>NC_048425.1:7299393-7579532 GCF_013103735.1 Etheostoma cragini
TAGCAGTGGTGTGACAATTTGTATTCTTTTGTTTCTTTGTAACCTTTTCTGATTTTACTGTTCTCTATGTTTACTCTTCCTTTTGTGTGTTTTTACTCATTTTTGTTAAGCCCTTTGGATACCTGCTGGTTGTTGTAAAGTGCTAAATAAATACATTTTGATTGATTTGATTGATTGAATTCTGCAAAGATTAGTGGGCCCAAATTCCTCCAGGACGCTGTGAAAGCCTCATTGCACGTTATCGCAAACGCTTGGTTGCAGTTGTTGCTGCTAAAGTTGGCCCAACCAGTTATTAGGTTTAGGGGGCAATCACTTTTTCACACAGGGCCATGATGGTTTGGATTTTTTTTCACCTTTAATAATAAACACCTTCATTTACAAATTGCATTTTGTGTTTACTTGTGTTGTCCTTGACTATTGTTTAAATTGGTTTGATGTTCCGAAACACTTAACTGTGACAAACATGCAAAGGAACAGGAAATGAGGAAGGGGGCAAACACTTTTTCACACCACTGTAGCTAATCAATAACCCCAAAATATAACATTTACTGTAATTTAAGATGAAGAAAAGTATCTCATTCTCACAGTTAACATCACATTATTTACACTTTCCTTTGCAGCTCTCGAAAAACCATCTCTACCATGTGAATTTTGAACACAATACAGGGGTTAAAATGTAAAAGGAAACAAAGAATGAAAGATGTTTTTCTGTATTTAATTGCACAAACAAATCAGATATTTTCAATGTTAAACACACTAATTACAGCTTTCTCACTGTAACAAACAAGGATCAATGACTAAATCAGTATGCAGACTTTAACAAACACAGGCAATTTAAAAGTTCACAAAAGTCATAACTATATAGTCATTGCTATAGGGAAAATACAGGCAGGGTGGATTTTTTTTCAGCAGATTCCAGATGGGGAGAGTGGGAGTAGGGAGCCACAGCCATATGGTGCTGTTCCAACAGCCTATTTCTTGTCATTAATGAGCTCTGATTGATTGTATCATCAGTACTGATATGTGTAACACAGGTACGGGATGAAAGCTAAACAAAAGGTGTTAAAGTTAAGCAACCTCTGATCCCAATGCTGGACTTTTTATAGCCTAATTGAAGAACCATCCAAGATATAGCTAAATGGCTGGAAACAGTGGGAAACACAGCGTGGCTCTGTCCAAAAGTAATTGTAACAGAATTACTACTACTACCAGCACCTCAAATCTCACCAATTTACACATTCAATCTTGTTTGTTAAATTTGTACACAAATTAATGTATAAAAACAACAATTTATGATTTTCCTGGAGGTTATGTTCTGGACTATTTCTTGGCTGGAAGCAGGCAAGGATTAAAAGAATATATAAAAACTAAATGATTTATGCTAAGCTAAGATCCCTGGCTCTAGGGTAAGGGTTTTTGATTGGACAAATATGAGAGTGGTATCTTCTTTAAACTTTCTGCAGGAATCTGCCCAAAATGTCAGACTATTTGTTTAAAATGTGTAAAGTTTGTTTACAATGATGGCAACAAAATAAAAGACATTTGTAACATGTAAAATTTGCTGATTCTGAAATGAAAGTCAGTTCCAACTGTATTAAGTTACAGTATTCTATTTATTTTATGTAAGGTGTTGAAGGTCATTATGCATGCCATTAAAAAATTGTCAAATGTAGTGTACTCAATCAATAATCAATCACAAAATCCCATCTGATTAAGTTTACGAAGGCTAAAGGTTATTCCCAGCACTGTGGTGTGTCATTGCTTTGCACTTATTTGGTAGCTTAGTTAGAATACAGAGACAAACACGGCACCCTAAGCCGGCAATCAAAAGTTCAAAAACTGCTGTCTGTGCAAGTTTACAATGGTAACCTTCCTTCATGTGTGACAGTATTTACATAAAGGATTCAGGCTTGGTTGGAATATTAATTATTGATGTGAACTGTAATGAATGATTTATAACCAAAGCCAATCAGAAGCTGCTGTCTCCCGGTGCCACCTGAGGGGTATTATATATTTATAAGTCAAGGACATGCTGTCATTGTTTAGGTCTACCTACTTAATCCTGGGTTACAGTGGAGTAAAGCTTTTGTTTCCTTCTCCATTGTACTTTGCCTTCAAAGACCGTTGCTATTGGCTGTTCAGCAAAAACTGTACTCAGGAGACAACTTGTGGCCTTCATTTTAAGTTTGCACTTGTAGGGTTCACACATACAACCTATAATGTCAACGCTCTTTTCCTCAGACTGCACTTCATTTAAAATTTTCCTGATCCCTTTTTATTCAGTGAAGAAATACAATTTGATGTTCAAAATTCCACTGATCACCTTTATTAAGAAGAAGAATGGAGTATTATAAAAGATGGATTTTCTCAACTGTCTTTATACATATTTTAATGCGACGCATTTGCAGCAGAGGACAACGTTGTGGTCGAGTCACAAGTAATTGGTACATAAAACACAGAACCAGTCTGTCATAGTCCATCTGTATTAATCTCAATGAGAACAACGCTGTGCTCGAGAATGCATTTAGCACCGTACCATTACCACTGCATTTAGAAGCATGGCAATATGCAAAGTGGTTTTGATGAATGTGTTCTACTAACAGAGACAGTAAAACAAGGTAATATGTTGATGTGGGCCGGTTGGAAATACATTTGCTTGCTTGGAAGTGATTTAGTCACTCATGGGAGTGGAGCAAAATTTTGATTGCCGCTTGGAATTAACCCCACTCTGATTGGTGCTATTCTAATTGGAGGTTGTGCAGGTTACTGTAATACACAATGTACAATTGATAATTAGGAGCCTTCCAATATGCAGAGTAAATTAATTCCTACAAATGAGTTCCCACAATGTGCAGGTTCAAAGGTTGATAATCAGACTAGCCTCTTCCTGTATGAGGTAAATGCCTGGAAAACACTTTGCACAGATGATTAACTCTCAACATACATATATCTAAATTAAGATTTCAAAAGAATCCACATTAGTGGAAGTGACGTCCTCTATGTAAATATCCTCAGCTTGGTGTTAAATTATTCAGCATAGAATGTGCATCTTTTTCTTATTTTGAAGTTGATTTTTGTTCTTGCAGCTTCTCACATATTTAGTCATCCTTTTCACAGTCAAATGAATGTCAGCTTATTGTATATTGCCTTTTTTTATAAAATGGAAGAAAAATAGATCTTGAGGAAATACTCAAATACTTTTATTTTTCCTTCTCTCAGCTGTCGGAGGGTCAGCCGGCCCAGCTGGGCTAGCACTAGTCAGTCACAATAGCTCCCTGAGCTTTTTAAAAAGTTATCAGTCACTAAGCAAACTTGTTAGCTTAGTTTGGTCGCTAACGGAACAACAAGTTTACGCATTTGTGCGTATCTTTTGTGGAACAGTTTGCACTCAGACAGAGGAGGTTAAACACAACACAGCTAGTAGCTTCTTCTATTTTGGACTCCCTACCCCGTCAAAGGTCACCACTGGAAGGACGGGTTGCTATTTATCCTTGAGCATTTTCTCTGATTGTGCCGATCCCGTTGGATTTACAGTTTTACAGCAAAATGTCCTGCTGTGAATGCTTTCTGTTTTTTGTAATGAGCACACAGCATGCCAATCTTGCATGAAAAATGTTGCCGTTTTAAATCTTTCACAATGGATGAATGCATAAAAAGTAGGTGCCATCATAGAACCCATGAATATAAAATTCTTCATTTTATTTCAAATTAATTTTTCTCAAAGACGAACAAGGGACATGAGCAGAAAAAAACATTAAATTTCATTTTAGTTGGACCTGTTCCCACACAATAGCTAGCCACCTGGGAATTCCCTCCCTCGCCTTTTCAAGAAACTTGAATTTACAGTGGGGATTTAAGGCCGAATGATCTCTACCTCTGCCAATTTAACAAAGGGATACTAAATTGTGTCATACATGTATTGGAAACTCTATGGTATGCTGTATGTTGAAAAGGTGCCCATTTCACCTTGGATATTGCACAAAGGCCCACTCATGCTCTGCTTCCTGTGTATTATCCTCCTACTACTTCACACCCACACATACAACAGCCTATTGTTGAGTGCCATATTTCTTTTTTAAGGGTCCAGTTCTGAGGAAAGTACAAGAAGAAAATCAGCAGCTTCAGAGTCGAGTGGCATTGCTCTGTCTATTTTGTGAGGCTTTCTTAGTACATTCTCACCACTTGCATACATTATTGTACATGCACATTGAAGTCTCAAGCAACATCCATATGCTGCAGCGAGTTGTTCTTTAATATAACACACCAGATGGTCTTAGCTAGTGAGAAGAAAGCGAAAGCACTAAGATGACACACCAAGACGTCAACCCATCAGTCTCTTTCAAAAGGCTTCTCTCCCATTCATAAATCAATAATTTTCCATCATCCGTAGACACACAGCAAACTGCAACACTGCATGATTTCTAGCATAAAATGGAGTTCAAAGGCTTTGCATATTTGTTAGAATTATGCAAGCTAGTCCCTCTCATGGCTAAGCCTCAGTCTCATGATGGTGCTCGAACCTATTCTAAAGGATCCTGTCTGAAGTGGGGGCATTTGAAGTGGCTTTGGCAGCTGCTGCGGGAGCTAGATACCCATGCAAGAGATCGGCGGACTCATTGTTAAAGAGCTAGCCAACAGTTCTTGCTCTGGTTGTTTGGACATTCCGCGGGCAAGATTTGGTCCTTCATATTGCTTTACATGTCAGTCGCCTAACAGTATTTGTGTCCATGGCAAAACGACAAGCCATGAAAGCGGATATGTCAAAAAGATGTGTGAAGTGGGCATGAATGAAGTTTTTTTTTTGGGGGGGGGGGAGTACTTGATGTGGCAATGTACATCAAACTATATAAACTATGCAGAGTAAGTGATGTGTAGGATCAAAAAGGATTGCACATAGGGGATAGTTCTAAGTAAATGTTGCAAGGCAACACCAAATACTATCAAGAGTAAGGCCAAATGTGAAATTTCTGGACATTCAAGAGTATCTACAGTGTTTCATTATTACTAGCATAAAAGCTTTATTGTATCATAATTCTGGTGACATGGTTCACTCAGTACTCAATTACACATTTTGAGAAATCTGATAACAGCAAGAATTCCAGTAAAGTGGTCTGCACGGAATTTAAAGTTATCTCTCAAAAATAGCAACTTGGGAGGAATCCCTCTTTCAAAATGGACAGAAGTGTAAAATAAAAAACAACAATACAGACAATCCATGTGACAAAATGATACATTGAATGTGAACATATATGAAAAAGATGGATCCAGGAGGACGTCAACCAGTTTCCAGGTGTCGCCAGACAGCTTGAGCCTGAGCCAGACATCCTTGTCTCCACCATGTCACCTTCGCACATTTTTCACATAGGTAGGAGAAGGAAACAAACACACAGTGGGAAAGACAAGAGAAGAGGCTCAATCACTATTGGAGGTGGGAGATCAAGACTTAACATGTGGATGAAGCACCGACAGCCAGGAGAGAGGGGGAGAGGTCCCAGGATGGCCGATGATCCAGTACAGGGAAGCCTGAGTTAACAGAAAGAGAGAGAGAGGGCCAGGGAGAGGGCGGCTGAGAGAGAGAGAGAGGTACAGGGAGAGAGGGGCAGAGAGAGAGAGAGAGAGACAAAGTCATAGAGAGTTTGCAATTTTATAAAGTAGGTATATTTCAATCCCATATTATACAAAGGGTAGGGGGCTAACTCAAAAAGTGAGCATTGGACCTGAAGTGATATTACAGATATTGCATCAATGAAATTACCTGCACTGACATTGCCAGTCACAACAAAAAATCAGAACAAACAACGTGAACATATGCTAATATCTGCGCAAACATTTATTTTCTTGTCAGTCACAGCTGATTTGAGACAGCAGCAAGCCTCATTGTCTCTTCTCCATCCTGCCTGGCAAAATGCTGTTCAATGTTTAATCTTAAAATGATAAGATGCAGCAGAGGTATGTCTGTCCTTAAGGTGGGTGTACATTTGATTTAATGACAATCATCTTTTTAGAAAAAAAACTAATCCAAAACTCTCTCTGGATAGTCATGACAGCAGGATTATAATGAGGAATTGTCAACTGATGCAATCATAGAAATGTTTTTGGCAACATAACATTATTGCCGCATGCCAACTCAACAAAATAAACACATATGCATTGTAATGTGTCCAATACCTTTGATAATAGTCAACTACCAAGTACCATTAGGCTTACTGTTGGCCCTCCTTTAGAAAACATTGTTTGGATTATCATGGTTTACAGCCTCTGTCTGCCCCCTTTTCCTGGCATATGTTATCTGCAGTCGCAGCTGTATGGCACCAAGTACAGAATATCCCCCATCTGCCGATCCAGTCATGCACTCCTTTATTTCTATCCTTCTCATTCTCCCAAGCCCACCTGATGGACCCAGCGGAGGGGCTAACCTGCTATAAACATGGCTGCTCCACAGTGTTGGCAAGAAACAAACCCTTTCCCTTCCTGGAAGAGGCTGCGCTGCACTGATGTGCCATGCAATCTGCGTGGACTGGCTGATGGTTCCACTTAGTTCCACTCCTTTCTGCCAACATGAACAGGCCCCTACTGGAAATGTTTTAGATTATGTGCCAGTGTTCCCACTATCCCTTGAAAGGCCGTGAGGGTATTGTGCCACAATTGCTGGTGCTGCTTTGAAATACGCCAATTGGTTTATTCTATTGTTGAAGCTGCCGTCCGCTGCAAGTGAAGTAGACTTCTCTAACAATGTGTTATTGGCTGGTTATTTCTAGTATTTGCTTATTTATATTAACCAACTCTACTGCCTCCTCAAGCTGATAGGAGATGGATGAATGGTTAATGGTGATAGATTTATCAATCAATATTCTATATAACAGGCTGACCGAAATGTGCTGTTTTTTGCCATTAATTTTACAATTTCATTTCCATACACTCAAACATATGCCATAATTGCCAGAATATGCTAAATTACCTTTATTTTACTAATTGATAAACACACAGCAACTGCTACCAAAAAGGGGAGTGCAATACAATATCGCTGATCAACGGTGCTGCTTAACTTTATTTTTTTGCAAATTACAATTTGAAATGATGCTGCATTGACAAATTATAACAAGCTGTAAATATGAATTCATAAAAATATAACTTGTCAAAAATGACGTTTAAAGCAAAACATTACAGCTTATGCAAGATAAAAGAGCTGCTATTCCTGTTTTCTTAAGTAACTTTGTTTCCCAGAACTAAATGCACCGCATAGACAAAAAACTTCCTACACATGAAACTGAAAGAAACACAGGGGACACATGGAGAAAAGGAAGTCATTGGGCTTTGCCTGATTAATCAAGTCTGCATTTAGACTCACTAGTGGGACATTGTTCTATTAGCATTGTTTAACAGAAAATAATGTACTCGGGGTGGAAGGGGGCAGAAGGGTTAGTCGGGGAAAAGATAAGAAGCATTGAGAGACAGAGTGACTGAGGAAGAAGAGCAAAAGGGAAGTTAAAAGAGGAAGGTCCTGGGTGTCTGAAGGAAAGCCAGAGCCTTCGGGGACCCAGTATGTACAAGGCAGCACTTATACTTGATGAAGTGGCTCCCTTAGCAGCCCCCTTCAGCAGTCATTTCCCACTAGTACGCACCACGCCAGAGCCACATACATCTTCCTGTTGCAAAAGATCTCATTAACGACCAGTAGATGGGACGTCACTTATCTGTATCAAACATATGCAGAAGGGCCCCCTTATGATTCTCGTCTCCCACTTCCCTCTCTTTCAGACTTAAGATGCATTGTCTTAAAGGCAAATCTGTTTCATTTAGCACCATAAAAGGAAGATTGGAGGTTAGTTCACTGAAATGGAACAACTTTCTTCATTACTAAGCAAATGGCAGGGTTTTTCCTATTGCTCCAGCGAAGATGGATGATGGAGGGGATCAATGACACAATGGGCATAATTAGCACTATAAAGTTGAAGCAAGAGCCATGGTGATATGGAAATGAAGGCTGATTTTAATGTCATAAATTACTTCTTGAAGCATATTCCTATTACGTGTTCCAAGAAACCTGTTAAGTGGAATTAGTGTCCTTTATTTTGGAGACAGGGTTTCAGTAGGATTAGTAAGTTTCTTGTAGTAGAATTTAGAAACTTGAAAAGGTCCCATTTCACTAAACAATGGGAAGTCTAGTCTCTTTGCACATACAAAAGGGCCTTTAAGACCACATGAGTGAGTGAAAAGTGGTGAAAGTGTATCTGACTGACAAAAAAAAAATGTATGTAGAGAATTTTTAAGGTGGACGACCTGCTTAAATTCAATTTCCATCCTCAAAAATGATCTACATCCTTTTGAAAAGGTTATTCAACACATTCAGAATGGTAATTAAAGCAAGCCAAAAAAACATAAATATACCACAGCTCTCTCAGAAGGCCTAATGAAAGGAAGTGGGATGAGACGTGAGCTCATCTCTACCCCCGTAGACTGCAATGTTTTTCCGACCACCTTTCTCGGATACCATCTTGTTTCTTTGGTTCTTACAATACGGCCGTTTTTCTCATTTACAAGGCATGGGCTATCTCCTGCAGGCCATTCGTTTTTTTGCTGCCATTTAAGCAGATTGTGGAAACAGTTGTCCTGGATGATAAGAGTCTTGTCGAATATGCATCCACAATCGGCCATCAAAGTAAACAAAGATCCCTGCTGCTCAAATATAATTACACTTTGTCCCCTCTGCTCTTATTCAAGCATTGTGCGGTTGGTTTAACAGCTGTAAAGGCTTGACAGCACAATTCTGAATTTAGGAGGAACCAGTATGCTTCTAGCATCACTGCATTTTTTGTATTAAAGTCAAAATAATATGCTTTTCCATAATTCTAGTCATAACTATAATGGTATAATGTTGGATGTTTATGTTAAACATAGCCAATTTTAATTGTGAGCTAAAACTGTTCTTAAAGAGCAATGTGCAGGTTGAATTCATAACTGAATTAATATTTGATGTTGTCTGAAGAGGTCTTTTAAAACCACTTAAATAGAAATTTCTATGTTACACAAACCCTAAAGCAGAAATTTTGATGAAATAGGGAGCCCTCTCCGGTTTCAACAGTTTTTTTTTCTACTCTCGCTAAATGTTAAGCAACTCCAAGCCGGTCTCCTATAATTGGTCATCTCCTCCAGCCAGGCAGGAGTGAAGTGTGTTTTTTTAAGCTTCTGCAGTGCTAACATTGTTGCATAGCCAGCAGAGTGTCTCATACAAAGGATGAATACATGTGCAGCAGCCGTTAAAGCATGTAAACATGTTCTAGTAAAATCACAACATACAAGTATGAACCTAAAAAAAGCTCTAAAGAAAAGGTCCTCTTTAATGTTTTAAACTGATCAGAGGGATTAAGAAAGCAGTAGGCCAAGATGCAGAAAGGACATTTTCTTTATACAGTTGTTATGCACACAAGATCCAAAATCCAGAGCTAGCACCTGTACTCAGGACTCAGGCACAATTGTGCTTTGAGCTCAATGCTCACAGTGGCAATGCTAACTTGCTGAAGATTTAGCAAATGTAATATTTACCATGTTTTCCATCTCAGTGTAGCATTCAAGCATGCTAATATATAAAAAGTTTTGATCAATTTAAGATTTTGACATTGAGGCGGTGTGGGTTAAAGGAATAGCTCAATGTTTTGTAAAAAAATGCTTATTTTGGTTCTGTTTGAGAGTTAGATCAGATCATTGGTACTGCTCTCCATTAAATATACGGCTACAGCCAGCAGCTAGAGCAGCTAGCCTGGCTCTGTCAAATGGTAATGCAATCTGCCTACCTGCATGTCTAAAGTGCACTAATTAACACTTTCTATCTCATGTTAAGCCATAAAATTTTTTATTTTAAATCACATTTCAACGTTTACAAGAGGTTATGTGTCTGATTTTTTCTTAGTTGCGATTGGTAACTTCCTGGGGTCACGGATGGTTGACTGGAAAAAGAGACAAGACATTAAATAATGAATCATAGTTGTTAGAGTGATATCGATCTTCTCATTCAAATCTCCATCAGAAAGCAAATATGCATGTTTTCCAAAATGTTGTACGTTGGCTTAAATCAAAGTCCAGAGGGTATATTAATGTTTTTGAAAATGTTATGATGTTGTGATTATATCAATCCATTGGTTGTCGAGGAATTTCACACAAAAAGACAATTTGTCAACCTCATGGTGGTGTTAGAGGAAAAGTCACGCAACTATCTAACGCAGAGGGCTTACTTTTCTGGGAACCATACTTTTCTAAAATAAATTCCAAGGGAATCCATCCAACAGTTGTTATTTCATATTTCAGTCTGGACCAAAGTGGTGGACTTAATTGATTCATCAATAGAGCCACAATAGTGTGGCTAATATACAATGCTTTTCTCCATGCACCATTTCTAATGGATAAATGTGTGATTTTACCTCATATTTATATTCAGGTGTTCTATAATAGCCTACAGCTACATAATAACGGTCTTATGAAACTCTAGCAGACGGTTTTTCGCCCACCTAAAATACCAAACACATATTTTCCCTGGGCAAACTAATCATTCAGCCTTAACCTCTTCCTGTTGCTACCCAGACCTCTTCTCCATGTGCCTGTCTCACTTTCTCTCCAGTTTATGTTCCATCCACCTCTCCTCTCTTCTCTTCTTTTCTTGTCACTCACATGCTCCTACTACAAAGGTGCCCAGATGCCTCAAATAACCAGCATTGATCTCCTCCAGCGAAAGGGTGACCCACGTGGGATCCGCCTTACTAATCACTGCCTGAAACCACTCTGGGCTCACAGGCCGAGAGATAAAGACAGCCGTGAGCTTTATTCAGCTTAAGCAGGCCTCAGCGGCTGTCTCTGTTGGGATTGACAAGCAAGACTGTTTGAGGTGAAAAATCGCCGCCGGCCAGCCTACTGCGAGCTCCCTTTCCATCTTGCTATCCAAAAAGTTCCTCCACAATCTGTGGGACAAGCACAAAGAAATGTCACCTCTGAGCTGGCGTGACGCACGCTGCACAGCAGGTCAACACGGCACCAGATCCCATGCATAATAATTGTTGTTTCATTGTTTTTTAATGTTTATTATCATTATTATTTTTCTCTTTTTTCCCACCCTCGAACTCTCAAGAGGTGGTTGTGTGATAAACGATGAACAGCAAGGCCTAGAGAGTGAGTTTCGCATGGTTGCACAGAATCCACAATTAGCCATTTCATTAGCATCCATTAACATTTCATTTCATTGTGTATATGGAAGCAACAGTAGAGGAGGTGAGGGCAGATGCTGCATTTTCCCATTGACCCGTGAATACACATGAATGCACTCTGGTGGCACACTAATAGCAGCTCCTGTTTATGCATGTGATCACCAAACATAGCCAGGTGGGGGCCGTTAACTATTGAAAGTTTTAGAAAGAGTTGAACGCATTGGGATGAGTAAATGTGCACAAGGGTAAATGGATACATACAGTTGGGTATGGCTGCACTTAAGCTTTCAACACAACCTATTCGGATAATTTAACATGCGCTTTTAGATTCTGGATATTTTGCAAAACTTGAATGTTAGCCTAATGCTGGAATCAGATATCATGTAATTTCTTTTTTGCCTTTATATATAATATTGTCTTTTTTAGATATTAATATTGTCAATCAAGCTTGATTGAATCTTGACGAGATGGATTTTCATTTTTTTTTTTAAATCCAGCATCTTCAACCATGATTTACAGGTGTAGGATTAAGCCATGTGTGATTATGTGTGTGTTGGTAGTTTCGAAGACACTCAGTTACAGAGACGAGCTTGAGGATCTATTAATTTCAGTGGAAGCTCGGTCATTACAAAAGGTAAATGCTGACATTTCGGCTAGCGTGTTATTTTGACTGACTGCCTATTAGAGAGTGTAATGCAGCGCGCAAATGTATACTTCAAGCCTCAGTGCTTCAGCAATGGACAGTGAGAGCGGATGGCTAAATCCACTGGTCTTTATTTAGCAAGGTCGCTCAGGACATTAGTAAGTTTAAACACGCCCCACACACACATTTACACAGAAACTATTGATAACATTGCTGTCAGCAGAACTCTTCACCTCTGAATGGCTAGCACTATTAAAAGCCTGTCTCCATTTACAGTATATTGGTCCTGTTTATAGGAGATAGGAGTTATAAATCCATTGTTATGGCTTTTTGTCAGCCTCTAACTTAGAGATAAGCTCTGTAGTCACAATTTCTGATCAGTGGTCCTTACCCACCAAATGACAGCGTCTGCAGATTGGATTGAGTAAAACCACCAACTGTCGAGCTGTGAAATTTAAAACTTTTAAATTGTCAACATGCCACCTCAAGAAATGTAAACTATAATGGTTGACAAAGACTTGCTTATTGGCTTGTCTAACCCACTATAAAACGATCAGTTTGCTCGAAATGATACGTTCCATAGAGTGAAGGTTTATCAACAAATAATTGACCCCTCTCTTGCGATGCACCAGCCCTGTCATTTTGAAAATGGGAGCTCCGCGTACGTGTACCCTGTTAAACCTACCGGTTGCCACAGACTTCAAGAAAGGGGTTTATGGGTTTCAGAGCTTCCAAGGTTGAACTCTCAGTCTTTGAGACGCTGCAGCTCGCCGAGCAGACAGTTACTGCTTTGTTTCCCACTGTGAGGTGAGGGCTTTGTTGTTATTGCTCACAAGTGTCACCCCTCGGGGTGTCTTATAATTCTGGCCTGTTTGTCCATCTTGTCTTGCTTTTATAGCTGCGTTGTTATGTTGGGTGGTTGGTAGGTCATGGAGGGCTGGGCACACCCCTCACATAAAGGTCCTCGTTCAGAAAGAAAAGGGAGAACTTTTTTTTATGGGTCTAATTGGAACTTGGCGTTGCAGCCATGTGGGCTGCTGGTAGGGATTAGACCGGTGGCTCAGTTGGCTGACTCCTGATGGAACACTATGGACCCAACGCAGACTCTCCACTTGTTACGCTGGAGGGAGAGGGACAGGGTGCATGTGTGTTCGTCTGTGTGTATATGTGTAGAGAGCATGGGGATGGGGAGGTGGCGGGAGGGTACAGCCCTGCTCCAAAGCGATTAGTCTCGGCCAAAAGGTACCCTTGTCCTTCACAGATGGCTGGGCATGCACCCCCATTAGTGGAAGAGAAAGAAAAGCAAAAACGAACACAGAGGCAGAAGAGACACCTGTGTGCCCGCTTAACAAATAAACTCTTGCTGTGACCTATGCATGGACTGGATTTGTTTTATACAGAATGTAATTTACCCTCCGTCACAGATGAAAACACATTATGGAAAATATCCAATGCGGGAAGAGTTACTAAGCCAAGCAGAATCCCATGACTCCTTTAAAAAGAATTAGCATTTTCAGCCCATGGGGGGAAATTGACAGTAAGAGAGACAGGAAAAGGAAGGTGGGCGAAAAATGAGGATACCGGGGAGGAGGTCGAAGGAATGGGATTTCCACAGATTGCACAGAGGCCTATTCAGAGTTCAATGTAATGTTGTTGATGCCTTGTAATCAATTTTGTTTCTCAAACTAAAAGAAAACAAAATGTAGTTTGGAAATCAAAGAGTTTTCTTTTCCACCTCTTTCATTCTTCACTCAGACACGGCAGCGTGGGTATGGAGGGGTTGAAGCATGTCAGTTTGGCACAGTTTCAATGATGGGTTATTTATTAGAGGGGGGGGGGGTCAACAGCTCATTGAAGTAATGAGTTCAGAGTGTGCGAGGATAGGCTGCGAGCAAATTTCATCAACATCTCACCTCACTCTCATCCACCTGCATTCATTTCAGCATTGCCCTCAGCTGCCTCAGATGGAGCTCTCCCTACAGCGCAGGTACCTCATAGATCTATCAGTGTAACAGCGGTGGGGGCAGCTGAAGTAGGCATGAGACTGAGAAAAAAGTAAAAGCTAAGGATTCTGCCAGAATCATAGATGCCTTTGACAGAGATTACTTTGAAATGTAAAAGAAAAACAATTCATAAATAGTAAAACGTAATTATATAGCACACTTTTCCATTGAGTGTAATCCTTGTGGTAGTGCGAGCGGCCTATGACACTTGAGAATCTAAAATTTCCAACAATGAAAATTGTGTATATAAAAATATACACAATTGTATTTTTTTATGCTTTAAATGTAATTTTTTTAAATTGCAGGATATATAATGTAAAAAGGAAGCACAAGACGGATATTAGGAAAGTAATGCACAATTCAAATCAACAAACCAGGATGCAGAATTAGAGAACCAAATTCAAACAAAATGGAAAAGAAAGACAAAAACAAATCCACATGCAATATATACTCAGTTAATACCAATATTTACAAAACCAATTTTGGGGCGTTCAAACGCTTGTTGATCCAAACCAGCTCTGTGCGTCCAGAATAGTCCCATACATCCAGACACTTTTTATACCAGTATCCAGAACACTCTGTGCCTGTAGCCAGAACACTCTTTGCCCGTTTCCAGAACACTCTGTACATGTATCCAGAACACTCTGTGCTCGTGGCCAGAACACTCTGTGCCCGGATCCAGAACAGCAAGAGTGCGAGGAGGAACGCGCCAGGGAGCGTTGGCCCCTTAGATAGCTGTGGCCCCTGGCAGCTTTCGCAGTGGCATGCACAAGGCTGTAGCTCGGTGCAGCGCTTTACAGGACACGCCACCATCAGACCCCGGCAGCGGGCACACAATCCGCGCAACCACACAGCACCCAACGAGGCACCCAACGTTGGCAGTCCAGGTGTTAACCTATCCACAAGGGGACGTCACAGCCGCAACAAAGTCGGCTCACTCCGCAGCAGGCTGCCCACCTCTGATAGCGGCAAAAAGCGTGCAGCACGCCAGACCGGACACGTCTACACACCCAACAGGAGAAGACAGAAACAGAACGAGATTACACACAGGGTTAAATACAGCCCCCACCTGCTCCAAATCCAAGGGGATGAGCCCCAGGTGTGCATTCACGTTCACAGGTATGAGGGAGGTAAAAACCTCATCCTGTCACATTATGTATAAACGTTTGTGATCATGCTCGCGTTTCTTCTTAAAACAAACAATCTAGACTACAAATATTCGCCTCAAGTTTGCAAGACAGTTCTAATTTAAATCACACTTGAAGTGTTGGTCAGAATAAATGCATTTTCGTCAAATCATGAAGTCCTAAATGATAGTTGTATTAATTCTCTTGGATTTGACTGCGTTTCTCTTGTGACACTGTGTTAAATAGTGGTAACATTGCTGAAGATAAACCCAGTGTTTCTATCTGCAATCTTTACGAGCTGAGGAAAATTGTGCAATTTTAAAGACAAGACATCTTTCTTAAAGAATTCCTTTGGGGAGTTGACTATCTAGGGCAGCAACCATTGTGTTAAAAGGCTAATAGTTCACAATTCTTGCATCTCAGGAAGTGTAATTGGCGTAGCACAAAGGGAAGGAGACAGCCTAATCATCACCATGTTGACCAGGGTAATTTGAACTCGTGGAGAAGTCTTGAAAAGAAGGTATTAACAATGCCGGATGATTATATGGCTCATAATATCCTAGGATCACAATGACAAGCTTTTTGTATTCAGACTATGAACTTAACCTTCTAACACTGTTCTGGTCAAAAATGACCGATTCACAATAATTCCCTGTGCCACAAATATGGCATTTTACATCAGATTGCCTCAAGACCTTATGATATCCTTCATAAAAGTCATTTGAACACATAAATTCATGATGACTACCTTCTTTGACTTTTGAGTGATTCATTCAACTCGGTAAAACATTTTGTTTCCATTAAAAAATGAATGGGAAAGAGTATGATTTTCATCCAGGAGACACTACAGACAGTCACACTTCATGTTGATAGTTCCTTTTGTCACTTGTGCATGTGAACCACCAATGTTTGCACACACATGCATGCACACAGAAACACGTACACATGTTGTTGCAACGAAGAGTGCTTAAAGGTTAGAAAACAAGGCGTAGTCTAGAAAGTGCCAGCTGATTGTTGATTAGTCATGTAGTGACAAATTATCAGCTGGCTACATTTTAACTTCAACTTTTGGAATTTTTCTGCAACAGCCAATGAAGAGAGTGTATGGTGGGATTGCAAGGTAGGCGACCACAAAGCCACAAACACAGAGATGTGGAATAATGCAACTCCAAAAAGCAATGCTGTACCAGCGTTGGTGTGTAAACAACAACATGACAAATAACATTAATGGCTATATGGCTAGCAACAGCAGCTCTTCTCATTCAAAAAGCTGCATGACATCAGAAGCAGGAAGTAAGCAGGTAAGATCACAGATGACCCCACTTACACATTCAACCACCAGTTCCAGAAACTCCCTCTTACTTTGGGAAAATGGGACAAACTGTGCCAGCTCTTCTGTTTGAAAGCCGTTTGTGCTCAACAAGCCATCTACTTCAGTTCTCTACGTGAACTGGTAAACTGCCCCAAATCTGATGGTGGTCACAAAAGGACCAGTCAGAAAGCACTCAGAAATAAAGCCCTAATGGCACGCTTGACCTTATATCTGAAGAACTAAAGCAGGTGAAGTGAATGACAGAGAGCCAAGGGCAGCGGCGGTCCGTAAATAGATGATAATCGAGAGATACCCAGTGAGGGCTTTTAAAGACCATCAGCACCGAACCGTGGAGCGCAAAGATGTACAATAGCAAATCCTAGTTGACACCTCTTAGCTGCACAGGTCGGAGCGGCTAATGGCCTTCCCAGAGAGCACTGCAACGACAAACAACCCAGGTAGCTAAGTTCACAGTCTATCTTTGGGGCGCTTCAGCATGCGAGGGTGATGTGCTTTCTGACCCATTCCACCATTTACTGGTCAAGTCAAACAAATTTAATTGGGTTTTTGGAACAAATTGCCGCGACAGAAAGAGTAAAGGAAGTCCAATGTTAAATGAAAAACAGAGATGGGTTTTGTTGGGGGGTAAAGGCCAAAACATGGCGGGTATTAAAAGACAATTGCAAAGCCATTAGGCACGGATGTGGGGAGAAAAGGTGGGTAAAGTTAAAGTTGCGTTGGGTAAGCTGAAAGGTCATGTGCACCTTTTATCCCCAATAATGGTGCCAAATGTATCATAATGCCATACAGTGTCATGACAGCAAAGCTGAGCGCTTATTAGAAGAAGGGGGTTTCTATTAGCCATAAATCCAGATCTACTGGCGGGTTTAAGAATATCCAACTGGTCAAAGAAAAGAGACCAGAACAAATTGTGTGTGCATGGTGTCTAATTGGGAAATTGGTTGTGAAGAAAAACCCACTGTGGGAAAAAACACCAGTAGAAACTGTATGAACAGAGTGTTGCAGTATGTAATCGGACTACTGAAAAGAAGCCTGATGCACCCAAAATAAAATATTTAGTCCATTAAGAGCATCTTATGCCTGATCAATTTACTGAATCAAAGTAAGTCATAATGTGTATGACGTGAAGCAATGTCAAATTCATACTTCCGGCATCAGTAAAGTGTTCTATGCCAAACCAATAACTCTGCAAAACTAGTAGTAGGCTTCATTTATTTATGAAATAAACAGCACAAAAACCACAACTGTATTAGGGTTACGGGTTTTCCCTCAGGGTTACTACAGTGAGGTAAACATACTTGGACATGGCAGTTATGCGTGTCCTTGAAATATAAGGTGAACAGGAAGTGTGTCTGGAGAAAAATACATAAAACATGATGAGAACATAGCACCAATAGGACCAACTGGGGGGTTGAATCCAGATCTTTTAGCTGCAAAAGGACAGTGAACAAGAAAGCAATTTGTCTAGTTTAAGGTAGCTTTATCAGTTTCTTTAGCCACTCCTTTATGGATTTGAATAAACAAATTAAGACTGGAAAACAATATGCCTAAAATATTGGCAAACGGTTGCCTATTTACACATACTGTACAGCAGACACGTGGCAACATTAAGAATTATTCGGAGTCATGTCTCCGGCCACCTAATGAATTCAAATCCAATATTGACTCTCCAAGCTCTGTTTTGGTCTTCAATAACTCAAAAGAATTGTGTTTTGGTCGTCATATGCTAAATGCCACACTATGCTAGTTGCTCACTTTATTTGTATGCCTTTTGGTGCTTGGCAGGTAGTGCACAGATTTTAAATTGAAAACGATGCTAATGAGAATCGTGATATTAAACAGTAAAGGTGTGGGCTGGAAAACCCAAAACAAGAAGCTCAAATATGTGAATGGGTTGGTGGTGAACTGCAGATTCTGATTCCCTTTTTTATTTTTTAAAATAGGTGCAGCTTTAAAATCACAATCAAAAAGCAAATGCTACCAGAGGTAGACCTCTTGCCTTCACAGTTCCATAATCAGCCGTGAGCCTTTACCGTGCATGCTTTTCATAAAAATTGGACTCAAATTGCAACCTCTCATACAATAGTATTTCCACGAAATTCTCTCAATGAAGTGTCGAGACAACCACTGGGATGTGGGTTCCCCCTTGTTCTCAGCTGCTACACAGAAATGGGTTTAAATTGACGTTGAGCTTGAGTCGGGCCTGGCCATCAGTAGGCCCTCTGGCATCATTAGTCATTCAACTAATGTCTGTAATTACCATTTTCACCATGACTTATTCATTTAAAGTACATACTGCAATCTAGGGTTCAGTACTTCCAAGTTGGACAAAAATATCCACCTCAAAATTAGTTTTAATGATTAACCTAACACATTTAGTTCTTTAACTTCAATACTACTGCTCAACCACCTGCTGTTATTTAGTCCACAGATCATTAAAACACATTCCCAATTACACTAAAGCTGCTGTGTGTGTGTGTGTGTGTGTGTAATTGAGAGAGAGAGAGAGAGAGAGAGCGAGGGTGTACGTGCGTGTGTGTGAGAGAGAGAGAGTGGGGGTACGTGTGTGTCTAAAAGAGAGAGAGAGAGTGGGTGTGCATGTGTGTGAGTGCGCATACAGATATTTGATGGTTGAACCACTTATTCCTTTAGAACTAAATTTAAATCAAACAGATCTGCATCCAACTTTAAAGACTTCTCAGCTGGTGGATAAAGAAGAAGGACTGTCCTCACTGCAGTGATGATTTACCTAGAAACAAACCCCTGGATGTTATCCAAGGGTTATCAGAATATTCAGTAATATACATACAGCGTGCGGAGGGGTGATGTGCAAATGTACTTTCAATTAATTCTAATTAATGAGAAGGTATTAAAAAAATGTCCCCAATCCTAAATTTTTAGAGCATATTCTGGTAATATCTTTTGTGTTTGTATATTTCACACATGCTTAAAAAGAGATGCTTTATTAGTAATGATAATTAATTCCCTTCATCAATTTCATTTACGATTACTTACTTGTATATTAGTCAGATCTGCATAGCTTTCAATTATCTGTGGATGCATGCTTCATTAATTTAATGTTACAAAGAAACGTAATCAGAATTTATAATAGACTTAATGAAGTGTCTCTGTTTCGTTTAGGCTGAGAATTATTTGACATGTTTATTTGTAAAAGGGACAGCATGATCACGTCTTTTGTGACCCTTAAATGAGGTAATTATGTTCATGTGTAAAAACACATAGCAAATTTCATAGTTAGAATTTTCCCGACACGAAGTCAAGCTCTCTAATACTCTAATTTCACATTATCCTTTTAGACAACACCCAATTAACTGCAGCAAGTTATAATTGCCGTTTCCCTGGAGCAACACACAATTCATTTAAAACTATTGCAAGTGTTAGGGTTAGAAAAGTAACTCAGTTTCAAAATAGTTTATGTTTCTCTCTTTAAAATAGAAATTTGTGTCTTGTCTGTCACAGTACAAACTTGTTTTGACGTACTTGTTTTTACTTTTAATCGCTTTTTTCAGCTAAGACTCCGGATTCACCAACCGAAAACCCAAGTGAGTTTTTTGCTTGAATTTTGATTATTCAAATAAATAAGCAGATGTTCTTGAACAGGACCCCGCCTCACTTGGTGGTCCAACATGTACAGCTACTCTGATAGCATGTGTCCATTTTAAGATCTCCGTCATGTAAAAGTCAAAAGAAGTGACAGGGCTCAATGTCTTTTTAAACCAATTTGATATATTTCTTTCTTAAAATACAACAGGAACCACTGACGTACTTGCCTACCAGGTGGTTCACTCAACGTGTGCTTCTAGGAGCTGTGGTCATGAATCAAAGTTGAGCCACGTCAGCAGGCCAGCAAATTCCCACCAGAGTGGCAGTAGTCAGGAAAGAGGGTCAGCTGATGCATGTTGACCCATTCAAGCAGGTCAGATTGGCATGAGAAAGGCCTGGAAAGACCAGATTACCAGCCAGCGCTTTAAAGAAAGATCTGCAGAAGCAGGTGTGTAGAATCCAACGAACTTTATCTGACCCTGTCTGGTTAAGGAGGCCAAAGGAGCTGAAAAGAGTGATGAATGTGAAGACCTGTTTTGCCAAGATGCCATGTTGTCCCAAAGGAAATGCCAGTCACGCATGGATCCAATAAAGTCTGGCGCAGTGCTCGAGCGTGCCTTGCAGGAGGGATTAAAATGGGTAAACATGCAACTGGCCAGCGTTGCCCTGCTGCTGAGCGGACCTGCTGCTGACACACGGGCTCCATCCGTGCTGGGAAGATCAGGGTCAGTCGTCTGCCGCCAGTAAAAAGCCAGGGCGATTTTTGATAGGATTACCTCCAGCATCAACAAAGCCTGCCTTCTTAACCCAAAAGCCTTGCTACTGTGGTGCAAGGGGACGGAACGACCAAGTGTGGAGACTGAGGATGAAGAAGGGACAAGTCCCTTTCTAGGACATGAATGATGACAGTGAGCCAGTAAAAATAAGGAAAGATAAATGCAAATGTGTGCTTTGTTATGTTTGGCTTTCTCACATTCGATTTCTAGGTTTCCATTTCTAGTTGGCAATATCTTGAGCACTGCCGCAAGGACTTTTGTAAAACTTCAGTAAATACCATATACCGATGCTGGTTCGGAGGGTTTGTGTGTGAAGGATTGCTAGGAGCAAGTAACAGCTTATGAACAGATGAACCCCGCACCAAAATGAGCAGAATGATAAGAACTATTGCTCCTTCATGTTGGAACGTAAAGAATACCTCTGGGGATGCAAAGAAAACTGTTTAGAAAGATAATACGTCTTTGCTTCTGCAAATCTTCAGTATACAGAGCAACACAGTGTTGGGTGGCTTCCAAGTTAAAACTATGTTTTTACATATTGACGGAGAAAAAAGAAGCCAGAAAATTGATGTTCTGTTCCACTTTGTGTGGTATCTAATTTGGCAGCCACAGCTGATGATGTAAGTCCCTAGGAGAGGCCATAGGGATGGGCAAAATGGCGAGAAGACTCCATAATAATGGAAAGGCAAGCAGACAGCAGAGAAAATGTAGGGGCAGCAGGCAAAACCCCACATAGACATAACCAATCCTTTTCGGGGAAAGCTCAGACCTGAACGCTTTGAGATCCCAGGCATCCATCAAACTGCTTCCACTCTTGGTTACATCCCTATTGGATGGGAAGTCTACAACATTTTAAACCACAATGTGTTTAGATTTTATTGTGATTTTTAACATCTTTCAAATTATTCTCCAAGTGTTTCCTTGAAGAATCAGACTATATATTGCTTTCAGCCTGTTCGCCTTAGGTTCCATTGCTTAGATCCGTTACGGCTAGTGTTAAATCAGTTTGCCTCAGCATCAGCTTTCGACCTCCCTGTCTCTGTGTGCATACACACCATACATTGACAGTCATTGCTGTGCCCATTGCATTCATGCTGCCTGAGCATTTTAAACAAGTTATCAGTAAATACATTATTTAAATAATAACTATTTGACAATTATTCTATACCAATAACTATTTGAAAATGACAAATTTTCAATTATTCTTATTCCGATGGAATCTCCAACCAATGCTGTCCCCTCCAGTTTGTCCTCACTTTACCGCAGCAGTATGGATTATTCTGCCTCACTTCTCTTCAAAAGCAAGGCAACAGTGGCACGGCGGTGCGGTGTGTCTTGAAAATCTGAACATGACCTAGAAGATGTCGAGTAATCCAGGGTTAACGTGCGCGGTCAGATGGAAATCCTGCTCAGATTGCAAAGCAGCATGGGTGTCCATCCGCCTCCTACACTGCTTTTCTGTAACATGAGACAAGCTGCCAAACACTGTAAGAGCACCGGTATACCAGGTCCATTATAACAACACAGCAGAGTCTGATGATAGATGACAGCTGGGTACAGGTAAGCATGTACCCTATTGCACAGCTGTGGCTCTTGACCCCATCCTTACCTTTTGTATGTTCTGAAAAATCATGTGAAAGTCCCAGGTTACCTCCTGTCCACATCAGCTACACCCGGCAGGAGGTGTGAAGGATTGGGAAGCTTTTCAAGCTCTTGCTATTCACTAAAGAGTGAGAAAGTAAAATAAAAAAAAACAGTGACAGTTAATTACAATTAAGGGAATGAGTCTCCTCAAATCTAATGCCAGACCTTTCTTTAGCCCCGGGGCCCTTTAGTCCTGTGACTCCATCACTGGAAATAGACACAAATGAGAGAATTGGGACAACAAAACCTCTCACAAAAGGCAGCTGGATGCCCTCAGCACCGCAGTTTTACCTGAGCTCTTTGTTATCATTTACTCTTTGGAATCACCAGTTGTGTAACTGTGTTAACTGTTAAGCGTGACAAATCGCTCGCTGGGCGCTTTGAGCCTTCTGAAAATCCATTTGTATCTGAGGTGTTTACAGTGGTGGAAGGCGTATAATCCCTAAAGCACAATTATAAATACCCCAGTACACATTTACTCTGTTACATTTTACAGTAGATCAATACTACTCTCATATTTTTCTGTGAAACAGCTAGCTGCTGTTAGTTTAACTTAGCACAAAGACTGGAAAGAATGGAAATGAAAACTAACCTGGCTGTGTCCAAAGGTAACACAATGCTCACCAGTCACATTATATGTCCTTTGTTTACTCTGCACAGAAAGTAAAGAGCAAAAAAGTAGCTATTATTTCTTTTCTTGGATCCTAGCAGTAGAGATTCCAGGAAGTTGCTGCTGCTATCCACAAAAAAACCTCCAGTAAATTAGCCCTTCAACAAAATCTTTGGTTTTTGTATGGATTTAAAATAAACCAGATTTAACATCCTTTTGGGATTTTGAGGTACTGGTTGGGGGATCTTGTTACTTTCCAAGTTCCAGTCTTTGTGCTAAGCTAAGCTAACTAGCTTTAGCCTTATATTTAGAATATCCATTTTCTCGTCTGATTCTCTGCCAGGAAGTGTATAAAGAACAAATATCTGAAAGTTGCACTTGAGTAAATGTAGTCACTTTCCACCACTGTAACACGCTACTTCCAATGTGAGAACACATCAAGGTCACTGCTTTGCTCAAGGACACCCGGAGTGAACAAAATCCAGCTGCAGGTTGTAAGCCTGTGAGATTTGTGGGGGATGTCTCTGGACAGCGGCTGGCTAAAATAACTGGAATATTTTTGACTTGGGTGCTTAATAAATCTTGTTGCGAAACTTTTTTTATTTAAGGGGGCAGAGAGGAGGAAAACTTAAAGGGAATCTGACTTTCCCCGACCTGGCCCTTTCTGTTGGGAATTCCTTAGGTGGCTGAAACTCGCCGCCGGCGAACACCTATATCCGCTGGAGCAAAGTCATCGGGAACACCGGCGAGCGCTTGATGTTCCGAATGACTGGAGAGAACAAGAGCAACACAGAGTCGGCTGTGCCGATACATTCATCATACTCCGGTACCCCCCCCACGGACCGGGTTCACTGTTTACAGCCTCCCACAGTAGTTGTGGAGTGCACTGATGTGAATTTGATGCAGAACTGTAGCCACTGTAGCGAGCAAGCATATTAACTTAAATGCCTTTCTGTTGTTGCTGGTCTCCCTATTTTAGGCTTGTTTGCTGCGTTGTTTTAGGGGGGGAAATAGCAAATAATGGTTTCATTAATTGACAAATATGCCACATATTTTATAATGTATTTTAAAGCAGTGGCTCACTTCTTTTTCCACCCATTCCAGCAGAAATACTACTGGTAATGAATATGTATTTTAATCATACACACTCATATTGTCCCAATTACAGAGGTTTTATTTCAAACTGCTCCAGTTGCCTATATGGGGCGTAAAAAAATAATGTTTAAGCCAAATTTCCATGGAAGTGGAGCCCCAAGAACATGTCTCTGTTAGATAAGTTAATTACCTCATATCCTACGGCTACACGCCAGCTTCCTCTCCCCCTCCCCCATACAGGAGGAATGAAAACAACACTCCTACATGATCAAGCTGTACTATATGCTAATGTTAATTAACTCACCGCTGTTACCTACATCATGTAACATGCACCTGTTGGGCTAATCACAGAATCATCAACTATGCAGGTTTCACCTTTGCAACGTAAAGCACAGGCCTAATTTATTATACAGAAGAGAAGATTTAAGAATGCAGAGATAGAGTTTTGTGAGGTGCTGGGTTCTCTATCATTATTCAGCAGGAGGAAGGTGTGTGCATGTGTGTGTGTGTGTGTGTGTGAGTGTGCAGGGAAGGGTTGTCAGCTTTGTGTGTCTCACTAGTTCAAAAATAGCAATGATTTTCATTGTTTTAGCATGCGAGTTAAGGATTTTTTTGAGTTTCGCTTGGCAGAAGTACAACAGGAAAGTGGAACAACTAACGGTGACTGCACAAATAATTCAGTCATTTTCTGAATAAAAACATGTCAATCCTTGACACCGCTTAATAAAACCGACTGCTTGCCATGTCGTACTGCATGTTAATAACTACGGTTTTCTCCACATGCTTAATAAGAACATTTATATGGCAACAATCGCACATACAGAAATAATGAATTATTTGGACTTCTTTTGTCTTGCTCCCACATAAAGCTTAATCTACATGCATGTGTGCCTTTTGTTTTTTGGAATAATTGATATCTACTTCATTGTGCTACATCCCATGCGGAGACTTGTTACAGAAAAGATATGACTGGCTGCCTCTTGTATGAGTAGTGCCACTTATGCTCCCATTTCACATTGCTATGAATAGTGTATGCACTCTCAGCAGAAATATGCAGTTTTGTCCAGAAGGAGCACATATTTCCTCATGAGTTTGTTCTGAGTGATTGTCCCTTTCATGTCCTGTGTATCACTGTCACAGTCGATACGTTGTATGGTTCTTTTTTTTCCTCTATAGCTACAATTTGTATCACAAAAAGCATTCTGGGCAGACTGAGTGGTTCCATAGCTTCAGCTAAAGAAAGCAGATGTTTACTAAGAGGCTCATTAGTTTTATTATTTTATTCTTGGTGAAAATATATTACATGAAGAGTAGTTCAACTCTGAATTAAGATGATTATCAAATTAAAGAACTTTTTAGGATTTGAGGGAAATTAATGTTTTTACCATTCTTTGAGCTGAACCATGACAAATAATGTGGAATGCATTTTTACATAGCATAGACATTATACTTCATTACCATGAACGTAGACACTGCAGTTCATTTTGAGGGTAGGAAAAATCAGAAAGTATTGAATAATGGATGAGTAAAGTATTTTGGCATGTGGTCTTTGGCAAATTATTGACAACAAGAAAAATATCAAATAATGTTTGGCTTATGTAGGCACCCTATAGCACCACCAACCATAATAAAAAGAGGATATACTGATGGAGGAGGATCATAAACAGTCAGTATGGAGACTCATGGACTGCGTTATGGGACTAAGAAGTGTTTGAGAGCTTTGTGCAGTGTGGACCCTAGTTGTTATGGAAACAACCCCTTTTTTATCTTGATAAAATGTCTGAACAGCGCCTTTTCAATAAGAATGTAGGTGGGGGGGGGGAAGCTTAATACCATAAATTAGTCCTTGACATGAAAAAGTTCAGCAACCCCTCATTTGGGCACAGGGCACTTTTCCTCTACAGTCTCTAACAGCCTGTTTTATCACGAAAGAATCCAGCAGCACTAGTAGCATACAGATAAAACCAAGGTAGAATTGAGTGTGCCGGATAGACTTCTGAAATTAAAACATATCCCTAATACTGTATATTGAGAACCAAGATATTTCCTAAGTAACATTAAAGCCACATTTTGAATTGTATGGTTGCGGTGAAGGAGTCCCCACTTCAGTGTTGATTTGTTTATGGAGCTTGAGCCTCACATAATCCTGCATGTCAGCGCTGCTTTGCTTGAAGCTGTCTAGTATGTTGTCTGTGTTATGCACTCCAGTCACTCTGCAAACACAGTAAGAACCTCTCTGCACGCACGTACACACACACACACACACCGTTTCCAACAGACATGCTGTATACACTGCGGAGAAAATCTGCATGAGGGCTCAGCTTGACCACTGTATGAGGCGTGTTTTTACTGGATTATCCTAACTCCACCTCATCTCTGCAAAGCTTTAAGTTAGGGGAAAATGCCCCTCCTTTTTCTTGATATCTTGCTGGCTTATGGACTAATAAACCCTCTTATTGGTGCTTAAAGTCAAAGGAGCTGCTAACACAAGCAAAACAAACAAGTCTAATAAACACCGCTAAATGCAATCTTAAAAGTCAAAAGTGCAAAAGCTTGAAGAACACATAGGGCGCGTGTTTATTTTTCACTTTATTCCAAAGTTGCTTTTTTATGACTTTTTTTCTGGAGCTGTAAAGCTGCAGCTGTGCAGCAGCCCATGTCTCTTTAATGTATCATTACCCCCCTCTGCTGGTGAGTAAAGGAAACAAACCCTGTGAGATCCACAAGGGAAGTACATTTAAAAAGTCTTTACCACTTCATTGTTATGACCCAACACATTCTGCCTTGGTGTTAAACAAGGAGAAACAGTATAACACTTGCTGTAGATTTTATTAGTCGAGCAGAGTACTGTGACTCATTTCCATGTCCGCCGCAACTGGAGGAGTTGCTTCAGTATGCAACGTGCTCTTCTCACAGGATGACTCTCGCTCTCTTTCCACAGTTGAATTCATTAGCTCTGCTGCCATGTTGCCGACGCGGTGAGGAATGTAAAATAAGGTGACGGAACAGATATTAACAGATGTCTACTGATGTTATCAGGCGGAGTACAATATTCAGAAAAACTTTTTCCAGATGCCCTGTTTGTCTCCTCCTGAGTTATAGCTATTCTCTCCATCCACCATCTTCCATCCATTGCCCCTTCCCTGTGGCTTCTCTATACCCTGTCACACATGGCCTCCTCCAGCCCATTACGCTCTGTTTTGTGTCGTGCCCGTGAACGCCGGGGCGAGCAGCTTGTTGGATGATTTCAATCCATCTCAGAAACCCCTTTCCTCCTACACCCACCGCCTCTGTCTTTCTGTCAGACAGATACATTCTCTGTTGGTCTCTATCTTCCTTCCCTTAGCCCTCACTTCTCCACCTGCCTCAGTGAACAAGTCCTGCTAAAAAAGGTAAAGATGCTAACTAACTTTCCTCCACCCTACCCACACAGGGCTTCACCCAGTTTACACCTTGTTTTAGCGTGCAACAGGTACTGTATGTGGCTAACCTGGACAAAGAAACAGAAGTTAATACAAGGTGTAAATGTACACATTGCATCTGGAATTGGTCTATCTTGCTGGTATTACAATGTCTGGGTACATTATTTAGATAATGACATCTAATAAACAGGCCATTGCCTTTACACCTGGTACTAATAATGGTTGTTGTAATCTTGATTCTGCCCGAATTGTGATTAAATCTCAATATGTAAATTAGGTCGCCGTGGCTGACGGACTTGTCAACAAACACGGTGGATCCCAGGTAAAAAGGAAGCCATCGTTTAAATCAGTTTTTTGTTCATACCAGGCTCAGATTAAGGTTACCTTTCAACTTGCTGGTGTAATTTATATCTTGAAAAAAAAATTATGCTGTACATATTTTATTTATAAGGAGTGAACATGTGGAATCTTTTAGATGGGGAAGTAAAAATGTGTTACACGCTACATAGATTTACAAAAAACAACAACTAAAAAGTAGGATGATTAACAAACACAAAAGGCATGATTGGTAATGGGAATGTTTCTCGTTTTTGTCAATTTTTACTTTTGCACATATGTGTGTTAACATGTATTAAAAATACAGAAATAAATAATATATTTTGTAAGATTGCTAATATTCTGAGGGACCTGAGAATAAAATAGAATGTACAAAGGGTAAGTGTTATAAGCAAATGCTTCACTATCATTATGGATTACAAACGAGTTAAGCTGACACTGCATGAACTAAAGTGACACTTTTTTTTAACCATTTATGTTTTGTAATTGATATTGTGTATTTATGTGATTGATTGAAATAAGCTAAACGGATTGTATTTATACCTGGCTTAGATTGGATCACAATGCAATCAAGACCATCTGCAGATGCGGTCTGGCCGTTCTCAACAGGTTTTGCATGCATTTACATTTAGCATTTCCTTATCCAGATAGGATATGTACAACCAGATCACATGTTGATCCCAGGTGTAAATGGGGTAGAGGTGTAAAAACGCATGTGCCAAAAACATGTGCCGCTTTGGTCGCCCAGCAGGTTGAAAGGTCACAAACTCCTTTTCCTGCCTTTTCAAGCAAGCCTGTTAAAAAGCTTTCTTGGTAAAGTAAAGAAAAGCCCACACCGCAGCATCAATTTGAGATCTGATCACACATTTGACTGAACAAGAATGCTGAAGGCCTGTGATAATTTCATAATTCAATAACAATATGTGAAAGAGGTCTAATAGATTCATAACCTTAGTTGGTGCCATTTCTTAATCTGTATCATGTGACTTATGGTGGAAGGTCCGAAAGTTAAGCATGATGTGTATAAAAGGAACCCTGTATAGGAACCCGCTGACCAGAGTCGCTGGGGAATGGTGTTCAATAATGAACAAGCTTGTGACTAATGAGTGACTCATGAATCTTCGCTTTGGAGGAACCTCGTGAGCATTTGTCAGCATCTCCACCTTCTTTTTCTCTGTATCGTTCTCCTGCTTTTGTTCTGGCACACCGGTTGCTTTCAGCTGCATGTGTTTGCCATTTCCCAAGGGCTTTAACTTCACTTCTCTCAGCACCCTGCCTCCTCCCTTCCCTGCCTCTCCCCCGTCTCAGGAATCAGACACAGGTTTGCCACTGCTGAGGAAGCAACCGTGGTAATCCTCGGGCTCAACTTCAAAAAGAGCCTTTAAAGACTACACTCTCTCTACGGTTCTGGCAACTCAGCCTGCTACCTATGTTGGTGGAAGGAGAGAAAAAAGCCAACACCTCCCCTCTCACCTGCCTATTTTTCCTCTTCCCAGATGCTTCACTCAACTTGCTTCTTCTTTATCAGCACTAAATGTTCCTCAGCTCAAATCCCTGACTCCCCTCTCAACAAATTCCCCCATCCCCTGCCCTTATCAACACAGATCTCTGCAAGGCAGGGAAGAGTGGGAGAGAAATAAAAACCAAAAGTAGGAATGAAATAATAGGGCAGAGTGAAAGGAGGGGAATAAAGTGGAGGACAATGTAAAGTATAAGGATAAAGTAGCTGGTGAATGGAGGATATAAATATATTGAGAGAGAGAGAGAGAGAGAGAGAGAGAGAGAGAGAGAGAGCTAGAAGATAGAAGATAGAGTCCCCTGTTCTACGGTTGGCCTCGGAGGGGTAGCTGGCACATTGTCAGCAGATCTTTTTACAGAACTGCTATGCTGAGGAGAGGGAGTTGCTTACAGCTGGGGTGGTGGTAACCATTCAATTGTTAAGGTGGGGTGTGTGTGTGTGTGTGTGTGTGTGTGTGTGTGTGCTTGTGTGTGTGTGGATTTGGGCATTAGGTGGCATCAGTAGTGCAAGATACAACACCGGATTTAATTTAACACAAGGATGCAGTCTGAAAAGTCTACCATGACATTCATTGCAGTTCCATTTGTTGGCCTAAACTTGTTGGTTCCTAATCTTTTTTAACCTTAACATGTGACCCCTCATTACAGGTTGAATGTGTCGATGAGTAGTTCCAAACACTGATACTGCTTTGCCATTTTATTGGATTGTTTTACCAATACAAACAGTCTCAACAGCATTGACCTTCCATGGAAGAAGCTGGCTTATCAGCTGGGGTAGGAGACAGGTGTTGTTGGTATGAATACATTTTTTTAACATCTGAGCTAACTAACTGACAGTGTAAGACAGTCCGTTCAGTAAAGTAGATCAACCAAATAGTCCTGCAACCACCTATTTCATGAGGACGTACAGATTAGCTAAAATCCGTACAGTTTTGTACAACAGGTGTTTGTGTTTTGTCAACACACAGGCTGCAAAAACACCATGGTGGTCAAATTAACATGAATAAGGCAAGGCAAAAACCTGTTTACTTTAGAGTTGCACTGTAGTACTAGTACTTACATTGTAAACCTTGCACAACTTTTAACATTTTGTAAACACAGCAACAGGATTGATCAACAAAGAGACACGGGAAAAGCTGAAGAAGTTCAGACACTGAACTTAAACTGTCAACAAAACAGGCTTACCGAGACCAATCGCAGAGCATTCAAAGAAGTCCAATGGGGCAAGGATGTTAGGCATGTCAGGACCAGGCAGCTGGTGAAAACAAGTGTGTACAAGTTTTGAAATATGATAACTAGAACCGTTACAGGCAAAGACGGTGGCTGGAACTTAACATTAACTACCTAGAAGAAGAATGGTGTAAATGGGCAGATGATTAGGGGGAAATGAGAGGCAGGTGTGCTGGTGCATGTGGTGATCATGGTAACAAAAGGGCATCTGGTGGTAACAACAACATGCTTTGGCATTACTGTGCTTCATTATAGTCACGCCAGTTAAATACCATTTGAATTTGATGCGGTGGGATAACAACTGTCCAGTATTTCACACAGCTGCAACAATCTCAGAAAGGTTATTATCTCTGTGGGAACCATACTTATCCAGTTTGTGTCTCTTTTTATGTTGGTACTCAGGACACTAATAGAATACTGTAAAAGACAGACATGAACTGAATGATATGAATTAAATTACCTGATGAGTTTCACATACTGTACAAATATACAGTTCATTTGTGAGAAGCAATAAACCCCGATCTCTGACCTGTGATCTGCTCTATATGCCCCATACACCCATTGTGTTTTTTCTTCTTTGCTTCTTTTATTGCTATTCTCTAATTCTTTGTGCAAACTCAGTAGGTTTTACCTAAAGGTGGTGTTCTGCTCCCCCAGCTGCAATCACCCCTTCCCCCATCATGAATCACCCATTGCTCACGTGTCATTGACTATCTGTCCCCGTGGATTGTATGCGCCAACAAAATGAATTATTTATTTCATTACAACAGTCTGGCTTGCCTTTTTGAAATCATCCTGCCACGATGCAGAGCCCTCTCTGAGTAGCTAGCAAGGTGTTTCTGCTCTAATTGAGAGGCGGCAGCGACTTTGGAGGCGGAAGGACTGAGACAGGCGCTACTTAAACATTTAAAAAGAAGGAGGCCAACTTCAAAGGAATGGCCTAGCACAATCAGTGTAGCCCTTTCCTTTTCAATTAGCACACAGTCTGCCAGCTTGGCATGCTCACCTAAAGGCTGGGCTGAGGCCGTGAAATATTGATGGCCCCTTCTCAGGAGTGAGTGGAACGCGTTGTGCTTCATTCCCCTGGGTAAGTTTATGTTTTTTTTTGTTTTTTTTTACAGCAGACAGCCGAGTGGGTGATTTATTCGTGTGATCTGAGTGGGCGTGTAGTGACGCACAAGTAGAGGATTGCACTAAATTCAATCAAAAGTGTCTCAGAAAATACTTCTCTATTTTTACTCAGCAGCATATTCATCTTTTACAACCGTAACACAACAAATAGTTCTTTGTTCGATCAGATGAATCCCGTGTCTCTCTATCTTTCTTCCACGGCCTGCGAGGGATGCCTACTCATGATCTGTACTGTGTTAAAAATCCATCTAGTGTATTTTACCTTTGGCATGCAGCATGTGAACTCAGAGAGGGCAACTTTTGCAGGAATCAAAGCGTTTTGCCTGTGATGGCTAGTAAACAAGACCTCATTATTTTTTGACTGTGTGATCCTGCAATCATCAGGGATGAGGAGCAGATCTGCACTGGTAATTGCACTAGCTCATGTGTTGCACAAATGAACAGGACTTAACATCTGAAAACGATAAACCTTAACTCTTTTACAAAAACCTTCAACTTGTATCTTAATTTTTAGTTTGCGGTTGTTGCTGAGCGATTTCATTTTTGCTCATTAACAAAAGAGTAAAGCAGGCCGTTTCTTCATCTCGATAACAACCAGTTTGAAGGCTTAAAGGAGAGCTTTGGCTGTACATTAGATACTTGTATATGATCTTTAAACCACTTTGAATGAAAAATGTTTTTGGCAAAACTAGTTCTGACTTTTCTCTTACTCAGTTTAAAAGATACCTCAACAGATTCCGGACCTACAAATTGGGGTTTCCAAAAAGTTCTCAAATAGACATGATGTGAACTTTGACGTGCATCTTGGAAGACATCCTCATGTGGCGTGGCAGGGTGTGAAGCTGAAGACGGATAGCAAGAGAAGCAGATTGGATGTGATATTAGTTAGGGCTCAGGCGAGTGGAGGGGATATATGCTTAGTCATATGATGACACAGCCTCTAATGGGGCAGAGAAGCGATGCACTGATATCCTTAATAGATGGATTAGAAGCATAATATTCCCCACAGAGAGAGGATGATCAAGAGAACAGAGGAGAGAGTAAGCAGAGTAAGCAGAGGGAGCGAGAGCTTGAACATGACCTGAACGGTTAATTAAATAGGGAAATTCCCAGGATATTTTATTTAAATAAGGTTGGGGGAACAAATGAGGAAGAGAAGAAGGGAAAATGAGATAAAGAGAAGAGTAAGGTAAAGGTTTGGGAGGCAAAATGTGCAATAAACAAGATACTTGGCCAACAAAGTGTGATGATAATAAAGTTAATAGCACTGTTAATGACTGTAAAGCAAATCAATAGCTCAAGAGAAGTGGCTTTTGGGAATGACTGGCCAAATTGATGAATGATGGATGTGGTAAAGCACTGAAAAGAAGGCCTGGGAGCGGATAAATACCAGTACAACATTTACACATGAAGAGTAAGCGGTAGATCCGCAGCAGAGACATGGATGGATGGGTGGAGGAGAGAGGAGAGCCCTCTAGAGGAAAGCAGCAGATCCCTGTCTAAAACTTCCCTTTCATCTGGCCCACACAGTGCCAGATCAATCTAAACGCCCGCCCATCATTAGGCATCAAAGGGTTGTGGGAGGAGGATCCTGTCAGCACACAATAATCCCCTTTAAATGTGCCTTCTCAAGGGACAAAGCCGCCATTACATCCGCAATGCATTTCTGAATGGTCTACAGTTTTCTCGTGATGCTTCATGATAATCAAAGCAAGCGAGGTGGCAGAAAAGTTACAAAGGCAGACGAGAGTTCTAAGGCGACCACCCGAGTTTATGTGGATATATAGTGGCACCTTTAATCACATGTGTTAACTGTAAGATGCTTGCAAATGTTACCATCTCCAGAGAGACAAGTTGTGCATTTGATTGTCTCCATTTTTAGCCTAGAACTCCTGGTTCACATTGATAAATGTTCTGACATTGACTTCGGGGACATGTAAAACAAAGGTCAACTGCGTTCTCTGCGAGTACAATCATTTCCATCGCCACCGATGACAAATGGAGTCGCTTTCTTCTGTTGTTGTCAAGAGATTTTCCCCTTCCCTTTAGTCCTCTCACTCTCTTTTCTGTACTCTGTGTGTCTCCTACTGTTCCTCCCTGATCTCCATGAATAAATAATTCAAGCCACAGAATTTTCATTTTTATGACTGAATATGATATTCATCCCTTACCTGATCTTGTCACACCCCCCCCCCCCCCCCCCCCCCCCCCCCTCGCCCCCACTTCTGTGAAGGAGCACATCAAACACCGTATGCCTTAAACAAGACTTTCTAAAAGCCCTCAACATTTCTTTTCCTCCAGGATCACCTCTTGAGCCCCAAAAAAGGGTCTCAACACCACTTGAGTTGCATTGTTTTCTCTTAAGTATCCTCTATCCCCCTCCCTCTTCTTATCCCCCCCTCTCATCCCTGCGTTGCTCTCCTCTCAGCATCATGTCATGAATCTGAGACAGTGACAAACTTCAACAAGAAAGCCAGCGATCTTGATACCTCTCTGCATCTCAATAATGGAGCAACTTGATATGAAAGCCTTCTTATCAGGGCCCTCTTGGCTCACTGCGTGTTGCATCCTATCCGTCAATAGGGAAAGACATGGGGAGAGACAAGTGGGAGAAAAAAGAAGGGATGGGGCTATGGTTGGCTTTACACAGCAATGGGATTAATGGATGTGTGGGGTTTAAATTGGCTCTCGATGAAAGCGGAGGCCTCAACGTGTTTCTATCAGTTATCGGCAGGTTTCCCTCCATTACTCAGTCTCTTTCTCCCTCTCCTGTTAGCTGCAATTTATTCCGCTCCCTCTTACCATTTCTGTCTAAACCCCCCACACATCACTTCCTCCTCCCCTCTTCTTCAGTCTTTGAATTCAATACCCCAGACAGCATGATGTCCAAATCCAAGAATGTGATAGAAGCCAATAACATTAACCTACAAAGCCGGGTGCAGTAAGTCAACTGCATAAATGGACTAAATGAGCATTTTCAATATTACATCTCTGAACATGGTGTTGGGCAGAATCAGGAGTTTGCTTTTCTTTCTCGAAGGAAATGGAGTGTGAGAACTGCAACACACAGAGAGCAAAAGGTCAGGGACATATGGCGGAACATCCGGTAGAGCAGGATTTGAGGCAATTATCCTGGAAATGTACTGTCGTTGGTCCAGACTAATCTATTTCAACTGTTTATCCATTACCTTTACTGTAGCTAACTATTTTTACAATTTCCCTATTATTTATAACACCAACTATCTGTTTAAACCATTACTTTTAAAGCATTATTCAACTGTAGTTTTTGGTAACTATTTTAACAGTTTACTACTAGCTAATTATGTATTTGTGTCTATCACTTTTAGCTATTATTTCACTTTTTTTTCTTAGGAAATTGTTTCAATTGTTTATCCATTAGGACTACTTTTAGCTAGCTTTTTGCACTACTCTGCACATCACAAATAACTTACTTCCCAATTGTTCCATGTACCCCCAGGCAACTGCAGAAATACCCCCTGGGGTCCAAATATCCCTGGTGTGATGAGTGTATAGCCTACATGGCATCCACATCCCATCACGTGCAGCACCACATTGTTCTATTTAAAACATTTTACGAGTTTTAGTGTTTTTTCACTACTCTCTTTGGTTCAGAAGGATCATTAATCTGAAAGAAATGTATGCTCATAGCAGCAGATGGGCTCGGAAGGAAGAAACACCACTATCAAAAAGAACTCCCCCAAAGAGCATAATTACTTGTCACTCTTTAGTGTTTCACATTGAGATAAAAGGAGGAAGGGGCTTTTACGAGGTAAAACCAAACTCCATCTGGGGGAAAGAGAAAGACCCAAATATAGCCATTTTGCTGCCTTAGATTTGGCTCCCAGTCACAGACACTGCAAACTATGAGACATCCTCAGTCGTCATGGTGGGCCTGTGTTGATCAGCTCAGTCCTCCTTTTGTGTGCTCCTTTCTTCATGCCCCACATCCCCTCAGTCACAAAGGTCCCCTGTAGGTTTCCATTATCCCTTGCAAATCCTATCAGTTCCAAAACACACATCGGGTATTGCGATGATGTTTGGAAGTGATTGACTCAATTCCTTGTTTTATTTGTGTGGCAAATAAAGTGAGCATGGTTTGCCATTCAGACATCTATGTGGATTCACAAACATCTGCTGCTGATGGAGAAGATACCCAAAAGCTTGATGGGATATTGAGAAAGTTACCTGGTGTCATTGAGTGCTGTCAGTTACAAAGTCGACTTTCAGAATACAGCCGTAAGAAATTAATTGTTATTATTATTATTATTATTATTATACAGGTGTTCATATAAGTCTTATAGAATTAAAATTGACTTACAATTATATTTAGGCTTCCCTCTGCTCAAGTCAAAACAAAATCAGTTACAAGGCTGTTCTCCGACAACAGTGAATTCCTAGAAAACAATATATGTCATATCTTCATTGAAGAGTGTTGACGAGTGCATGCTTTCATGACTGTGGCATAGTTTGTCATGTAATAGAGCTGAGTTCATGGAAGTGGAAGCTAGTGTTTGCTCTTTGTGTTGTGTGTCTTGTTGTGGGAATGGGGTGAGCGGCATCTTTACACATGGCTTCCCTTCAGTGAAGGCGAAATGAAGGGGAGCCCTCAGGGCAAACACAAAGGCAGGATGATCTGGAGGAGCCTTAGATGAGCATAACACACAGACACACACACAAAAAGACACAAACGTAAACAAAAAAACACTTGATGAAATGGCAAGTTCAAATGCATGCTCAGACACACAATAAGAAACATCTTCAGTCTTGGCACTTGGTAGCTGGTAAGGCCTGTTCAGCACCACGGACAGCAGCCTCCCCTGTACAACAAACACAGGGGAGGCTCTGTCCAAGGTGGAAAGCAAGCAGTTTAGCTGCTATGGGGGTGAATGGAATAACAAGCCATCATCTTCTGCTAGCATTCCATTGACTGCCATTCATTTTGGCGTCTATTTGACAGTATATAACTTTACATCTGAAGAGTTGAAAGGTTATGTGTCTTTCTTAGTGGGTTTCTTTAGAAATATACAATGGACTATGTGTCCATTGTATATTTCTAAAGAAACCCAATTTATAAAAGGCTCCATTTTCTTCTATCCGACGTTATGGTCCTGTAGCAGCCGTTTTTGTAAAAATAGGCCAACGATTGTGTCATAATCACGCAACCTTCTGCTGCACAATAGATAAATTACAATATAGTCAAGAGAAGCTCGCAGGCAATGGGGGGACGTGGAGGCATACAGTCAAAATGACAAAATAATTAATCTGAATTCTTAGAAAAACTTGCTCTTGCTCTTGCTCTTTCACTCATGGACCGTTCCTACTCATGCTCTTCGTCTTTACAGGATTGAATGACTGAGATTTCTCTTGACACATCTACCAGAAGACTTACAACGTTCAGACACGATGCTTCATCACATTCTACATCATCATGCTCAATTTGAGGCTGCACAGCAAGAGCTTCTAATTGACTTCATTGGTCTCTGTGGAATTCTACGGTTTGTTGATTTGTCCATTTCTTTAACTGTCTATGCTACCGTCCCAGTCTCTTCAGCACCGTGGACAGCACCTCCAATTATACTATACATTATGTATTTTCAACACGACTCTTCTCTTCTCCTGTTCTGGAATAGTGCAAAACATAATTCAGATTGTATTTCTTTTTTCTTTTAACTGAGGGTTAATCCATAATTGATAGCGCAAAAACGGTTGACTATGTTATGTTTGCCAGAATTGATATTACAGTATTAAATGCATTATGTGTTGTGCATTGTGAAATCCAAATGTAAAAGCAACATAAATTAGCAATATGTTTACGTGATAATGCCGACTAAAACACAGAAGTGAGTATTAGTGATAGATTTACTCAGTGTTTTTGTAACTTTTTTGAGCAAATTGTGTTCTATTGAAGCATACGATTTACTCTCACACCGTTTGGGAAAAAAATCTTATTTTACAACACTTTTTTTTTTTATGTGACATTAAAGCAGCCTAATATGTATATGGGAATGTTCCGATCAATGTTCTTATGATTTTTGGCTACTGTAACTTCTACTAGTTACAAAGGACAGTGACCATGACTAATGACTTTGACACACCTGTACTGAACTTCTCCAAAGCGTTTTAAATAAAGTAAAATAGAAACATATCTTTCCTTTGGGATCCTGCATATTACAAAAGCATCTGATATAATTATGCTATAATAAGGGATATTGAATTTACTATTTCCTAAGATTCTATTCTTACCTAGGTGTAAAAGAAATGTGTCTGGATTCTGAACCCGTCTTCCTTCAAAGTGATAAATTATCCACTGGTAAAGCTTTATTTATGAGGATTGACTGTGTACCATGAGATGTGTTTTAGTCAATGATTTAAAATGTTGTCAAAACTGTTATGAAGAAGGAAGGCCAAATTAATAGTGAGAAGCAAAGTGAAAAAAATGGATTTAAGTGTAGACAGATTGATTTTAAAATCTAAAAGCTGACTGGTCTGCATACTAAGTTGAGTTAAGGTTGCATCTTCATTGTACAAAAGGAACACCGCATTTCTACAGAAACAAAAAATCCATCCGAGTGTTATCTATTCCCTAAGCAAGAAGTTGCAAGTACATGTAAAAAAAAAGTACTTTATCGCCTCCATCATTACTTTTGTTTGTGAATTTATTTCCCTCTGTCACTGCTTCATCCCCCTCTGCTGATGATTTATTGCGGTTTTAAGAGACAAAACATGGAAACTGCACAGAGGGGATCAGGAATTTACTTCTTAATAACATCTGTTACTAACTATTCCGCTCAGCATGCAGAATCAGTTGCCTCTATAGACCCGTTTTCTCTCTTTATCTTATTTATTTGGAGAAAGCGTTATATTGTCTCATACACCACAAGATGCACCTAGGAACCTCTGTGCATGGCTAAACGGGAACTTTTATAGCCGTCCCTACCCGGAATGGCAATTAGCTGCCGTAGACTGGGGAAAAACACAGAGCAGAGTTGGTATGCAGAGAGCTCTGCAAAGTTAATGGACTTTTAAATCGACACTGTGAGCCAAATTCCCTTATTAATGCCATCCCTGGTCCCTTCCTACGCGACCGTTTGATTTCAAAGGTCAACTCTCAAATATCAACATAGGAATGGTAAATAGAGTTAATTGTTTACAATGCACAGTGTCTATCCAACACAATGTGTGTCAAAAGTATGTGAAGTAAAGTAGTGGTGAAGTGAAAATGGGCCCTAGAAAGGTCCACGGCATTCTTCTGCCAAAAATTTAAAAAGCTTGGGGAAAAAAAGCTTAGATGGCCAGATTTGTTGAACTTAGTGTGTGTATATATGTATAAATCATAGAGAAGTCATAACCAGAGTTTGTTCTCTTTAACTGCTTGTTAAAGAGATCGACAGATAATTATATTTAGGTTTGTCTGTTCTTAAACTAGCTCAGGAATATATTACATTACACTGATTGGCTGGGATTGACAAGTACAGCTAAAACTTCAGTGGTGCAAAATATGTGTTCCGATATTATTATTTCAGATTACTTCTCTGTGGAAATTAAAATGAGGGAGCTAACACTCATATACAAAGTGCTTTACATTGAGTGAAATAGCAAAAAATCTATAAGATATTTAATAAATGTCCTATCCACCATGCCATTAGTTGTTAATTAGTTTAGTAATTACAACAATACAGCTGTATTTGTATTTATGTTGATTATGTCATGTATGTATGTTAATTTAAAAGGCGGGCAGTCAAACTCAATAACCAATCTGATTGGTGGTGTGCTAGACCGGAATGAGCATGACAAACGCATCTCAAAAAATCTGACGAAAATCTTTGAAATGACGACAGATTCAGCAAATGCATGGGCTACCTTCTTCTTAAATGTTTTCAGAAACACATTTTGGTGAACTATTTTCGTAAAATACAAGATTGTATTAAGAACGAGCCACCATTGGTTGGTTTTGAAATTCCGGAGAAGCCAGTCGTGACTCATTCATCCAATCAGCTGCAGGTTGGCGATAATACAGATTAACGCCGGCTGCTGTTATGGATACGTTTTACATCTTGCGCACACACAGAATGTACGCTCAAGTCAGTGTTGCTTCTGTGTGTTCTGAGGCACTTTTTAGACCAAATCGGGGAGGCTGTCGGTCCGGGTGTCAGAGCCTTTACATTTACTTTATCGCACTGTGCATAAAAAGAGCTGAGCCAGAAGGCAAAGCCTGTGATCTACCAGTCAATTTCTGTTCCTACCATCACCTATGGACATGAAGGCTGGGTCAATACCGAAAGAACGAGATCCAGGGCACAAGCGGCCGGCTGTTTCCTCAGGAGGGGGGCTGGCGTCTCCCTTATAGATAGGGTGACAAGCACAGTCATCCGTGAGGAGCTCGGAGTAGAGCCGCTGCTCCTTGCATTTAAAGGAGCCAGTTGAGGTGGTTCGGGCATCTGGTAAGGATGTCTCCTGGGCGCCTCCCTAGGGAGCTATTCCAGTCACGTCCAGCTGGGAGGAGGCCTTGGGAAAGACTCAAGACTAGGTGGAGGGATTATATCTCCAACCTGGCCTGGGAACTCCTCGGGATCTCCCAGTCACAGCTGGTTAATGTGGCTCAGGAAAGGGAAGTTTGGGGTCCCCTGCTGGAGCTGCTGCCATCCGCAACAAAACCCTGGATAAGCGGACGAAGCGTTGCTTATTTAGTCCTTCATATTCAATGTTATTAAGACATGTGAAAGTTTTCAGGAGCTTTAAAGTGTTGAAATCCCAGAATTGCTAGTTTTGTCTGTCTACTTTAGCCGTGTTTTGTTGCTATTTAGATGCTACTTTACCATCTTCATCTAAGACTTTGCCCAAATGTCTGATTTATCTGCTAGTTTATAAAAATCATGTTGCTAAAGAACCAAGATGAAATAATTGGCTGCGGATTGTAACAAACCAAAGAAAAGCATCCACAGTGATTGGTGAACATGAATAGACAGATACTGAAAAATATCAATAGTGTTGCAGGTGTTGCATAGGAAAGGGAAAGAAATGTCATGAATGATGCTGGACAATAACAGCAAAGCTTGTTATTAAAGGAGACACACAGTGAGAAAAAAAAAAAATTACGGACACCTCATGATTAGGACTGATTTAGTGCCCAGAGTCTGCTCCTCTGAGTTTGAATCTAGAAAAGAGAGTATGGCAGACTGCAAATCTTTGCATCGAGCCCAAGGCTGAGAGTTCTGACCCTGTGACTTTGACGGACTACAGAGCGAATAACGCCACGGGCCAAAGTAGCTGGACGGAGACATGTATAGTATAATGGAAACACCACATCAGTTCTGCTTGTGCACAAAAAGAAATCCACACAGACACAGATCCATTAATCTGTAAAAGTGAATGTGTGCTGTCAGAACGCACCTTGGTATTGATTGCACTGTTGTAGCTGGAGTTGCAGAGGAACATGAAACCAGATCCCAGGGTAAAAAGAATAAGAAATGGAAGCAAAGGGGGGGGGAGGCAGAACTTAAACATGGCCTCCAGCAAGTGGGCTTTATCTGTCTATTTTGATTTGCTTTCCTAATTGTTCTGATTACTGGCTGCACCCGTGGATTCATTCCCTCCTCTGAATATAGGCCAGATTGTTCTAAAGCACGGCTTACAAATGGTCTTTGATTGTTGCGTGGTGAAAAACAATACACACAGTAAAGCGGCCCCACTGACAGAGACCTCTCCTCTATACAAAATAAAGTTTCTGAGATGTTTTTTTTAAGCACTTGTTTATATGCTCAGAAGGCAGGAGAAGTGTCATCCCTTGTCCCACTTAAAAGGCCCTCATCCGGCTTTCCAGATGTTTCCCCCTGCCCTTTAATCCACTTGCTCTGTTGTCAAGAAAACAGCCAAAAGTTTTGTCTCATTAATTATTGTTTGCTTTCCGCTTTGTGTTTATGTGTCTCAAATGCCATGTTTGTTACCTATAATAAGAATGGGGTTGTGCATTCGTCTGGGCAGCAGGGATGTTAACGTGGAGGGAAAGTAAAAAAAAAAAAAAAAGAGAATGAAAGGGAGGAGGAAGGGAAGTGTCAGAGTGTGGTGAGAGATAGGCATATAAGGAGAGACAGAGGAATAAAAAAGAAGGATATTAGGAATGCAACCTGCTGGTTATCAGGTTGAGGGTGACAGGGTGAGTGTGTAAGTGGCAGCTGTGAACGCTTGTCAAAGGAAATTTGGGTCAACATGTTGCCATCTCGCTGGACATCATTGAAGCTATGAAACGGAAATGCACACAGCTTAGATTATACGTTATGTGTCAGATTCCTCTAAATGTTTGCCTGCACTCATTGATTTCCTGTTCCTCCGGCTTGATTGATAAGCCAGGCGCATTCATCTATTAGTTTTGGTCCTCTAAAGCAACTACTCAAGATGAAAGGGACAGAATGCTTTTGCAATGAGAGTCTGTGTGAGTCTGTATGTGTGTGAGCGTGCACGCTCAGAGGCAGCTGCCTGTCTGCCATTGTCTAGACAGAGTCATGTGCCTGCATACTGAGAGAGGAGGTGACATGCCGAAAGCTGCCTGTGTTGATAATTCTCCGCGACACTCATTTGCTGTGACAGAGACCCAAAAGTTAGTTGCAGCAAAAAAATGAAAGCAGTTCAGGGATTTAAAGTGAAGATCAGCTTTTCAGCATAAAACACTCAACAAACATAACAGCAATGAGTTAAGGGGATTATGATTATAAGGCTCGCAAAGTATTCAATACAATACTATCAACTGTATGCATACCCCACTGTGTCTACTTTGTGCGTTTTCCAAAACGCGAGGCAGAACTGATGTCATAAACTGCTCATTATTCACTGTAAATAAAGCCAGATACAGTAGAAATACTTTCAATGTTTCTGCATGAAAAGTCTGACACACTTTTCACTGCAACTTCTCATTCCTCCGCATCTCCTCTCCATCTGTAATGGAATCACCACACATACCATCCCCAATCAGCCCCCATAATGCCTTGCTGTCTGTATGGCCCCTGGTTATGGCTGCGCCACGCTATAATGGTTCCCTCCTTATCTGACACACAGTTATGCAAATATTAGGTTCCACCCGAATATCTGGTGACAGGAGTTTCTCTTGCTCTCTCTCCTCTCCCCCGATTATGCAGCGATAGGCTCACTCAGCCTGGAATAGATTACTCGCGTATAATCGTGATTAGTCATATCTCGTGTTCACAGTGATGTAAAACCAATCACTGCCTGGTCTTTATTGTCAATGCACATGTATCTGTTTATGTGCAAGACATACTGATGGACAGTCAGAGACAGACAAAAAACCTTTTATATGCAACTGGTTAAGATATTGCATGAAATGGGGTGTGAACTACTGTTTGTTTGCTAATCATAACTTGTTGATGCCAAAATAAGCTCTGCAGCTGATAAAGTTCTCAGGCAGAGAGCTGAGATCACATTCAGGTAAAGTGGTAATTAATTAGCTTGATAAGTCACTGCATGAATGCTGCAAAGCCCTGTGCAGACACTGACTTTGCCTCCCTGCTTTTGCTTCAGTGCCCTGGTGAATGGCATCATTTAAAATTAAACACGTGAACCCAGAGCAAGACACCAACCCACACAGTAGGAGCTGAACATATAGATTGTCATGGCAAAGAAAACTTAACCATCAGCAGACTATAACTTTCCTGACAGATTGTGAAGCGCAGTGACATGTCATGTCATGAAGACTGACAGAGACCCAAATGAAAATTAAAGACCAATGCCCCAAAAAAGAAAGAAAAAACACTTAGAATGCTGCAACTTTCGACATCATTAAGGCTAACTGACAAGGAGTGACATCACTAACGCGTAGATAATTATAAAATCATGTATTGTTTCAAGCGCAAATTCCTGTGGGTCATATGTGTTCATACTAAGGTAGATGACTCTAATCAAGAGGATATATTTTATGGTTTACTTATCTTCAGGAGATTCAATATTTGTATTTGATTTGGGGGAAGTGGAACAAGCAAAAATCATTAACAGATCATGGCCTTAAAATAGTTTCCTTTGCTAAATGGTTAGCAATAACTATCTACATACATAGATGGAGGGCAAACATGGAGCAACATTAGCATTCATTCAGAGTCATGTTTCTGGCCACATGACTACTTACAAATATAGGTCCAAAAATAACTCTTCTTTGAGCTCTGTTTTTGTCTCCACCATCTCTTGAGAAAAATATTGAAACGACTTAACTGCTAAATGCTCCACTTTATTAACCACCTAGATGCTAACGTTGTTTGCTTGTAGGTGCTGGGCAAGTAGCATGTGGCCGTTTATCTACAGCTGCCTTGTTGCTAGGAATGGGGTCTAGGAGAGCAGAGTTATGGGCCAGAAAACCCAAACAATGTGTGGGCAAATCAAGAGAGTCAAGACGACAGACTAACAACATTGATAACATGTTAATATTGGTAGCCTCCATATAACTTTTTTTTTTTTTTTTTTAAAGGTAATGTGCTCATGGGACTTTTGATTGTCAGCTGAAGCACTGGTGGCTTGAGTCAGTAAGGTAAGGGTGCCATGCGAGCCAGCAAGTCTGAAGAAGGTAGGTGAGAAGTACACAACTAATAAAATGACAATCAGCTCTTTCTCTTTCTTTCTCTCTCTCTCTCTCTCTTTCTCTCTCTCTCTTACTTTTGCAGAGCAATAAAAGAAGAAAAAAGCTGCATGTAAAACCCAGCGTTAGAACGTTAGGGTACCGCCTTTCTCTCTCTCTCCCACTCACACACACACACACACACACACACCCCCGTCTCCCTGAGGGGTAGTGATCTGTGAGTCCTCAATGTTCTGTGCACATTTGAGATGACAGCACACACAACATGGCCAGCGATCCAGTCTGGGTTCCACATGATCGCCCACAGCCGTACTGTACAGCAAACCAAATACAGCCACACTGTGAACGACAAGGAAACAGGCCAGGACTCTCTACGCTGTCACAGTCAGAACAAATACAGTGCGTGGTTTGTCTTGGCCTGCTGTGGAATCAAATGCATGGACGTTTGCCTTATAGTACAAATGTTATTAAACATTCAAATATTAGTTTTCTTTGCAGACGATATTTGGATATCCTACCCAAATTCTCTGAGATTCTTTCAACCAAAATTTGACTCCATTACTGTTGGAAGAGCATTAGAACTAGTGTAAATGGGATTAATGGGAAAAGTAAGGAGATAAATCTTAATCGCTTCAGGCTTCAAGAGATAAAGTCAACTGTGGTGATCAAGGAGACTTAGTTAAAAGTTACAATTATTTTTAAAGAATGCAGTACATGGAAATATAAATGCAGTATTTGGATCTTATCAATACTGTAATTGTCAGTTTTTTATTAGTAATCAGAGAAAATCTGTATAAACAGAGGATTCTTCCAATCAGATACATTATGTATATATCATAACTAGGATTGGGTGTTAAGCATAAATTTGTCAGAATGCGTTTGTAAATTAGTTCCCATGATGCTCATTACAATGTAAGAGAAACTCTGTGATGCTGAATACTAAAGATGTGAATTTCCACTTTTTTCAAGCAGATTTTATGGAAGCGGTGGGATAAGTTATTCTCCAAAGATATGAAGTGTTTCATTAAACATGTTTCTGCGATTTCCAACATGCGTCCAAGATGTAAATGTGTACATTTTCTATCTCTGTAATTTAAAACCTGAGAAATTTTTCCCCCTTATTATCAGCAGGGGAAGGAGCAGACCAGATTCAATTTGGGGAGAGGTAGTGGATCATGAAAGCATTTCACCATTCGGGAACATATTTGATATCCGTCTGGAAGTCAGGACCCAGAACGGTAGTGTTGTCAGAAAAAGTAAAATGATGCTTTATTTGCCATTCCAACTCCAATTGCAAATCATTGCTCAAACTTTTTTGATCTTATCACTTTTTATGACTTTTTTTCATATTTTACTTACCAGTAAATCCTCATGGATGTACCTACATTCACACAACTAATACTAGGGGTGTGACGAGACACCTAGCTCACAAGACCAGACATGAGATTGGGTTCCCAATGAAGAAATAAGACAGGGAAAATAGTCCTTCATTCAATCGAAAGACACAAAATGAAAACCTTGCCATGAACGTAATTGAATGGCTTCTCTTGTGTATAACTTACAATTCAACTATTACTTATTCCATATAAATGGCGGAGAGACAGTCTCCTCACTCAGAGAACCAAGGTTACAACAAAACAAAGCGTTTTCTGGCAGTAGTGGAGACCATTGAAACAAAATGTTTTGTCCTTAAAATTGTCATTGTACAGTAGACTGAAAGAAATAAAGCTTTTGTTACTATTCTTTCACATCGATTATGTTCGAAAGCACAAATAAATTACTATCAAACACTCAACGGATGATTTATGTGAAGATGGATGCTAATTTCTCCTCTTCTGCATTTCATAATTAGTCTACGTTAGTATCAATTCATGACCATTGTAGGACGAAGGGAGAACATTTCACTTTTCTAAATATCAATAAAAGTAAAGTTAGGTTAGAAAAGTGGGAGAGAGAGAGAGAGAGAGAGGGATTGAATTGAACTGAGCTGAGAGAGAGGCGGTACTCTCCAACGTTTTGTCGCTGGGTTTTACAGGCAGTTTTTTTCTTCCGCTATCGCTCGGCAAAAGTAAACTCGCAGTCAACTTAGCAGAACAGACGGGGGATTTTCTATGCTAATTTCAAGGCTGATGATTGTGTATTAATATCGCAAGACACTTTTTAACTCAACGAGAAATCTGGTCACGTTTAATCTTGCGTCATTCTCGTCACACCTCTACCTAAATCACACTAAAGGGTCTTTTACAGTACAGGAGATTTCCAGTGAAGACTAAGGAAAAGGGCAAACTCAGATCTTGTTTCATTTTCTCTTTTTAGAAGATCAGGTTTTTGTCATTCCAATAGCCTCTGTGACACTATTTTCTGGATATTTCATTACTTTTTTCTCTGCAGCAATGAAACTGAATAATATTGATGGGTACGTTTCCTCTGGGTCATCACTAACGGAAATATGTTCTTAGATGTCCGGCTTGCATGCTGATAATAATTGCAGCCAATGCATGTAGTTGGCGCAATAAAGACGATATTGAATTTCCCCACAAGTTTCACCAAATTGATTTTTTCCCCATATCCAGAAGTGAGAATGAAACAAAATCTCCCACTCTTTCAGTGACAGTTCACTTTTTTTATTTGTTAGTATGTTGTCTCTCCCTTCCCTTTTAGAAATAATCAGCTATTACAACAGTTGCTCAATAATTGCTAGTCTCTTTTGGCAGTGCAGCTTTTGCTGTTATTTAGCTAAAAAAGCCAAAAATTAAATATTAAAGCTACCTTTGACCCATGGATTTTTTAAACAATGTGAGATGCTTCCTAAACAAATGATTTTATCTAACAATTGTAATTGTGTAATTATAGAGCATGGTTAAAAAACAGGGCCCTTTATGCTCTTCAAGACATGTTGTTTGTTCTTTTATTCTAATGATATTTTTTATTCCCTTTGAATAAACAAGGTACCTCCTTCTTTAGATCTGGAAGTTAACTCTATGCTCTCTAATGCAGCTTTTTCTTAATACAACAACACATAATTGTAATGTAAAAGAATAATAAATGCCTCTGTGTCCATTGGAATGAAACTCATATTAGATACTTGGCCATGCAAATATTGCACCAGTAGTATCAGCATTAACACCTTTATTTTCATTTTGTCTTTTAACACTGTCTGTTTTAGTGGATTTGAGTGGCTTTTTTCCAATTTTCAAAGAACATAATTTTTAATCTGTATTTCTACCTGCTTGTCTGCATTCCTTCCGTCATACCTTGTGAAAGCGATGGAGTGCAAGAGTGTGAAGTGAAGCCTCAGTTTGGCACGATGCCTGGGAAACAGCGAGAAGCGAAAGAGAGACAAGCGCAGAAGAGATGGAGTGAGAAGAGAGGGCAAGTGAAAAATGTGATGGCGGTGAAGGTGCCGAGGGAGTCCAATGATGCAAAATGAAAGCATAACAACAGGACAGAAAGCAAGAAAAGAAGGAAAGAGCGAGTGAGTAAGATGTGTTTAACTGCGGGAGTTTGTGTAGGAGTGATGGGAGACCCTGCGGGGCCCCGAGGTAATCTGCTGGTTTGTGCGTTAGCTCTCCAGGATCTTGCAGGTACACTGCAGTGGAGATGTCACAATTGTTGTTCTACACACACAAACACACACATACACACACAAACGAGCACACAAATACATACAAGCACACAGAGGATAAACAACTAGGCATAAAGTTCCACTGCAGACAGTCACCTGTAGTCAGCTCTTTATCTTGCCTTCACAAAATTTACCTATTTCAATAAAAACACGCAGTAAAAGCTTCTTTTTTAATTTTCTGCTCTGCTCCTCAAATTCATTTTTTTTGTCTTTACCTGTGTTGGCTAGCAGTATAAATCACATATCTGCAGCGGAGACCTATAAACACCATTTCTCATTATGATAAAGAATACATACAGTACAGGCAGAAGCCAAACGTCTGTCTTCACTACTTCATAGATTGCTGCACCGTGATGGGTCCCCTTCATCTCTTTCTCTTGTCTCTTTCTGTTGCTCTGAGAGAGATGAAAAACAATCAGATTTAATAATCCCATTCTCCCTTTGTAAACAATTAGATTATTCCTCTTTTCTTTAGATTTCATGAAAGAATCTGACACCATTCTTTTCTTCAATCCGCAGTCATACATTATGGAGACAACGGCGCATGCTTCTGTTAATAAGAATTGACAGGAGCTAGTGCAGAAATAACAAGAAAAGACTTCTCCGGAGTCCCGGGCCCCACCCAAAGCACCGTGCTTCCACAGACAAATATACATGCACGCACACCACCATCAATGCACAACAGCACTGGGACATCCACGAGACATCCTTATCAATTATGAAGGAGCTCTGAGGACCATCCATTACACCATATCAGCCGGAGAAATCACTGTTTTACCACCATTAGCATTTCTCTATTTATTAAGAAACCACACGCACACACACACGCAGAAAATGCGACCGATAAGCCAGAATGAATATGGAGGAACTGAACAGTTCTCAGAATGCAAAAGAAACTAGTTTCAGTCTCTAGTTTATTCATGACCTGAATAGTATGCACAAACAAGCCCTGACTAATGTTAATTAAGCAGAAGAGAGGCTCGTTAGAGAGGGAGAAAGAAAATGGATTAATCCAAGGACGGCTGGAAGGAAACGTTCGATTGGAGTTGGGAGTTATAAGAAAAACATTGGCAAACTTCCATGCATTAAAAGGAAAGGCAAGTTCTAAAAAAACAAACCAGCCCCTGACTATACTGAATTGATCAATGGTGTTTCATTGCTTATCGGTATACTACAGCATTCACAACCAAAAGGTATCCATTTGGAGGTCTGATAACATCAACACGTGTTGGATGACAACTCTGTCTTTAGCCGTTTTCCCCTGGATAATCCAATTCCCGTCAAGGCATCTCTATCAGAGACCTACTTTTAACTTTAGGAAAACAGAAGATCAATTAAAGAGACAATGTGAGAACGGGCTAGCGCTACAGCTGTGGAAGCAAAGATGAAAAGAAACCAGCTACCAACTACAGGTGCGCATTAACTCCTCTGGCAAACTGTCAGGCTGCATTTTGAATGCAGGTGCATTGGGCTTCATTATGCATGCCATATTGAACCAAACCAATAGGTAATCAAGGTGAATCAAATATTCATTGGGATAAATTTTGCTGGAGGCCACAGAACAACCCCAGTCAGGACAACAGAGACACATCAAAGCCAACAAAGCTGGGGAGCGGCGCACAGACAGAAGAACCGGGAAAGCATGAATTCAAAGGGCAATGGGCTTAGTACATGCTACACTGCAAAGGACAAAGATTTTAACATTTTTATAAGCATACTCTAAAGTTTGAGACACAAAAACAACATTAAATGTAAATACCGTCTTATTATTGTGTGTGGTTTAGTATTATGCTAGGTTGGGTTTTCCGACAATGGGGCTGCTGTAAAGTAAGGTGTGCTTTTTCTTGCCAGAACAAGTATAGATACAGACCAGTCCACTGGTCAGACTAAGGAAGGCGTCTTTCTGCTAAATGAGTTTGTGATGAGTTGGAAAAAAGAAAACAGTTGATGCGAGGTGGAGCAACTCTATCATCACCGCCTTTTCCTTTCATACGTCCCATCTGTCTCTTTCCCACTCTAACTATGTCTCGCTAGAGCACTTGTCCTGCATCCATGGTCTATCATGATCTCTTTTATATCCTCTAGTGGGAAATCAACCACATGCACATAAACACCTATTCCCTCCCCCCACACACACACATACACAATAATACACCAGCCCAGCTTAGTCTTTCAGGTGGTAATTAGCAGTCATTGTTGTTTTTCTGCTAATCAGTAATCTCACACACCAATGAGGGTCATTATCTCACCATCAGGAAAAAAACTACCAGCCTAGCTAAGGGAAACTGCAGAGAGATGTGTGTGTTATGTGATATGTCTTATGATAGAGTTCACAGCCTTATCAAATAAAAGGGCAAGATTGTATCTGTTTCAATCATTTGCATAAAAAAGGGCTTAATAACAATTATAGATGGAATTCTGTGATTGTTTCTTCCTCTGACTAATTGCGCCTTCAGATTTGTGGACACATCATTGCATAAAAAGTGGGATTTTCGTCCCCATAAGCGCCCGGAAATCTCCCTAATTTACGAGTTTGTGAAAGAGCTTTGAGGCTAGCTACACTGTGAACAAAGAAGGGGTGAAGTTCAAAAAACCTACAAGAAGAAGCAGAAGAAGAAAAAGCAGAAACATGCTTATGGCCACTATTTGAAAAAAGGGAATTCTAAAAAATAAGCTGAGACAACATCAAATTGATAGCAGCCAGGAGAAATTCATCGAAACAAAATATCAGTTGTTGGCTGGGTTTAAAGATGCTACATTAGATAAACAGGCTGAAAGCAACACAACCACTGCACCAATTCTATTCGAGATGTCACTCTTGCTCAATTGCGCCCATTATAGCCACAGTTGGAAAACATGTTAGTGCTACAATAGGTAGCACAAACATTATAGCACAAATGATTAACTAATTAATTAATGAGAACTGTGCTCATTGCACAGCAACATCTAGCTAAAGTTAGCTAACATTAGCTAAGCTAGTCACACCAGACCCAGTAAGGATATAACAGCAAAACCCCTGTTTTAATTGGATTGCAAAAGTGCATTTTATTATTAGTCAAATTTCACATTTCTAAAAACAACAATGTGACATTTCATTTTTTTAAGTTACATTGTATCACTTATTAAAGCAAGACTTAATAGTGAAAACTGTAGCCACATTAGTTAAGGGAAAAATAGTAGTTTACTAACATTAGCCACCATATTAGGTCATACCAGACTAAGGTCAGGTTGCGGAACTAAACTGCGGAGCGGATTGAGTTAAGCAAGAGCGCGTTTTTTTTTCTTGTGAATTTAACTTATTGAAAAAAGAAACAGGATTTTATCCTCTCAAAAGTTACAAAATCTCACTATGTTTCTTAACCATGAGACTTATCTCACTCCAACACTGTTTAAACACACTGGAAGTAAGTATATACAATATTTGGAAAATTCCAAAGAAATTCGTGCAGTATTTGTGTGACCTGTGTGTTACTGGTGCTATGCTGCTGCAATGACTTTAATCGGAAAAAGCTTTTTGACAGCTATCTAAACAAGCCAAAATAATCTGTTTTTTATATGGACTCATACTGTATATAAACAATTAAGTTTTATCCAATAATGATGACATATCTGAACTCTTTAATAGGTAGCTTAGTGTGTGTATATAGACAGTACGTTAGATAGTACGAATACCAAATAGCAGTAAAGGACACCAAAACTTCAAAGGACAACAACTCTGCCACTCCATAGACACTCTATACATCTTTAACAATAAAATGTTTAAATCCCTATCCAGTTTGCCACTTCTGTACCTAACCTGTGTTGATGATTTAATTTAGACCAAACAGTCTGGGGATGAAGGTTACTGTGAACGGACTGGCATTCTAAGTTAGAAGGGGATAAATAAATAATGGACTGAGAACGAGGTAACACATTATGCTCGTTTCCCCAAATCAGTGGAGTCTAATCTATAGCTATGTCCTTGGGATGATGTGGTTTGGAGAGCTGGGGGGCACGATGGTGCACAACAAATTGCTGACTGTCTCATGTGGTGTGCTGCTGGTGATTTCAGGGTGCTGGTTGCATGCTTTAATAGGATGGTCAAGTTCCCCCACATAAACAGAAAGCCAATACGGGGAATCTGGATAGAGGGGTCATAAGATCATTAAGGATTATCCTTCTCTTGCTAATGCACCTTTTCTCTTGCTACGTTAAATGCTCAGGTATGCAATCTCGCCATTTCCATTTGTTTCATTTTTGTCACTCATTTCATTGCACCTTGTTCTCCTTCTGCGTACACCTGTCCATTCCTGTACTTGCTCACGCTCGTGAAATAAGGCAGCCCATTGGATGGTGGCATGCAGAGGTCAACTTGGCCTCACTTCTCATTCCAACTCCGGAGTGGATTACTAAATGGAAATGACCACAGGGTTTGCAGGTCCACCCTGGTCAGCTCACAGCTCCTTCCCTCTCTCTCTGGCTGTCTCAAACCCTCTCCCTTTCCTAAGGTGCCGAACCCTCACTAAGTCCCAAAGAACCTCATTTACAGCTAGCCAGCCTCTGGTTGTTTGAACCCACCATCTGTGGTTGTATCAATATTAGAATCATTATCCTCCACTGCAGTGCACAATGTTCAGAGGAGAGAGACAGCATACACCTCCAGAGATTTATTATTGGATGCCAATATAGGTGGTGGACTTGCAAGAGACAGATTAAACAAAGAGAATGATCAAAAGCAATGCAGCAGTAGACGAGCTAGTCTGACTTTTAGTCACTCTACTGAGTTAATACTACCAAGCCAATCAGATCTTTTTATGCAATCTTATGTGTGGGAACGTCATCTCCCTGTGCCAGTAACAAAACATTGGCCACAAAAATGTCAAAAAGCAAACTGCTGTGGATTTAGAAATAAGTAAGCTTACCAGATCTTAGCATGCTCCTCATCTCTGCTTGAATATAGCTGTTCAAGGCATTGCAATGCAGGTAATGTAGATGACAAGCAAAGACAAATGCGCTCCCCTTTATCTGTAAGGTAAGAACCAGACCAGGGCACATTTAGTGATCACACCGATACCTACAGTGCCCTAGTCCAAGCAAACTGTGCCGTGGCCCACCTCCTTCAAGTTGACCAGGGGAAGGATTAGCGTACCGTGGGCAGGCACGGTACGGAGCATTCACACTAGTCAAACAGATCGGACCATGGGGTCAAACATGCTCGATCAGGGTTTACCTGCGCCAAGTGTGAGTACGCCCTAAATGCACTTTCCCCATTCAAAATGGATAAAAAACGACCACGAGGACCGCTGCAGTCCATGTGAATGCAGCCCAACTGATTAAATCAAAACCATGCCTACTATACAGTCACACGCTAACCTATTTGGTAATAGGAACATGTTACAGTACAGTAAGGTTCCCAACCCAACACATACAGTTTAACATTCCCTCTTGTTCACCCTGTGGTGACTCGCTCCCTCCCTCAACCAGTTGGGGAAAAAAACTGACTGAGGTTTTAAAGACTCAATCCCAGTTGAATTGCAATTGCAGAGGCTTTTAATTAGATAAAGCTTGACTGGTTTGAACATATCCTTTACAGCCGTGTCAGGCTAAAAGGGTCCATCTGTCGTAAATATCACCCGAGACATTAATAGAATTGAGATTAGAAGGCAGAATGTGTGGATCAGCGTAAAAAGGCGGCCAGCAGTGGGACAACTTTATGTAGTGAGCTATTTATAGCTGCTAAAATGGACTGCTCCATTAATATAAGGCTTACCCTTTCTGGAAATGTAAATCACCGGGGCCATGGCTGGACGTGCATGTTATACAGCTGCAGTATGTCAGAGCTAACAGTACAGTCTATCTGATTTACAGTGGTCTGGGATAAAGCAAAGAAGATTGCTTCTCTCTCCTTGTGGACATCTGGTGTGTTTAAGTCAATATGGTATCTTTCTACCTCTGAAAATGAGTAAGCCTATGGCTGCAAAGGATATATATATATATATTAAATTGCTCAATGGTTTCAGAAAGGGGGCATGAGGACATGCTTCTTAGCAGACTATAATTAAAATGTCTAAAGTTGCATTTCAGCCATTTTTGGACGTGCCATTCATCTGGTTTTTTATTTATTTATTTCTATCCTTGATGTTTATACTATTCACAGACAAAGGCAAAGTGACAGAACACCAAAGATGGTGGGAGACCGGGGGGGACTGCATCAGATTGCAGCCTCAGTGGACACAAGGCCGAGGGCTGATCAATAACATCTACATTTCAAAACTGCATTGGATTAAGTCCAACATGCCTTGTTTGTAAAAAAAACACCCAAAAAAACAGACTTAAGGGTTTAATTGAGAAGCATCTCACATTAAGTCAGAGAGCTCATGTGTCTGTTCTTTTGAAATAACTTCATTTCATTTTCTCAAGCATGTCAGCCACTCCCTTTCTCTCTAATCCCTCTCCCCTATTTTCTCTCTCTCACTTTCATCACTCCCTGTGGACACTGAACAGCTCAGATACTCTGCTGCTGTATACAGTACCTCTTTATGCATGTACTGTATGACAGAGCACACAACTTCAGATTTTCACTAAAAATAGTGACACCATAAAAAACTTGATTTTCATAGCGAGAGATTTCACAACTCAAGCTAGCTTTAAGAGTCTGCTACTTCATTTCCATATTTTACATATATGAATGGAAGCCAATAGCTGTCTGGATAAATTCACATTTCTTATACACATCAGCATGTTTTGCAAAATGTGTTAAATGTGACGTAAAGTATATGTGATTTATAGTAAACGAGTGACACACACATTCACAGGTAAGGATCTTTAAGTATGAAAAGTATAAATATAAATTCTTCAAAATTGACATCTATATTATTGTTATTATTATATTACTAGATTAATATACATTTGAATGCATTAACACAGAGGCAGCATTTTATTACTGCAACTGCCACTTATATATGTACTATTGGTAAGTTTAATCGTTAACAATGCATCATATCCTATATGGGTATCATAACCTCAGTGGACACATTACTGTAAGTGGGTACACCTATAAAATCCATTTTAATTAAAGCATTTTTAGCAATTCTACCATGAAATATATTATTCATGAGCTTTGTAGAGGTCAAATGTATTGTACTGTACAGCTGTTGTATTGGATGTACACATGTACCTATTAAAGTAGCCAATGAGTGCTGGAAGATGCACTCATATATTTTAATAAGTGAAAGTCTCACTATAAAAAAGGATTTGAAAGCGCATGTGACTGATATTATATTATATGTGGTCTATATCAGCAAAGTTTCAATTCCGGGATTGCTCTGGTGCCGCAGGAAATTCCGCTGAATGCATGTGTTTTTGTCAAAGTGTGTTTCCTTTTGGTTTCTTTATGTTGGAATTTTAAACTCCGGTGGATTAATGAGGACTATTGTTGACTGCTCCTCAGATCTCTGCAGGAAAAATCAAGACAGCTAGCTAGACTATAAGTCAAATCTTAGTTTTCTCTCGCATACTAACTAAATATAATCTTTTATATATTATATTTTATATTACAGTATGTGACATTGGTTTCATTCACTTGAAAGACTCTCTTTTTTTTTTAAATGTATTACATTATTTCAACATCGAGAAGTTTAGAAGGGAAATGTCTCATTGGTGGAACTGCAAACAACTCATGGAGGGGCTCAAACTAGATGCAGCTTTGTAAGAAGTCAAAAACCAAAAAGGTTGGCGACCACTGGTTTCATCTTTAACATTGCATTGTACATTATAAGCTTATTGTTTATATACTGTATACATTGCTAATCTGAAAAGTATCTAGTAACTCTACCTGTCAAGTTAAGCTAGTACAATACAGTTGTGCTCAAAAGTTTGCATACCCTTGAAGAATTGGTAATATATATATACCATATGTAAAGAAAACATGAGTGAGCAGGCGAACCACAAGTCTTTTATCTGTAGGTCCTAACAGAATGACACAATCATAAAACAAATCATGGCAACAAAATATATGAAAACCGCCAAAAAATGAACCGACCACTATTCAAAAGTCTACATACCCTTCGTTCCAAATACTGTGTATTGCCACCTTTAGCATCAATGACAGCGTGCAGTCTTTTGTGATAGTTGTCATTGAGGCCTTTCATCTTGGCAAAATGCCTCCAGTTCATGCAAAGTCTTTGGTGGTCTTGCATGAACCGCACGTTTGAAATCTCCCCAGAGTGGCTCGATGACATTAAGGTCAGGAGACTGGGATGGCCGCTCCAGAACCTTCAACTTTTACTGCTGTAACCACTGGAGGGTCAACTTGGCCTTGTGCCTGGGGTCATCGTCGTCCTAGAAAGTCCAAGAGCATCCCATGCATAGCTTCTGTGCAGAAGAATACAAATTGTCCACCAGTATTTTCTGATAACATGCTGGATTCATCTTGCCATCAATCTTCACAAGAATCCCTATGCCTTTAGAGCTCACACCCCCCCAAAACATCAGTGAGCCACCACCATGCTTCAAGGTGGGGATGGTATTCTGTTCACTCTAGGCCTTGTTGACCCCTCTCCAAATATATTGCGTATGGTTGTGACCATAAAGCTCTGTTTTGGTCTTGTCACTCCAAATTACAGTGTGCCAGAAGCCGTGAGGTGTGTCAAGGTGTTATTAAGGCATATTGTAACCGGGCTTTTTTGTGGCATTGATGCAGTAAAGGCTTCTTTCTGGCAACTCAACCATGCAGCTCATTTATGTTCGAGTACCGTCGTTTTGAGCTCCTTTCAACAACCACACCATCTTTTTCCAGAGCAGCCTGTATTTCCCCTGACATTACCTGTGGGTTCTTCTTGCATCCCGAACAATTTCCTCGCAGTTTTGGCTGAAATCTTCCTCGACCTACCTGACCTTGGCTTGATATTGAGAGATCCAAGAATTTTCCATTTCTTAATAAGTGATATAACAGTACTGACTTGCATTTGCGAGGCTTTGGATATCTTTTTATATCCTTTTCTTTATAAAATTCCAATACCTTATTACGGAGGTCTTTTGACTGTTCTTTTCTGCTCCCCATGGCTCAATATGTAGCCTGCTTAGTGCATCCACATGAGAGCTCACAAACTCATGCACTATTTATACACAAACACTAATTGCAATTTAGAAAGCCACAGGTGTGGGAACTGACCTTTAATTGCCATTTTCACCTGTGTGTGTGTGTCACTTTGTGTGCCCGTAACAAGGCCAAACATTCAAGGCAATGTAAAATTTTGATCCGGCCATTTGTTTTTTTTCTGTTATAAATGTTGTTAAAAAAACAACCAAACAACTATGTAAAAAGATATGTCTTCATATGATCCCTATGCTTGAATCAAAGACAGTTATTTTGCATGATGAGTCATATTTTCAAAATGTATGCCAAAATTTCAAAATCTATGCCAGGGTATGCAAATTTATGAGCATAACTGTACTTCCCTACAATGTGAAGTGGATTACAATAAACACATGAAATAAAAAAATAATAGAAAATTGTACTTATGCATAATATTTGTGCAGATGTACTTAGTAATTTTCCACCACTGCAGCCACACAAGTTCTTACATCAACAGAGTGATATGGTCAATGTGTATAATGACTTTGCAGAGCTTTTCACTGACCTTTCTTACACCATATGGTGACCATCGTACATTATAGGCCTCAGAGGGATGGCAAAAATGCTGGGATGTACAGACACAGAGGGCACAAGAGGTTAATATACAGTGCATAGAGGGGACAGTCTGAGTGAAGGCGCAAAGGACCTTGCGATGATATGTCAGTGTAAAAACATACAGGAACCATGAAATGAGAGTGAAATGCAGCATTGTAAAGGGATTACCAGGAAATAGCATTTAGTGCTCAACAAATAAGTCAGAGAGGAACATGTGGTATATTTCTGCACATTAGAACCAAAAGCTTAAGCTGTATCATACTGCTGCTGCCAGAGGAAACAAGTCTAGATGGAACTAAAATGACTCTCAAATTCAGTAGAAATATATTCATTACCACTAGTGCAATCTACATAGTAATATAGCTAATATGGGCGAGGGAAGAAAACACATATTTGCACAGTGCAAACAAAGCCCTAATAAGAAATGCTCAGACCATGATGCACAAATGTGGCAGCTCTGTGATTAGAACTGGAGAACATGAAACAAAGGACAAGCAGCTGGCATAATGAAAATAAAATGTTAATATGAATTTTTCATGCAGGAACCTGTGTGACAATCGCCTACGTTTGCATTTTCCAGTGGCTTTACATTATTCAACAACAGCGTGTGCCATGAAACGGAAAGTTTATTCTTACATTTCACCCGAGACAATGCAGAATTTGATAAAAAAAATTATATCATTATATATAAAGATCAGCAGATTTACCTGGAGAAAACAGCCCAAATCGCTGAATTACATAAACCTGCAGAGGGAAGTTAGAATATTAAAGTGGGTATAAAACACAGATATAGAGCTCTTAGCAATTTAACAGAAAAAAGCATAATAAACCTGAAAGCAATGATGGTAATTATCCTTTAACACTGATGCTTTTGATCTCATATTATTTTAATGGCTTTACTTTATGCAGTATTTTATATTTACCAAACTGTAATTATCTAAGGGATCCAGATTTATTTGTGGTTTCATTCTTGTGAAAAAGTATAAAACCGGCAATTTCTCTAAAAACTATTTCCTGTGTGTATCTCTCTTTCTGATACACACACTGACACCTTTACCATCTCCATTGTTCCCATCATCTGCATTTCTGTGAAAACACAAGAAAGGTCATTTTTAGCGCATTGCATTTGGTAAAGATATTAATGTTTTAATAGCACTGCTCTAGTGAGAGACCTGAGCACAGTATTTCTCCTCAACTTGTTGACGTTTTCTGAAGTGAAAATCAATAATAAATATAAAAGCATGCGTGCCCACACACTAATAACAGAGACCATTAAGTGGGAAATTCAAAAAAGTTAGATTGTAATCTGTTCAGGACTGTTAATTTTACACCTGAACCTAAACAGAAAAGCTAAATTATGTTTCTGTTCAGGTTGATTTATCTCTCAAGGCTTGCCTTTGATTGAGCATGACATTGACAAATTTGATGGTGTTATTATTTGTGGATGTTTGATAGTGTTTCTGTGGAGTGGTGTCTTCAGAAGACTCTTATCAATTCTATCTAAAGTTTGAATGTACTAAACTACAAACTGGGTAAGAGGAGGCAAAAAAAGTGTCCGATAAACGAATTTCTCTTCAGATATCATCTGCTACAATACATCTGGTGACACATTTGGTAACTCATATTCCATTTTCATCGTGTTTACTTAAACATTCAATCAAAACCGAACCTGAACCAAATATCTAACGTCTCCTGGAACCTTTATAAGTGTTTCGCAAATCATTAATTATTTACTCTTTTCCAGGGCAAAAATATTTTGTTCATATTAGGTGTTTCTTTTACCAATAAACATGTAAAAACAAGACTCTTTTCTTGAGAGTCTAATTGTGTTTTTTAACATTTTGTACTTTTTTACCTTGAAAATGTAACTTGGTGTTTATGTATGTGTTGTGATTTGGCTGCTATCTTGGCCAGGTCTCTCTTGTAAAAGAGATTCTGAATCTCAATGGGACTTCCTGGTTAAATAAAGGATTAATAATAATAATGATGCTGAACTTGCACTAAATGTTCACAAATGTAGCATGTTAAAGCAATTTACAATGTTTATTACTATATTTACTGTATACTGTACATTGTGACAGCCATGGCAGTTTACACAAGTGGTCGACAGAATAATAAAATACAAACACCGCTAGTTAGCAATAAAGCTATTGGTTACAATGAAAACAATGAAGTGTAACTGTTAAAAAACATATTACAAAATAATTACAAGTAAACAATTTCTTGTAAGATTGCCTACCTCTACCAGCTAATATTGCATCCACCATTAATGGCTGGCAGGCTCTAAACCTGCTCTTCCCTTTTGAATTTAACATGCAAAACATTCCTTTAAAAATATATTCTATATATATAGGCCGCAGCAGACTTTGCACTGTTAATGAAACATATAGGGAATTATATTATATATGTGCAAATACAAAAGTGCTTGTAAACAATGTTTTACCCAAAAATAACGGCACTGTATAATGATTCATATAATCACGATACTTTCAGATGTATTCAAAATAGACTCTACAAAGTAACTAAAAATGCATGAAAAACCGTGAAGCAAGCACTTTCGAGTATTTCTTTGACAGCTGAAAATACTTTTGTAACATTCTCTAGGTTTAGAACAGTGGCATCTACAGTAAATAATGCTTTGTAGTGCTTGGGCCAGCGCGTGTCCAGCTGAGGTCTCCCTGACCTCCAATGTCTTCTGCACCTGTTTTCCACATCCCCTTGTGCATCAGCATCAGGTTATTCAAAAGCAGTCTTTGGGTTCTGATCCCCCACCCCCTTATAAAACCAACTTCCATTGGCTCCATCTGCATAGTGTGGTCTTTCTCTGTCGGTCTCCACGTCTTTCTTTCCACACTCAACCCTGGAATGTTTGTCTTACCTTTCAAATTGACCTCTCTTTCTCCTGACTTCCTGTCAGTCATTGCTCTTGGCAGTGCGATTAGTCTTGCTTAGCACCAAGTTAAGTTCACTCATCAGATTAGGCGGCATCAGAACCTCCCCACCCAGAACAGGTCTCCTGCCAAGGGTCTTATTGCTACCCAAAGGAGGAACAGGCAAAGCCAAAGGCTGAGAGTGTCTGGATGAAGATGGGGATGGGGATGGGGATGGGGAGGGGGAAGGGAGGTGCCGAGGCTGGCCAGCATCCACAGAGGTTCTTCTGAGTGGGACTTCTGGGGCCTTGAGCATGTCATTGTGCTTCAGGCAACTGGCTGTGGTGATTGTCTTGTTGGGGAGAGTAGCGCCCTTGATGGGCCTTGGGTTGCCATCAACAAGATAAATCCTCTTGTCTGACAGCTGTGGGCAAATATGGCAGATAAAGATGAATTACAATAGACTGGATTCAAGTCAACCACAGACTGCAGGAGCAACCATACCACATGCGTCATGTCAGTAGATTTCTTTGTACACAAATTTACATATGAAATTAAATATGCAAATCAACATCACAGTGGTGATTGAAAATTAACTTGTGTAAAACATTTTAACAAAATCTTGAGCCAAAGCATTGAAAACATATTCCTTTGCTTCTCTCAACGTAACTTGAATGTAGCAAAGTATTGTTCATATTTACTGAGCACAGTAAAAAAACTCAGCTCATTCTCATGGAAGTATTTAATCTAATGATTTTTGTACAGGTCTTGTTAATGTCGTTATTTTTGTGTGTTGATTACAAATTTTGAAGTAATGTTTCGTGATAACAGAACGACTACGGTAGTGAGTAGTATTGAAAAGTCGAAAACCTGCGCAGGGAAGTTGGTCAGGGTGGAGGATGGGTCCAACAACACACACACACACACACACACGGTATATATATACACACATACATTTATATTGTATTTATATACACTCGTATATAAGCATTTTGTCGTTGACTTCTCACCTGTTTATTGGTATTGTGGTTGAGTGTTAAAGCTCTCCCTCCAGACAATTTGTTATCTGCAGCTTCTTTTGAGTCACCGGTATTTGAACAGAGGTCAGAACCATACTGAAAACACACACAGCATTCAGCAGAAATTACTAGTATGGTAATAATCGATGGTGATTAAATGGGAAGAACGCAAGTCGGTGAGTCTCTAATTTGGAATCTTGCAAATAACTTTAGGACCACTAAGAGAAGGCAAAGGAACGGGATTTTTTTCCATAGATTAACTATCTAATGTAGTAGTGTTTGGATATAGTAACAATTTGAAAAAATATGACAAGTATTTTTATTAAAGTAACCTAATGAAGTTGTGAAGTGGAAAGTACCGTTTGTAAATAGCTTTTACAGATGTCAAATTGAAGGGTTATACACATAAACATAAATCTACACATTTCAAAAGACATTTCCCCAATAGACTAATGAATAACTATTATAAGAAAGATGTATAGGTAGAAATTGCTGTGTTTGGCTTAAATAATAAGCATCTTGAAGAATGAGGGAAAGTCAGAGGGCAATGGTTCTCTGTGCCATCGCAACAGTCGAACAGTGTTTTGATCTCTGCCTGAACTTTCTCTTTAACAACTTCGCCTTTTATATCAGTGTGACCCCTAGACCTAAAGAATTGTCTCTCTTTAACAAATCTGTATTTCATCACTGCTAGGACCTGTCCATGGACCTTTACACCACCCCCCAACCCTCAGACACTCACCACCACCACCACCAGCCATTCCACCTTGCTTCAAAACAAGGTCCTCCATCCCCAGTTGCTATGGAAACTGACGGAGCACAATGCTCACTAACAGGTAAGAGAAAGGAACGAAAGAACACTGAAGTGCTCTCAGTCTACTTTCTCATCTACACTTTCTCTCTGCCCTTCCCACAAGTCATGTGTCCTTCCCACAAGCTCCTGTGTTGGAAGCTGACAATCCTGATATTTAGCGGATTTGGGAGGAGAATCCTAATATTTTTAGCCGCCTCCAGTCTGCTATAGATTAAGTTGTTGCAGAGCTAAGAGCTTCTGCGAAGAGCGGAGAAAAGTCAGTGAGCCCACTGAAATAAACACCTTGAAACACCAGACAAAAATTGCCTTCCCCTTTAGATCGATCTCCCCCTGACAGTGTTGCCCTTTTTACTTGCTATCCCAAACTAAGGCACTAAAAGGCTTTTACAGTAAGCACCTGTGATAAACAACACCGTGCTGCAGACAGGTTCCCATAAAAGGAAGCCGAGCAGAGGGCTAATACCTATTAAATGTGCTGAACGTATAATTCAGAGCGGTGAAATCGAAAGATACTGTTGGATCTTTCCGTTTAGATGAGTGTGACGTTCAAGGTAGTCATTTACTTGTAAATGAGCAGAATAGGAACAATGAGTATTTAGTCTAATGAGGAAACAAGATGTTTTTTTCACTGATTATTTAGAGATGAATATGAGAGTGAAAAATAATAACAGAAAAATTTGACATCTGTAGCTGCTCTGTCTGTGTTTGCTTTGCCTTGCCTTGCATTATTTATATCATATGTGCTGTGTCAGCTCCTGACAGCAACAACACTTAGCTGTATCTGGGGCCTAAGTACCACAATGTGATTGTTACAGTTGCCTTGACCTTATTCTTGCAGCTTTTCCACATAAAATGATTTATGTTATTGCTGAGTGACCTCGAAAACTTTACAGTTCTTTCCCTGTTTATGTATTTCATCTACCTAACAGCAAAATGGAAATGGATGATTGGGGAAAATATGACTTATCATTTCTCCTTGTTTTGAGATATAGATTGTAAAAGATGATTTATTCCGGTCGTAATCTCATGTATTTTTTCTCCAAATAAGGTAGGGAAAAGGAGGATTTGCTGCAATGTGCATGTCACATTCACTGATATTTTTGGTTTGCAGTAACAGTAAAAGGGTTAGAGAAAAGATAGAAACGCATATTTCTCCTGCACTCCTAAAGTCACTGCATGCTCTGCTTATTAAATTCCTTCATCAAGCGTTTGCATGAGTGCATACCTCACTCTAGTTCCAAGATCTCTGTTGCACATCATCTTACCTTCATCCTGATGATGTCCGTCACCCAGCTGACCTGTGCCTCCCTCGTCTCGCAGCAGAAATGCCTGAGGAGGGAAAGCTCAGTAGCATGAGTCACAAATTTTCACCTCATTATTTTTACACTAATTTTAACCAGGTGACTTTTTTGGGTGAGTCACAGCAATGGACAGTTTCGTCTGATCACTGTAAACAAGTTTGACAATAGGTTGGCTATCCACTATAATTACATGAATCTCCGGTAACACTTTACAATAAGGTACAAAAAAACAGGGTAGTTACTGTTTTTGAAAGAGTATCAAATGATTAGCTACCTTTTTCAAAAGGTAAGTTACACTGTACAAAAAGAGTAACTACCCTTCTGAAAAGAGGTAACTATCCTTTTGAAAAAAGGTAACTACCCTTTGGAAAAAGGGTAACTAACCTTCTGAAAAACCTTCTGTGAAGTTGTACTTTGAGCTAAATTCTTACTACTATGCTTACAATGACAATGCTAACATGCAGATGTTTAACAACTATATCGTTTACCATGTTTACTTATTAAGTTTGTGTGTTAGCAAGTTAACATTTGCTAATAAAAACAACATATGTATTGTATAACTTCAAATAAATCTGATATTTTAGTTGGGACCAAATTGGTGGACCGACCATCTTGCATAGCCATCCCCAAAGCCTGGTTGCTAGAATGGCTAAAAAAACGTATGGCCAGTATTCTCTTTTACCTAAAAATTCCATTGAGAGGTGTGCTCCTTTCAACAACAGAACTATCCCCATGCTATTCAGGAAAGCCTAATTTAAATAGCTTTCAAATTATATAAGTTTATACTGGTATCAAAAAAATTATGAGAATAGCCAGCATTTCTCAAGAAAATGCAATTGTCAATTTGGAAGGCAGCAGATATTGTACTTTTTTAAATTGAGGAAATCATTATATGTTATTTCTTTTACTACGAGGCCACCAGACAGCAACCTTTCACCATGTGATCATTGTTAATATATTTTAACAGAACCTATTATTGAATTGGAGAACTTCTGCACTTACCATTGTTGTTTGTCATTGGAAACTGTGAAGGCCCAGCTGTTAAATGAGAAGGACACACATCAAAGATTTGGCTTCTGCAAAACTGTAGCTTGTAATGTTCTTTGACCCAAATTCATTTGAAGACATGTTTTTGTAAAAGTAAAGTGGAATTTTAAAGTATTCAACTACAGAAAATGAAAACCGTTGTTGAGAAAGTATTGTTAAAGATAGCAGAAGGTTAAAAACATTTCATCAAAATGCAAAGTGTTCACTACAAATGCAAGGCGCTTAACAGTGGAATTGATTAAATCAATCAATGGCGTTACAGCCAACATGTTCATGCAAGGGCAGACCTCAATATGCTCTGGGCCAAAGTGTGCAATACACCAGTTCAGGCTTAAACACTTCATTAAATGATCACTTATGAAATAGTATAATGCTGCAAGCTAAATAAAGGAAAATTCTTCCCACACTCGGATTTGTGTGTGCTTAAATGTGTATACATACATGCAAATATGTGTGTTTCTGAGTGAATTAACCTGCACCGAGGCAGCATAAGGTGAAAAGAACACCTTCCTGGAAAATACACCTTCTCTGAAACCCTTCACAGCTGTAGCTGAACAAGAGCAGACACGTGGGGGAAGAACAAAGCGAAAGAGGGTGAAGAGATAGAGAGCCCGCAGCCTGGAGCACCACTGCCAACGATCCAACCCAACAATAGGCCGCTCACAGATAGACCTCTGCCTAATGAGGTACTGGAGCGCTGCCTCTCCTAACCCTCTCACTATGACTCTTTCCGTTCTCTTCAGCACTTTATTTCTTTATTCACAGTATCACTTCTCCCACAGCCCGCTCAACATTATATCTATGATACAATGCAGTATCATCCTCTCCTTCTGTCCGTCTATCCCCTTCTCTCTTCATCTCCCACTCCTGTTCTCTTATCCAATTTCTGTCCCCTGAAGGACGCCGTAATGCAGACAACCGCTTACTGGACTCATTTTTCACGCTTCCCCAGACTCCAAATTCCAACTTGGGGAAAATTATAGAGAATTAGAATTGGGTAGTGTGAAATACAGGGTTTGGCTGCTCAAAAATCTCCTTTTTGTTTGACCCAAAAGAACTGCTGAGGGTTTGGCGTGTGTCATAAATTATAATAATAGAACATCATAGAAACCAAACTGCGGCAGCTATGGTTTCAATGTGCAGAATAATTTGTATTAGTTAAAATGCATTTACATTTAATCAATTTCATTACTGTGAAAATGAAGATGGGGTCAGAAGTGGCTTATTACCTGGTGACGCTAAACTTTGAGGGAAGAGAAAGGCCAATATATCTTTGGGGAGAAATAGTTTACACACAAACAAAGACAGTAGCAAAGCTAAATAATCACTTGTTCATCTTAATAACACAGAGGGGTGGATTTGGGCTATTTGGGCTTTAATGAGTCACATTTGACCACATTCATTATGCAGCCACACAGAGTTTCTGCAATGGAATTATTATAGCAAATATGCAAGGAGGGAATTGAAATTTATAAAAATGACCAGTAAAACTGGCTCATAATTGTCAATTGACAGCTATTGCAGAGGCAGATGTTTCTGTGATTAAACGTCAAGGAGGAGCAGGTGGAGCATTTGTAGCGCTGTTGTTTTATTGGCTGACTAGCCATCATCCACATTTCAGTTATATCAAGCGATAAGACTGAATTTATATTTATTTATTTGTTGTTTACTTATCAGCCATTATCTATAACATTATCACAACAAAATGTGAGCGATGCAAAGTTTTTTAGGACGTCATGCCTCCACTAATTTGAAGTGATATACGTATTACGTTTTAGATTGTTTACATACATTTACAGCAGTAATCTTGTAATAGATCACATAATATATGTATAATACATTTGAATGTGAAAGGTCAATGCTAACAAACAGCAGCTTGAAACAATTGTCCAATTACTCTGCATTTCTAAAGCTTTCAGCCACAAATCATGGTCTTCGTCAGTGGGTGGAGTAACATATATATAAAAATCTATTTGGACCTAGACTTATGATTCAAAATACTCCTTCCATGTACATATTTTACACAGAATCACCAAAAACCTCCCTGGTGGATTTTATCTTTTATCATTCAAGGAGTCTTTTTTAATTTAGTCCCTGACCTTCATGTTCAGTTGAAAGGATATTATTTATCACCTTTCTCTTGCTTATAGCCTTTCTTCTTGGCGTAACCAGAGAGTATGTTTGATCTTTCCAATTCGGTGGATTCAACCAAAAGACACTCAGTGGGAGTGTCTTCACTAGTTTTTCAATCAAGGGCATGGCTTTGCACACTCTCGCAGTGCATTCAAATTTGACTCCAATGCAACTAAAAGCACGTGGGAGTACAAAACATGCAACAAAAGTGGTTAACTTGGTAGTCTCGATGAATCTACTACAGAGATTTGAATCGCTCTCTCATTCACATACATTCAGATTTAGGAAAAGACTAGAATTATATTACAGTATGCATGTGAGTGCAGCTTACCTGCTGGGAGGTTTGAGTTTTTTCTTCAGGCCCAGGTAACATTTCACAGAATTAAGTTGGACCACTTTCTCTGCTTTAGTGACCTGCAAAAAAAAATAAATGTTTTGGATGAATTTATTTAATAAGGGTTAAAAACATGTAACACTATGTAAACCAAAATAAAATGCCATTAAACCATCTGTGTCATTAACAACACAACAACTAATTTTAATTAGTACCAGCAAACCTCTTCTTCCAAGCAACAAAGAACAAAGTAGAAGCTTTCCTCTGACACCTCCACATTAGAGGATGGATACCCGACCCGAGCCCGACGGGACCCGACGGTACCCGACGGGCCGGGCCGGGTTCTAACAGATTTTTAGAAAGTATGCTCGGGTTCGGGTCGGGCTCGATCACATTAGCACGATAAGGCATTGAACATTTTGAATTTAAAACAGCTTATTATGTAGGTATGCATAACCAATGCCATTGGAGGTGTTCATTTATGAGCTCATCTGTTGACATTTCCGAATGCCTTCCTACAATTGCTTAATAAAAGCGGGCTTTCCACACAAACAAACGTACATGTGTCATTAGTATGAGAAACAAATGCGATTTTAACTGTGTCGGGCTAGGGTCGGGCTCGGACATAAATATCTTAATGCCTGTCGGGCTCGGGTCGGGTTCGGTTACTGCTCTGTCGGACGCGGGCCGGGCTCGGACAGAACAATCCGTCCCGATCCGCACTCTACTACACATCACAACCAACCAGCCATTCCCTGTTTCATCCAATATCATTTGCGCTATAAATATAGACCTGGCATTAATTGTAGAGGCCAAAGAATATCAATTACATTTCCAAAAAAACAAAAAACATTTGATATTTAGAGAACCTTTCAGTTAGTGAAGCACCCCACAACGCATGCATGTGCGCGCACGCACCCACACCACAAACACGCGCGCAAATGCGCGCACGCACACGCACGTGCCAACACACACACACACACACACACACACACACACACACACACACACACACATACACACACACACACACACACACACACACAACCTCTCATCATTTTACATCCCCCCTACTGCCAGAATTGCTGCACCTCCATCAATTATTAACACTTATTCACACTCCTTTACGAATCATTTGTTTCAACTGCAGAAACATGCTGGGAAGAAAAGGCCTCCAGGGAACTCGGGCCTGCTGGTCATCTCTGAAGCACACACTGTATTCTTCCTTTTTTGAAAGAGAGTGGGAAGTCTGCTGCCATCAGTTTATTTTCCCACTTATTTGAAGATTTGGAACCCTGAGACGGACATGTCACCAGGGAGATGAATCAGAGAGCGTTTGGGTGGAGTTCTGCCTATTTGGTTGCAATTACGTAGGCACCATTCTCACACATCGTTTCTCTAAATCAGTTCTGTAACCTTTCAATTCCCTCGTGATACAAAGCACTCACTGCCCGATACTTTGCGTCTGAATGCAATACGCCATAGTGGCAAGTGGTTGCAAGTAGAAAGTTGATTAAGCCTGAAATAAAAATGTACTTACTTTGATATCTCTGTAAAGCAGCAGCTTCTCTGCATGTAGTACAACATATTTGTCCTGAAATTTGTGCCCCGACAGCAGTTTGGTGGATCCATCGTTGAACTTCAGATAGTCTGCTTTTATAACCTGCCTTTGGTCAACTGAAAAAAAGATTGAAAGTGAGCTCAGCACATGTCTATCAACTGGTACTAAAACGATTAGTCAGTATTGGTGCAGCAACTAACAATTACTTTCATCATTGGTTAATCTGCCAGTTATTTTCTAGATTTATTGTTTGGTCTAATAAATGTCTAAAAGTAGTGCAAAATGTCCATTCCAATTTCTGAAAGTCCAAGGTGAGATCCTGTTTTGTCAGTCCAAAGATATTCAGTTTTCTTTCTCTAGTCGGTAATCAATGCTTTGACCAATGTCAATTATGATAATGAATTAATCATTTATCACATAATATACCAGCAATTAGCTGTTTTCTGCATATTTCTGTTTAAACATAACATTTAGCTAACTATTTCAAATTCTCAGCTATCTTGCTATATATTTTTCATAGAATTTCAAGCTGATATGCTTGCTGTGCTATATGAATGTTTTTCTAATAAAATCACTACTTTCCATTTTCTTTTTAATTATTTAAGCTAGTAATTAGTTAAGTAACAACTGCATAAGTACAAGTTGGACGGAAATAACGTGTAGATTAAACGATTGATACAAAATTAAAATATAATATAAAACAGAGAAATAAAAACCAGTACATGTGAAAAACAACATACGTACTGTATTAAAAATGCATTATTATAAGGTAAAATTTCTAATGGTTTTGTACCATTGATTGCTTACTATACCTTTCCCATGAGCAACTCTTTTGGCCCCTGTAAACTTCTTTATAACAAGAAAAGCAGACCTAGGGCTGTCCAGAGTACTCCACTCAAGCACCTGTTCAAGAATCTTCTCACTGTGGTGTAGCGGCCTCTCTGTTGTGAATAAAAGGTCACTGGTCAGATCGACGGGTATAATTAGCAATGATCAATTAGCAATGGGCAAAATAGTCAACCGCCAACAACAAAGCCATGTCTTCTTCTTACATGAATGATAAATGCATTAATCAAAATCAGAGCCTCACATCATAAAATCCATGACAAATTCTAGTTAACTCAAATTATGTTGTTGTTCTCCCCATTTGCATCACAGAGCAGTTTAAATTATCTCCAGCATATCAAGACCTGATTATAAAAACACACTCATGTGCAAAATAGACCTATTATCTCTTCCTAATTGGTGAACAGGGTACATGCTATCAGCCACAGGAAAAAAAAGTAGATAATTTGTGTACCACAACCCCTGCTCTGATGCCTCCATCTCTACACTCCCCCATTTTTCATAACCAAAGGAGGTAAAAAGAACCACAACGGCATAACTTATTCATAACAGTAGGCTTATCTTCTCTCTGGAATCTCTGCAGACCCAGGCCATGGAATTAGTTCCTCATTTCCCAACAAATATTAGCTCCCCTTTTCTGCCTATTGTCCTCGATAACAGTGTTTATCTGTAGCTATCCTCCAAAATGGCTAATTAACGTTCTTTCCCTCCCTTCTTCATGGTTTTTATGAGCAAAACCTGTCACGCTACCGCCTTCAAAATGGCTTGACTGTTTACTCTTACACAGACACATTGTCTTGGCATGGAAAATATACTGAACCGTCAGCAAATATATTCCGTAGTCAACACACCTTCATTTTTTAGAAGAGGACGGCGTGTCCTCTAGAACTTTGTGAGTTGAAAAACAAACATGAGAGCGCAGTGTAAACTCCCAATGAACTGATGAAAAGTGCACGGGGACCGCCAGCAATGCAACTTCACGGCAAAGCTCAACTTTGACTTTCCCTTGCTCGCCATTTTCCATGCTATGATCAAACAGGGGCGTGTGAGGCACGGGGTGCGATCAGTGCATATTTATGCAAGATGAGGTGGGTCAGCTCCCTGGGTTGATCATGCAAGGAAGATGAAGGTAATTCATGACATATGACAGTGAAGATGATTAATTAATGTGCATATCATCAAACCGGCAATGCTTGGCTAATTTCTTACTGTGCTTCCATGTTCGCAGACACTGGTTCATTAGAGAGATTACATAATGTTCTAATCATGAGGTCATGGGAGTAAGTGTGATCTTTGTATATGTTTTGGATTTAAATAGCTATTTAATCGGTGAAATCACTAATTGGATACACTGTCAATGACAGCAAAAGGTTTGACAAAATAAAGGCTTTCACTACTGTGAGATGTGGGATTTGACAGCAGGGTCACTTTTGATTTAACTATACATTAATTAATTTAAATTAATTATAAATTAATTTAACTATAAATAAATTGCAGACCTTACTTCTTAGTCCTTTAAAATGGTCAACAGAAAACGGCTTCATCCCTTCTAATCATGCAGCAGGGACCTGGGCATCTAATTACAAGGGATTTTCTTTAATTATAGTAGAAATAAACAGGAGCCTTTTATAAGTACAATTTGTACAGCTGTGCATACAATCATTTTCAGAGAGATCAGTATATAGAAACCTTCAAACCTTCAATAACAGAATAAATTAAAATGTAAAAATGAGACCCTCTGTTCAACCAAAAAGGAATAATTTAGTATTTGTCACAGAAGATGCTCTTACAGTTGATTAAAAGAAAAGGATGGTTTAATGTCTTCAAATGGATTCTAAGATGTTATTAGTGAAGAGGTTGTTTTTGTCTACTGTAAAGAAACACATTTTTGCCTTTTAAAACAAATTTCAATTTCAATGTGGATTAACTAGATACCAGTGCAAAGGAGTTCCTTTGGTTAAAGTTGGTTGAAGAGGCACCTCTGGAGAGTCTAAGGCTTGAGCGTTAAGACTATTACTCTATAAAAGTAAGACCTAACCATAATGTAATTGTTTTAGTTGCAACAAACAGATATTGTTGGAATTAAAAAGTAAATTACATACCTCCGAATGCACTTTAAAATACATATTTTGGGGGCATATTATGCTTTTATTGCATTTATTTTATTAAGAGAGAAGTGAAGAATGACATGCATGAACGTTTAAAAAAAAAACACGAAGTTCAACAAGAACACTTAGAGTAGTGTAGGCATTGTAAAGGCCAGCAAGCTTATGCTGATCATCAGAATAGTTTATTTATACATATTAAATGGATATATAACTCCCTAAAGAAGGTGTTCTTTACCAATAAGCCAACATAAAAGTTCAACAAGAATTATTTTGTGTAATATGTAAAAACAGAATGTCTTCAAAGTAGCATTAGACAAAACCGCAACGTCCACCTTAATTTCCCATTTCTTTGGGATCAATAAATAAATATCTATCTATCTATCTATCTATCTATCTAATTCCTAGTCGGGATCTTTATTGCATATCAAACCCCCTTCTCTCTCCCGCCACATTTCCTGTCGCCATTATCCCTATAGATAGATATGATTTGAATATGTTTTGTGAGGTGACTCTTGGACTGGGAAATCCTGCGTACCTAACTCTCCATTCTCAATGACTTCAAAGGTGGTCCAGAAGTCCTCAGCACTAAATGTGACGTTCCTCATATTCAGTGCAGTTTCTGCAAGCTTTGTTGATCGCATGCTGGGAGAGACCTACCGCAAACACAACAAACAGCAAACTTTATACCAAAGCAATGAAAAAAATTCAACAATCAAACAAGGTCATCAGATCCTGCATATAAAAGCTCAGAACATAAGCTATCTGGATCAGTATAATGCCTTCAACCATCTATCACCTTGAAGAGCCACTCAATTTTTAACATGTAACACTAACAGCACAGATATCTGACTTACAGCCATGTATATATACAATGCACTGATTAAATACTTGCTTCTTTGTCAAGTTATCAGGTGTACCTGAACAGGACAGAACCAAGCAAATGTGCTACTAAACTCCACAGAGAGGAAACAGAGAATTAAAGTAAAACTGTGCTGCTGAGCGCTCCTCTTTAACCCCACCCCTATTCTGCCACAGCTGACGACCTGTGAAAGGAGTCCGTAACCTGCAGCGGCCTGCGTGCCCTGTAAAATGCAATTAATCAGACAATTAAATCAGACATTTCTTTGATTAGTTCCAGTTTGATTTATTTCTGGGGCGGTAATCCCATCAGGTTAAACCACGAATGTCCCAGCCCTTTTCTATCAACCTCTCCACCTCTCATTCTACCAACCATCATCCCTCATTCACCTACAGATGCGCGCGCACGCACACACACACACACACACACACACACACACACAAGCACACAGTTATACCTTGATTAAACAGCAGTTCTCTGGCTCTTTCTTTTCCAGGTACACCTCAAAGATCAAGTCCCCAGCTGGGGAGAACTGGGAAGTAAGAAACAAAATAGAGTGAGACAGAGAGATCAGTTGAATTACAAAAACAATGCAGCCGGATTAATTGGCTTTTCTTCTAAATTCGTTCTCGAGTGTGGCATGAATCTAAATGGAGGAAAGTGAGAGAAAGGGTTACAGGATTTGTGGAAAGCAAAGGTCGTTTTCTGAGCTAGAGGCAAACTAAATCCCAGTTCTGTTAACGGAATGCAAACCAGGCTAAGTAAAGAGAACATGTGTGAGACATACTTGTAAAGGTGGAAGCATGTGGTGCATGATTCACCTATACTAAAACTGATATGCTCTCCCCTGGTGTTAAATTTAAGTGGGCTGTCAGTTTGAAAAAATGTTTTGAAGATGCACCTAGAAAATTGTTCAGAGGGTATTATGGGAATTAAAAACAGAGTTGTCAAGAGGGATACATGGGTTGTAAAAGTCTTTTCTCTATCTTTTAAAATACAAAGCATGGCATTCTGCAAAATAGGCAATACTTCGATTCAATGTTACCTTTTACCATCTTTACAAATTAGTGCTTCTCTGTAAATCAAATCTCAAAACTTTGTTTTTGTTAATATACTGTTTGTACATTCAAATCTGGAAGCTACACAAAGAATGTATACTAAACAAAATGTTGTAGGGTTAATGTACCATGAGTTCCTTACATTTCTAAACCTTTGAGGTAGTCAACCCTTAAAGTTAATAAGACAATACACTAATTTGCTTTCTTGCCGACAATGAGAGGAAAATATCAATACTGCTCTCATGGTTGTCTGTTGAGTCTGGAGCTACAGCCAGGAGGCGATTAAGTTAGCCTAGCATAGAAACTGTAAGCAGGGGGGGAAACAGATAGCTTGGCTTCCTCCCTAAAGAACAACAAACAAACAAGACAAAATAACACGTACCAGAAGCTCTAAAGTTCACAAATTAACAGGTTGTGATTTGTTACTTTTTTGAAAGGCCAAAAGGTCGTGGTTTGAAGTAGATGCATTCCTAGAATTTCTGCTTGTATATGTATTAAACTGGGTTCATTACAAGCTTTAACCTTTTGAGGTTTTAAGTTGACCTACACTAGAAAAGTCATTATTAATGGTAAAAAGAACGTAAGTTAGCCATTTCCCCTGCTTTCAGTCTTCATGTTACACTAAGCAACATTGCTGCAAAGACATTAGAGTAGTATCAATCCTCTTTTCTAACTACAGTAAAGTGAATAGGTTAACTAAAAACACAAGCCTATGTTTATCCTGAATTTGAAAAGGGGGATAGTTTTAAAACATAAAAAACATAAAAACAAGTGAACAATATAAAACAAGATAATCCTCCTACAGTGCATGGAATTTTTCTCTCACAGATCAATAGAAGATGAAAGAGAAATATTTATTTCTTTAACTTAATGTCACCTATGTTAAAATAAAATAAAAACTTTTGCTGTAAGTTGTCTTTTTGCCTGATAATCTGGAGGTTAAACTACCAGCAATATTGCTCTTATCAGTACAAATCATTGCACCTTTCTCCATGTGTTTGAGCTATAATCCTTTCTGCATCCAATTAAACATAGTTGTTGGGTGTGAAAGACCAGAGAAGTTAACGGGGAGTAAAAATCTAGCTTAAAGAAAATCTATCTCTAAAAAAAATGAACTAAGTAAGTGCAAAAAAGGTTCATTTCCCTTGGCTACCTGGAAATTACAATTACTTTCCCATTGTCATTTGTATGTGCTGGTGAAGAAAGGTCCATTATTGGCTTGAGAACTATTGTATGAAGGAAGTGGCAAGCCCCAACAGGCCATCAATTAGGCTGATTAGGTTGAGAGTTACTAGAAAGAGGCTCTGCATGGACTGGATGAATATAATAGACATTTCAAATTACAAGTTCAAGTTATTGACTAACTTACACTTCAACCTTCTTGGCCTTAAAATGACACAGAAATTACAGTCTTTCAAACCAGTGGAGCAAAAGAGTTATGGAGCCATTATGGACTGCTAAGTAGACTTTTCTTTCTTTTCCTTCATTGTTTTGCAATGTAAGGAAGACCAGGCACATTTCACCCAGCATTTTTCAAGTGAAAAAGACAGACAGGAAATAAAGATGTTGACAATTTTCTGGAGAAGAAAGCAAAGTGCAACAAAAAGAAGTGTTAAATGGCTTTACAGCTGATGGGGAGTCATCTCAGCAACGTGTAAGAAATTCAGTAATGTTCTATTTGAAATGAAGGCATTTCTAATCTCTACAAAAGTCATACTCTCACTGCAATAGCCCTGGCTGTAAATGCAAGTATTGATTTTAAAGTGCCACTTCCAACTTACAAGGCATGACATTGCCTTGCACCTCATTATATCACTGATTTACTCCCTCAGTCTAGCCATACTTTCCACTTGCAGTGTGCAGGCCTCCTTGTCATTCTCTGCCTTTAAAAAGAAATGGATAAGGTCAGAACCTTCACCTGCAGGGCCCGAGCCCTCAGAGACAGGCTTCTTGCAAGTGTCAAAAGTGTGCGTTGTTTTGGTATTCAAGTGCAGACCCAAGAGCCATTAGTTTAGCCCCATTCTGTTCCTTAAATCCTAACTGTACAGTACTTTCCTCCCAATTTGGCAATTTAGCTAAAAGTACTGCTGTGCCTAAGTAGCCTCCCTGAGCAGCTAGAACAGTCGTAGACTCTTTGCCTTGTTGTAAAATTGCCAATCCAGACATCAATTTGCTTAATTCTGCACAGTGAAGGAAGTGGCTCTATTTTGACATTTCTGATTTTGTCAAGTCATTTATCTCCAAGAGACTCTACAGAATAAATGTTGATGGTTTGAGACATGTTTTCACTACTATCCAACATTTTCATGATTGGCTGTTATTGAAAATATAATGAATGTGGAAAAGAAAATGTGTTTTTGCTCTATCGCTAACAGCCCAGGCCGAAATAGCTACACTTTGCATAGTTCCAATAGTCTACTGAATAAAAACCCAATGATGTTGATTTTTTACATGATAGCTTATGTAAACCTGAGCCACATAGCACTATCAATAAACTGCATGCATATATTACCACCATACTGTAAGTGCAGCCTTTATGTATTCTGTTCTGATTTCTTCAGGATGAGAGTTACTAGAAAGAGCCTCTGCATGGACTGGATGAATGAATTATGAATTAAATGGACAATTCAAGTTATAAGTTCAAGTTACTGACTAATAATCACTTCAACTTTGGAATCGATCGTCACGTTGACTGGGTTGACTCCGGAGCTTGAGTTCCACAACCCTGTAGACACTGTAAAGCCAGTGGCATCTACATGAAGCCAGTGATTTAAATTGTAAGGAAAAATTAAACAATTACGCAGAATTATGTTTGAATAGATACATATATCCTCTGTATGTGTAATTGTGTATTATTTCTACTGTGTTTGATGATTCAGATTCTGTACTGTGAACATTTGCCAGAACAAACCTGTCGAGCAACCTTGCCTGACTGTTCCCCACAGTAACGTAAAAGAGGGTTCCTGAGAGAGTCTGCTCTGTTAGAAGGTATCAACAGGTTGTCAGCAGTGATGTAAAGAGACGAGACAGTTGCAACCAAGGGAAGCAGCCTCATCTCCTGAGAAGTATTCCTAGAAGTACCAGCTAAGAGTTTGGTTTGGTATTAACCAGAAAAGGCCAAAATGATAAGAAACTACCTTGGCTAAAAGGAGATTGACCAAAAAAAACAAGACATGGGTGGGAGCTCGCTAAGGCTACATCCACACTTCTAAGTGTTAATGTTTAAAAAGGTTTTGAATCGGATCTCTGTCCATTGTAACACTTCTGACAATGCATTTCACGCATTGACCATTTGCATAAACTGGGCATGAACCTGCAGTGTAAACAGAAAGCTGATTGTCCAACATTAATCTGAAAATCATGGAGTTGCAAATACCAAAAAATACAACAATGTCAAAAAGCATTAGCTGGGATTTATTTCTTCAGACAGAAAAACGAGGTGGAACTGTTATTGAATAATTGTACCAATAAGACAAACTAACATAGGTGTCTGCATCATCGATTCTAAGGGTCTACGTTTCTGCTCATCCGGACTACAATGTAACACAGAAGTTTTCAATTTAAACGGGGTCAGCAGTGTTTCCAAATGTCTCCTTTTAGGGGCTAAGACACACCAAATTAGTGTGGACACGAGCCGTAAACAAAGAAATATTTGATAATTTATAAGAGATATTTCTTTTTAAACCAAAACCTATTAGCGTGGCTATGTTCTATGGTATAAAGGAGGTGAGCAGCTATTCTAGGGTATGCACTCTACAAACTAACCTTTGTTTTGTGTGCCATGCTTTGAGCATAAATGAAGAGTGACAATAGAAGATTTACGTCTCAAACCTCCTTTGTCAAAGTGGAAAATTGCCACAACAGAAATGGTATCATAACTGATGTAAATAAAACAAAGTAAGTACTATATAAAAGAAGATGATCAATGTAAAACAAACACAAAGCTTGCAAAGCTAAAATGCTAAACCATTGCTAATCCCTTCCATTATCTCAACAGAGACATTTTCCCCATGCTGACTTCAGCTGTCATGCTGAATGAAATGATTGTTCTAAATAAAAAGTTAGTACATTTTCTAAATTTTTTACCATAGTTTTGTAACGTTAAAACCCTAAACCCCAAATTCATGTACATAACCAAAATGACTTCCCAATTTAATTAATTATCTTTGTAATAGCACTGACTTTCCACTGAGTAACTCTGCTGACCCACAGCAGAAGACATGTTCTGAAAGCCTACGAGCAACATGAAGAGAAGGGGGGGGGGGGGGGGGGGGGGGGGGGGGGGGGGGGGGAGCACAAAGGAGCGGGCATAAACAACTTATTTTCAGATTTCAGCAGCGGCATGTGATTCAATTTTTTCCCAGTCATCTGAACCAAATGTTTTTCTCAGCTGTGGCATCTAGGCATAAAGTACCTGCTGTAAAGGTTAACAGGAACACAGCCCTTTTACCTCACCCGCCTGCTCGTCCGCCTACCGCCCACCGCCCCCCCCCATTACGTTGATTTTGCCAGGATAACAGGAAACTAGTTCAAATGGATCCCTGATTTGAGAGACCCTGACACATGCAGGAAAATCTATACACACGCACATGCACACTCACACAAATAGAACAGCCATTGGAGATTTTCATTTGGGTCGACTTACTGTGGTGTCCTTCTTGTCGTTCCAGCGTGTGATGAAACTATTCTCTCTCTCCATCTGTTGCACCCGGTCTTCATTGACCTGTTGGACACAAAGACACACACACACATCAACTCAAACTCAGCCAATGAAGAAAAATAATAATTTGCTTGATGAAATCAGAAAACCATTTTCAAAGGTAAGATTAAGTCCGGCTCTTAAATACTGTACATGGAAGACTGGACTAAACCGGTAAAAGTGCATCATACACAAACTGTAGAATTGGGTCGTTCAGCTAACACTTCTGAAGCTAATTTTGAATAAGGAAGTTGGCTGTGAGTGTTTGACACAGCTCAACACCAAGTGAATACTGTTTTCTTTCACAAAGCTCTGTGTGGGGAATGCGATTTTTTATTCCAATTTTTTTTATAACACCATTATCATTTTCAGAGAACAATTTGCTTTGTTAGAGTTCTACGAATGACAGAGAAGATTGGGGGAGAAAAAAAACTCACAAACTCATTGAGTTGTGTGTGTGTGTGTGTTTAGTCCTGATAATGGGCCTCGTCTATGACATCCAGCACAGAACTGGCGCTTTAATTGGAGAGATGTCTCACTTGTTTCATGTCACAGCGTGTCTATTCACTGCAATTGGGCACATGATTGGTTGAGCTTGATGGCTATTGGTCATGCGAATGATGGCGTCCCGAACCGATTTGGAGGGAATGCTCCTCCTTTAACGTCACAACAAGAGGGATCCAGGCGTTCTGTTGGGAATTAGCAGTCGCTCAGTGCTGCGTACCCCATAAGCCAGGCATCTCTCCAAGGGCAACATTGATCCCACACCCCCGCCCATGCGCACATCAGCAAAGTCAAGCCAATTGTGGAGATTTGGCAACAACAATTGTGCTCTCCAGATGGTTAAAGTAAGAGAGTGTAAATAAAGTCTTGTGTGAAGCTTAGTTTAGATATGCAATATGGTAATATATAAATGCATTCTTTAACCTGTCATTGATCAGACAGTCATCTTTAATCAAGCATTAGACTGCATGTACTGCACCTTTCCTACAGTGGATTTTAGCAGAAATATCTCAATTTATCTTCTAGGTTGTTGAACCATATGTATATCTTCAATTTTGGTGGTTCGGCTCATCATAGAAAAGGAACATTTTTATTGGAATTTTAATATGCATTTTATAGAAAGAACTAGAAATCTGCCCACCATCTGTCACTTGTTTTCACTTTATCTAGTAATGACATTTTGGTCAGTAAATATAATCAGAAAAAAATAACCCTTTTTTACATGTAAATATTAATTTACACATGATTTAAAATGTATTCAGCCTGTGTAAACAGTTATAAAATGTCTTCAGTGGACCTGGGGGAGCTTTGTAAAGTCTGACCTCTTATGAAGTTGTCATGGGACATAAGGTGTGTTTCCCAGGCAGGGAGGGTCTAACGAAAGACACTATCAAATGTAGGGTTACACACCTCTTTTTTGTTGGTCTTTCACAAGACCCCCAACTTTTTTTTAAACTGCAATGCTAAAAATGGTGCAGTGCAACTTAAACAGAACTTTTGGTCACACCTGACAATAAAACTGAAATATGCTCTTGCTGAAATATAACTCAGCTACTTAGAACAGGGGTTCCCAAACCACTTTTTTTTAGATAATTCTTTGGACATTTTCAGCTTTTATTTTGATAGGACAGCTGAAGACATGAAATGGGAGAGAGAGGGGGGATTGACAGGGTGCAGGTCGGAGTCAAACCCAGGCCTGCTGCGTCGACAAGTAAGCCTCTATATATGGGCACCCACTCTACCAACTGAGCTATCTGGGTGACCTTCCCAAACCTTTTTGCAAAAAAGAATCATCCTAAACTGAAGAAAAAAATGTATCCACGGACCATCATTTGATAAACTTCTGTCCAAGGGTCAGGAACTTTTTGCTTCTAGAGGTTTTATCACAGAAAGTGCATTAACCCCATGAAAACATTTATAGTCGTACATTCTGTCTGTTACATGTGTATAGATTTACATAAACGATAAATCCTTACCCTTTTTGCTGCAGACCACCTGGAACCCACTCAAGGAAACCTGGGGGTCCCCGGCCCCAACTTTTCAAACAACTGGCCACTACTTTGCAAACCACGTGTTGTAAAAATGTCTTTCTTTCTTTCTTTCTTTATCATCCGGTTATATTTTTCAGCTATGAAAACGGCTCCTCACATAAAGAACAAACCCAGAGTCATAACCCTGGCCTCATTTCGCTTCAAGCAAAGGATGTCCTGAACAAGATTCCGATGGTGTTTTTGGTTTTAGGTGACCTGTTTAAAAAAAAAAAATGTAGTCTCTTTTTCCTGGAGATGTGGGCTGTTGTTTTGTGCAGAGCACAGTTGGCAAAGACGGTGGCTTCCAGCTTGACAATCAATTAACCAACTAGTTTTCCATGATTGGTAACTATGTAAGATATAAAGTAGGCAGGTGATACCAATTTGTTTACCTGTCTGATATATACACATACATATATATTTACAAATTTGTGTAGAGTGTTTGTGCAAGAAAAATCTGCTGTTATCTAACTTAGAGGTGGAAGACCACGCTCAGCTAAGCCCTTTGTCACCCTCCACATCGTCCCTCAATCAGTTCCTCAACACTACCATACTGTATGTCAAAAAATAAATAAATAAAACATTTCAACTCACATTGAAGAGTGTAATGTAGTTGTTGATGAGGTCACAGATGACAGTAGTTTCCTGTGGGGTTTGTCCCTGAGTCTGGAACAAGCAGGAGGAGAAGACAGAGGCCAGTTTTTCACTTGACATGTGGTTGAGGTGGGAACACTGCTGAATCCTGAATCACAGAAAGAAACGTGGTTAGAATAACTAAAATGTAACTGCACGCACACACACTCGCACACACACACAAATCAGCACAAACAGAGTCTATCTGTAGCTCAATTACTCTCTCAATCTCTCCTTCCCACACAAACTGTACACTCAGACACAAACACAAAGGGAATTTTGTGAAATGTTAGGCCTCAGTCCAAATTCAGCAAAGGGCCAATTAATTCTTCTCCAAACAATCTACATCATTAACATAATGCAGCTAAACCATGACTATCCACTACAAGTTTCTGAGGGTGCAATGGGTAATGTGAGCATCAAGATGCAGTGTTTTTATTGAATAGCAACTCAAGGTTGGAAACAGGTTTGTGGTGCGGGGTATATGTATTACTGACACTGTGGATTGTACACAACTGTATTCTGTAATTACTGCACATTAAAATTGATTGGTCACAATACCCAAAAGTGAAAATATTTCAAAAAATATATCAAATTCTCTAATTTTTCTAATAGAAAAATAAAATCTAATAGCTTATTTTTGGCCTCAACTGTGTGTTTACTAATTTTCTTACTTGCAAAACGCCAACAAATGGTACATAAATGGGACTGATTTAACAGTTTCAACCCAAGGAGGCTGTTGCTTTGGTGACAAAAACAAGCAGTCTTCTCCTTTTTAGCTTGTAATTTGAAGGACTTGCCACCATATCCACACCACAGCAGCACAGTATCCCTGACTAAATCAGAGATCTGACTAGAAAGTGTCTAGCTTGTTTGCCACACAGAAGAAAACAGAGAGGCGAGTGTGGGTCATTAGCAGAGCAGAAGGGACAACAGGCTAATCAGCAGGTGACAAATAGCAACCTCTGAGCTACTCACAGTGCAGGACCTTAGAGTCTCCACACTTGTCACGTCTGTGCTGCAGTGTGGCATCTGTAGAGCTACACGTGTTCTATCAAGCACGAGTTCAATCATAAACACAATCAAGACGACAGCTATCTAACAATTCATTCAAATCATCACGTGGATATACCAATGGTAAAATAATTACTCAGATTCTTTTGCAGTGAAATGTCTCCTGTGACTAATATATTACAAAATATGACATACTATTAGATTGCTTGTGCTGGTGGTAATGCTGTGAATTTTACTGGTATATCTGGTTGAGGTGGAGAGTCTCGTTCTACCTTTTTCACAAGATAAATCTGAGAGGTTGTGAGATCATTAAAAGTGGGAACAGGAATCAAGGTTCTGATACACAAATTGTTTTCTTTTTATCATAATTTTGTGTTTTTTGGGTGAAAGATCTACATCTTATGGTCTCAAAAAGTTAGTTAAATGAAACCATCTGAAAAGTTTAAAAGGGAAATATCCTTTTGGTGGAATTGCCAAAGAATAAGAAACCTGAAAGATGGCTACAACTAGAAACTGATATTCACAGGTCAACCACTGATTAAATCTTGAACAGTGTGTTGCAATTTATAACCTTATAGTTTTATTTTTCTTTCTTTATTAATCTTAATCTCAAAAGTAACCAGTAACTGTTACACGTAGTGGAGTAAAACATTTTGACTCTGACCTGCATTGTTTTGGCATTTCTCCTTCAGGATAATAAACTTCATTCTCACAGTGACCTCAAACTTTAAATAGCCTCACTAGTACAAAGCTTTAAATGTGTCTGCAGTTTGAAGCATGTGTAAGCTTGTGTGTGTATACCTGTAGAGATGTTGTAGCACAGCATCAAGGGTTGACCTGTTTATCTTTGGCAAAGTCTCGATGAAAGTAGAGTACTTCTTTACTCTCTGCCTCTCGTCCTTCTCATCTATATAACCACACAGATTAGAACTACTGAAAAAATGCCAAATATAAGAAAACTAAAACTGACCCGACTATACCACACAAAGGAAATAATGGCCTTACTGCACATTTTCAATTATTGAAGCAAATTTGAACTTTTGTTTTTTTCATCCGTGATTATGCAATCATCATTGTCTCTTCTGTCCAAAGTTAAACAGGCATATTTTTACGTTTTATTATGTCACTCCAGCAAACTTGTGCTCCCACACCCACCAGACGCCTCACATACCCAGAGCTGACACCCAGTATGGATAAAGCTCTTTGGTCAGTAGTGCATCCTCTGCTTGAGATAAGAATCTCTTCAGGGTGTCTGTCACATCCTCCAGCTGTTGCTCCTTCTCCCTGAGCTTCACATTACGGGCGTCGCGGGTGAACTCCTTCAGGAGCAGGGCCACTCGACCAGGGTCCCCCTGCTTCTGGTAGACCCCCTCCTGGCACAAACCTGGTTACATAGTCAAAAACATGGGTGAATAGATGGACGATCAACTCATTACTTTTTTACTTATGTGTCTAAAGTGTCGTGCCTGAAAAAGGAAATGGCAATGCATAGATTTCTTTATAACTAAATACAATTATAGGGCGATAACTAACCTTATGGATGCTAAGTTGTGGGATGTAATGTTACATAAGCACATTTTAATCTAAATTGCAGATGGAATAAAATTGTCGCGGCAAGGTATGTTTACCCTTCTGTACCACTTCACAGTTTCAGTCAGAGATGACTTTTAGGCCATTCCCTCATTACATTGCATACCACTAAATAATACTACTGTACATAAGGACCTTTTTTGCATTTATCATGGTTGCTTTCTTACATATTCGGGATATAAATGTTGTGTGTTCTTATTTTGCAAATAACACTGGATTCTGCAGTAAACAGTGAAAAGTTGGACTACTATTTCTACTTTAAAAAAATAAAAATTATATATATATATATATATGGTGAAAAGAGAGAGGATATGATAATGTCCATACATTATGCTAAACAGTAGAAGGACGAAATTGTCATTGAATTGTCAAGAATTCCGGTCAATTTTAACCTGCAGGTCTGTTGTTTGTACATTTGGAGTGGTGTCAGTGGTGAAACAACAATAACAATTGGTGCTGTCTACATCCTGTTATCCTCCTCCTAGAGATAGCACCCAACAGGCTTAAAGATGGCAAGTTATAAATGTGTTTTTTTCAACACAGCTGAATAAGCACAACTTTCATGCATTTCTTTCACACCTACAGCAGTTAGATTCACTGTGTTCACTCAAAAGGAATCACTGCACATGGGGGGGGGAAGGCACTTGTAATGACATTTTGAACATGTTATGAGGCTAAAAACAAGTTTAGAACTTGCCCTATTTAAGCCTGTTGGGTGCTAGCGCTAGCAGGAGGATAAAATGGTGTAGACAACACCGATTGTTTCCTCTCTACTGACAGCACTCCAAATTTACAAAAAACAGTTACGTGTTGGAATCGACCGGAATTCTTCTTAAAGACAGCATACTGGATGAATCATGTCCTGAATCAGGGAAATCATAGTAATAGTTATGCAGAAATGTTTTTTTTTAAACTTTTCTCTCCCTGTCAGTATGTTACCCACCATATTGGGTGACAAAAGCAATGCAACTGTCGACTGTAATAGGGACACCATTTTTAGTCAGCTGTTGGTCGCTGAGCGCCTTGCCATCTGTGCCAGCAGCCAGTGTGATGGCAGAGTGCCACAGTGCAAAGTCCATCTTGTTGAAGCCATGGATGTAAACTGTTCTAATAAAAAGAAAGATAAAAATAAGTCATTTTTAAGTACACAATGATATATTTTCCAGTAACAATACGGTGTTTCATACTGTATTTCAAGATGTTATTTCAAGTTGTTCATGTATTTGAAAAATCCCTTACAAGTCATTAAATAAACAACAAACAAGATTAAAAGAATCCAAAATTGCTTCTGCAGAACACACATATATAAAACAGCCACTGGTTTCCCACGAGGTTTCATCAAAAACACACAAAAGAAGAGCAATTAACGGAGTAAGCACAAAGTCTCATTAGATAACTCTAAAAGGGAGACTAAAACTGTTGGCTTATGTTATGTGCAGCTTCACCTTCTCTGTAAATGAAGCAGGCAGTCTAGCGAGACTTTGATTACCGCGGATGGTTACAGTAGGTAAAGTGCATTCGGACTAACAAGACAAAGGCAAAATCCAAGCTTACAGTGTTGAATAATGCATCATGTTGTTGTGTCGTATCAAATATGTTGCCAATTGGCACACCTTTTTTTTTTCTTTTTCTTTTTTCAAAGACTGACATACCTTCCTCCCTCCACCATCAGCAGGACTTGGATCTTGTCCTCACCCTCCGTATGTGTGGAGACAGCTGGGGGGAAAAGGCCAACAAGTTGTAGAAAATGCAGCTTCCAAAACTCTGTACATTCAGAGAGCAACATGTTCTGATGTGTGATATGTGATGCTAATGTGTTTACGTCTGACATTTGCAGTTGTTCAATCTACATAAAAAGCATGAGCGCTTAGAAGCTTTCACCATGAAACTTGAAATTACATTCATTACCTGTCACTAAAAGGTCTCTGTTTTCTTAAGTACCGTATTCATTTATTTTTTAAGTCAATCACTGCAAATAGTACACCGCACAATATGTCTAGACATATCTGACTAATCTTTTCAAATGTGCAGGCATATAGTGGAAAGAAAAGTGAGGGAACAGTGCTGTACAGTAGCGGAATGGCAATTGCATCCAATTGATGTTAATAGCATTTTTCTTGTTATGATGGCAAACCGGGGTATAGTTGTTGTGTCACTGACATTCTGAAGTTAGGCCTAGTTTAAACAAAAGGGAGAAGTGGGGCATGAACACTACTTTCAATGGGCATCAAGCTTTATATAAAGTTGTTTGAAATGCAAACAAACAAGATTGCACTGAGGATAATATTTAACACACCAAAGAAAAAGAAAAACAATACCTGCCATTCTTTATCTGTACAATAAATCTTTTAAATTAACAGTGCAAGGATACCCAACAACTAGGGGTAGGGACTTAAAAGCTTTGCTATAATCACTTCTGTGGGTTCAGGCAGCTGCTCGGATCATGGCCACACACACACACACACACACACACACACACACACACACACACACACACACACAGATCAAGTACCAACAAACTCACAAATCTCTAAACAACATCTGGCACTTTCATCTTACTCAAGTTGTCAATAGTTGTGCTCAAATAAGAAACTAGCAAAAAGGGAACATTTTTCTTTGCCCGAATAAAGAGTTGTCAAGTGTCTCATGCTCTTTTTGGAGGGTTATTTATTGGATTTAGAGAAATATTACACTCTTATTCTTTTCTTGCCAAGAGTTCAAAGAGAAGACCGGCTTACTCTTATTGTGTATGATAAATATGAAGCAACCACCAGCAACCAGTTAGCCTAGCTCTAGCCATAACGTGTTGTTTTTACACTTTCCAGAGTAAACAAACAAGATAGCGTGAATCAGTTAGCCCTGCAGCTTTTACTTTTGGACATAGCCAGGCTAGCTGTTTACCAGTGTTTGCAGTCCTTGTTCGAAACGAAGATAAGTTGCTGCTAGGTACGTAATATCCTGTTTGTTTAATCCAGACAAAAACAAAAAGTGTAAAAATTACACACTGTAACTTAAGCTAAGCTAACTGGCTGCTGGCATTAGCTTAATACTCACCAAACAGACATCAGAGTTGTATTCAAATCTCAGCAAGAATGCAAATAAGCAAATTTCTAAAAATGTTAAACTACTATTTTGAGCTTAGAATTGCCTGATTCTAGAAAACTCTGGACTCCGTGAACTTGGGTTAACCTACATATTGACCAAACTTGAATTATTGGAAGTAGCAGTTAACAGTCATTTCCACACCTTAACGTTTACAATCATCACATCACAAATAAGAGAAACTAGTTTTCTATTGCCTACACCAAATATCGCAACCTCTGCATCTGCTTCTTCAGTAAACACACTGATCGACTATCGGCACTGACAGGAAACTTAATTTAATTTAATAAGAGAAGATTGGTGAAACATAACAGTGTTATTGTGGCTAACAAGTCCTTTGTACTGTGTGTTGAGTGAAACAACAGAAACAATTAATCCACAAAAGTCTCTCTTAACAAAAAATTTGCCTTTTGTTTTCTTTGGCAGATTTTCAAGGGCACAGTACTTCATTCTGATCCAAACAACAAGAAGAAAGCAGAGAACTTCAGATATTGATGTTGACTTGAGAGAGGTTTATTAACAGTGTTATCAGGTAAATGCAAAACACTTGCCATTGTTGTCTGAACAAACGCACGGCAATCCTCTTTTATCCATTTTACAGCTCAGTGGGACATTTTTTATTACTTAATATGTTTGTGTGATAAAGGAACTAAGTTTGCAGCCTTGTTCTCTCTGGAATTTTTACTGGTAGTCCTATTAGAGATTCACGTTTTTCCCTCCTCAAAAATCGGGGGCATTTAGGGTGCTGGTAAACTTTTCTATTGGACGCATTAAGTATGGATAATTGGACGGGTATTATACGATAACCTCATAACATTACGAGCCCTGTTGCCCATCTTTGCAGAAACCTATCTATAATTAAAAATATTGCCTAGTCGCTTTATGCAAACTCCCACATTATGTACAGCATACACCATAATATACGCTAAATGTTGCTGTCCTGAGTGGTGAGAGAATGTTCTTAAGCCATATACAGTAGAAACACAAAGGTGCCCCGTGGAGTTCTTTTTTGTAGACAAACAAATTAAAACTATGTTAACATTTACATAACAAACACAAGCACATTGAATACATTTTTGACCATTAAATCCTGCATTCTTTACATCAGTGTTAACAAGCTATGTGAGTCCGGCAGGTGCAGGTAGAAAAATATAAGTCTGATCAGAACTGGGTATAAGCAATTACTCAGTATGAAGTTAACTTGCAAATTAACATAAATCACCACTAATAGCTCTCAACATGTTAGCTATGACTGCTATATATCTTTAAACTAACTATACCTTTAAATGAACCTTAGTGTGGACACACTGACTACTAAATATGTTGGACTGCAATTTTGTGCTGATGCTTATCTTCATTTTTAGATGATTGAGCAGAGCAAAAATATTTTTTAAAGTTAGTTCATAGTTAATGTGCTTGTCTTGTCTGAAAAGTGTTCATTTCAGAAAGTTCTGCGTGGGAAGGCTGATTTGTGCACTGTGACAGGTTAATGATTATCCAACTGTATCTGTCATTTACCCCACATTTATACTTTGGTTCTAGTTATTTGTGTGGCAGACGTCTTGACACAAGACATCACAAAAAGATCAATCGTCTGTCAAGTACACAGCTGAGCCCCAAAGAAGTCATTTTGAGGTAGTGCACTTTTGTTCTTTGGAGATAGGATTTTTAGTATTTTATTTATTTTTATAGAATTTTTCGAACACAAAGTTACAAAGTGCTTCATAGCCAAGACAAATGAAAACTAAACAATTGCCAAAGATGAATGAAGTAATTGGAATGATAAGCTAAATAAAGTGTAAAGGTTTCCCAATCATAGGGTTGAGAAAAACAAAGAATAAATGATGGACAAGGCAATTAAGGATGAAATAAATAAAAGCAAAAGATGGGAGCATTCACTGTATCTCCAGTATAAAAACCCTTTAGTAGGTTTTGTGAAAGGATTCAGAAATTGATCATAATTCTGCCAGCATGAAGTAAAAAAAAAAAAACACTTGCAAAGAACTCCTTATGTAGTTTGAAGAGCTCCATGTTGGAAACATGTAGTGATTTTAATTAAAGAAGTGTATTTATTAAATCCCTCACTGCTACGCAGGGACATCTTTCATGTGGCGGTGTCACTGCAGAGAAAATAACAGTTAATCCCATGTCACAGACTGTGATTCCTAAAGGGATCCTTTCAAACGCTCCAGAACCTTCCATCCCCCTGACAAAACACAGTCCCTTCTGGCACTTACGGTTCCTCGGATGTTACAACTATGGTTTGAGAAAGCCGGGAACAAAAATGAACACGCCTGCAGTTATTGCGATTTGATCCATGTCAAGATGTAAATGGATTTAAAATATCCGTTGATTCCTTTCTCCTTCTGTTTGCATCACACAGAAACTTAATCTCACATCACATTATTGACCATTACTGGCCTTATAATAACAAGAACGTCCTCATATACACGTCTGTAGCATCTTCTACTTCTTCTACAATCCCCCTCAAATGATAATTTTAATGAGACTACACTAGCCACTTAGCTTGGTTGCTTCTACACATCCACTGACATCATTAAGGCATACACCAGTCCGTTAAGTCAGACTGTTTTTAGAAATTACACAGTTTATCAAAAATAGTGAACGTGAATTATAGTAAAAGCCAGAAATCTCAGCAATTGATCACTGAAGCTATTCAACCATATACAGATTTGGTCATTTTAGGCTGTGAGATTTTAAAACTAAACTTATTGCATCTTAAAAGCTCCACTGAAGCTATTTCACCAGAAACTGTTTGTTCCATATTGCCACAGTTTACATGAGCAGAATTGAGATAAATGTATTAACCAAAACAAGAGTTGCAATATGTTTTTTATGTATATAATAATGCAAGAGGTCAATCATGCTCAGTTCAGTAAGGGCTCTGTGAAGTCTCAGAGCAAAATAAATTGATTTCAATGGAACTGCCGCAATCATTGGATCGCTCACAAAGTACAGCAAAAAAACAACAGATATTTCTCTCTTGACTATGCTGACCTTTTAGGGAATAGAGATACTTGGGCAGCTATTATATTAGCTGTGTCACAACAACCACTTTTACAAGAAATGAAACTTAACTCTGCTCACATATTATCTGGTTAACAAGGACCGCAAGACAAAGTGAGAAATGGAAAAATAATGCAAACAAGAAGCATGCTTACTGAGCTCCTGTAGCTGTTTGAGATGAATAACTTGCTCCCCCTCCTCCTCTCCTGAGCTAAAGTGCAGGGCAGAGCCTCGCAGCAGAAACCAGCCCACCCTCCAGTGGTATAGGTCATGGCCTTCTTTGTAGTGCAGTCTGCCAATCAGCTCACCGTCTTTGTGCACCAGTCCCTCGACTTTAGACGGGATGAAGCACTGTGAGTCACACAAAAAGATGGAACAGGTTTGGGAATAAGACATTTCAGGTTCAACAGCTTGAACCTTCTTACTGTGGCATCTCACCTCAAAACAAAGTGCAACACAACTGGGGCAGCCTCTTTCTGTAGGGATAGACCTTTGCTCAGTTTCTGGTCTCTTGTTGAATTATTTTCCATGTTAATTTCCCGTTCTCCTGCGTGGCTCTGGCTGGCCGTTGGTTAAGTGATTCAAATTGAAATACGGAGGTGTGGAAGGCCTATAGTACAGATGGAGAGACATTTGGACTAACGCAGCTAGACCTCCCATTATCTGTGACTGGTTTGCTTGGGACTGAAGAAATAAAAAAGGGAATAGGGGACATAATTATGTAGGGTGTTACAAGATCAAGTCAGCATGTGGGGGAAGAGATAGTAGACCACTTGTCTTATTGAAAGAAGCACAGGCAGCATGGGGCTCACTGAGTGCGTGTCGCCAAGTAGCAGAGTAAATGTTAAAGTACGGATGTGCTGTATTTCTGCAGCACATTCACAGTTTCTTCTTTGTAAATTTTAGTGAAAAACAAACTTTAAAAAAGGAGGCAATGGAAATAAGTGTGTTTGTGTGTGTGTGTATGTGTGTGTGTGTGTGTGTGTGTGTGTGTGTGTGTGTGTGTGTGTTATATGCAAAGTGTGTCACCTTTGTTAGTGCTTGAATCCAGTCATGCTGTGTTTCCTGTGTTTCAGCACCGACAATCAGTACTCGCTCCGTCTGCAGGTACAGCTCCACGGTAAACACAGCCCTGCCAAAGACACACGGCTCACTTTTAGATATCTGGATTGGAAAGTGTCCTCACCAATACATGCATGCAGGACACAAGCACCCAAATCTATGCACACATACACTGAAAAACCGACATGCTGACGGTCTATGGAACACACAGTGTGAAAATATGCTGGTTAGTCCTGTTTACATGCTTACCATTATAAAGTAAATTATATGAATGAATGAATGTGTGAATACACATTAACCCTTTTTATTGTTATACAGTAGCTTTGCTAGAGCATGCTATAATATAATGTAAACTAAATGGGTTTATATACAATGTGTGTCAGTCACCAATAAGATTTACTCCCCTGGGTTGTAAACAAGAAAATGTAGGTACAAATTAGGTCATATACAAACAGCTATATAATCCTAAAAAAAAATGTAATAATATAAGCATGAATGCACTTCCACACTCATTCATCCACACACACTTGCAGGCAAAACTGGTGCTGTCGGAAGTAAAAAGGCAGCTATTAATCTTTCTTGGTCTTTCTCCTCCTTTTGTAAGCTGCCTCTCTCTCTCTCTCTCTCTCTCTCTCTCTCTCTCTCTCTCTCTCTCTCTCTCTCTCTCTCTCTCTCTCTCTCTCACTCTCAGTGTGAAGCTACAGAGGTCAGAGTATCACAATCATAATGGTCTGAACACACTGCCAAGCTGTGGCCCCTATTCCATTGGGCTTGAAACTTCACTACGGAGGCTCTAAATGCTACAGCGATGGGTGTTTAAGGTGGCGTGTCAGGAGGGGGTCACTGCTGAGTTGCTCTCTTCTGAAGCATTTCAGGGAAACAGGTGAAACAGGGTTGTTTTTCCACCCTTGCATGACCCTAGCCCACCCTATTCTTCTTCTTTTCTTCCTTTCTCTCACCGCGGGCGTGCGGGAGATTGTTAGTGGGGGTTCCAGAGTAAGAATGAGGGATGAAGTGGTAGAAGGTAGAGAAAAGTGCTAAAACAATAAGGTGCGAATTATGGCCATCATCACACAGAACACATTTTGTCACTGTAAGTGGTTTGTGTAAATACACTTATATACAACATTATATCTCTTGTAAGAGAGGCATTACATCTTTTAAGTACTTGTTTTTCCCCTTCTTTCATCTTGTTTATGTTATCCACATATACACAGGAAATCGTGCACTACAATAACTTGTTCACTGTAAAATTAGCATTTACATGTAACTGGTCAGTGATGAGGCTTCTCCTTTACCGAAAAATGTAAATTTAAGAATTTATCATTTATTAAATAAAAGGCAGATCATTGGAGATGCAGCTAAACACAAGAGCAGTAAAACAGGATATGCACATAAAATGAAACATAACTTACTTTTCAGCTGTGGAAACCGATTTTTAGATTTTAATTTATTTTGTAATCAGACTAAGAGCAGTATTGATCTTGTATCCAAAAAATTTCACTGGATTTGATATTGGCTAAGGCAAAGGCAAATTAGAGTACACATTCTCATGTGCTAATCTTAAAAAGTACTTTTTGTTGTTGAGTGAAGTTTGACAGAGCTAACACATACTGTTCCTAGAGGAGGAATCTGCTGCACAAGTTATCTACATGTATTCCCGTAGACTTATTTTCTACTTAAGACGATCGCATGCTCTGAGAAAGTCTTAATTGCCCAGCCCTCATATATATAACCCATCTTGCTGGCAAAGTTAGCAACTGAGACCTTCTAAAAGTATTTAAAAAACTATGCTATATTTATTGTTGTCTGAGAGAAGAAGACAGCAAGAAAAAGAAAAGAAAGAAATGTGTGTGCATAAAAGAAGCCAAAAAGACATAATATAAAAACAGGAACCAAGAGTAAAGGCTTAGTTGCAAGGTTTGGAGTTGAATTTGAAGGTCAAAATTGACTTAGAAATATTCTTGTCAAGACGGGGGGGTGAGTCAAAAAAAGTCCTGTGAAAACCTCAACTTATCATCAGCCAACATACTCCCTTTGCATTAATTCCTTAGGAGTGGGTTTGTAATATTCATACAACTTTAGCAGACGAATGTGTCCGGGCCACGCTCTAATTCACGATGTCCTCTGCCACGGTGAAATTACCCAAATGTTGTGCTTAATGGAAGCGACACCTACAGCCTCCTGTAGCATGGCGATAGGCTGCTGGTGGGAGTGTGTCATCTGCATGTGTTAATATTCATGAGCAGTAGACAGTCAAGAGGTGTGGGGGTATCCGCTCTGCGCGCAGGCAAGCTGGGAACGCTGGAAGTTGTAGACGTGAGAGGGAGTGAGGCAAAGTTTAATTTATTGAAATGTACAGCCATTGTGAATGTTAGCAAAAGAGAAATAATAGCTTTTTGGGGGGGGCAATGCCATGACCTGTGACTGGGATGTATGCGCTAAGCTAAAAATGGCACATGTCACTGTTGCTTTGTAGCATCTGTGCACACACAATATCATCATTGTAACCTGTCATGACTGTTTGCGTCCAGCTCATTAGAAAGGTCATAGTTTTAGCCGGCCAGATGTGTTTCTAATGGCTCTATACATAACATTTACAAATAAAAGCTTTGTTTCCTCTTCATAACATCTGCTGCTGTCATTAAGGACAGGGCTTATGCTTTAATCAAAAGCCATTTTCACTCTTCGCTCGGGAACTGAAACACACACACACACACACACACACACACACACACACACACACACACACACACACACACACAGAACGACCCAATGGGAGAGGGTGAGCAGAAAAGGATCGAGACATCTGTTTACTCTTAGTGTCTTTGTAACACTTCCAGAACAAATAAAGAAAAGTTTGTTGTCAGAGCAACTTTTTAACTAAATCATAATCAGAGAAGCGATAGGGCACGATAAAGTGACTAGAGGGAGGGCAGTTAAAGCTGGGCCCTTCGCCTGCATCTCCGCTAAAGTAAACAGGAAATATAGCACTCATAAAGCCATGATAGGTTCTGTTAAATTGAATAATGCTAGAGTTAAGATTATGCTAATGAGACATATGACGAGGTGGAGAAACTAGGCAGAAGCCTTTGTTTATGTGTCTGTTTGTTTTGTTAGTATATGGATGACGGCATATTGTAATTTAACCAACTAAAAGAAAATAAATCATATGAAATGCGTTTGTGTATGTATGGCTCGTGTGTCTTCAAAGAACAATTACATATAAATTATTGTATTATTATTATTTTATAATTTTTTTTTGTAAATGGGTCTCATTTAGGCCTGCATGATATTGGAAAAATCTGACACTGCGATCTTTTATTCCCCTTGGATATATATTGCCATATGAAAAAAGAAAAAGTAATGAGATGACATAAATAGCTCTATTTGGAAATAATAAATCATCGACTTTTGGAGTGATTTTGTACGGAAGTCTACCGTACACAAAAGAAAAAAATGAAAAAGTATCTTTTCTAATGTGAACCACTCTTTGTTGAACTTTAACGCTTTGCAAACAACAAAGCAAGTAAGCGCTGTGACTAACGTTACTTTTCTGAAGTGGTTTTGGAGAGGGAATTTAGGTAGAAATATGCTGGTTGACTAGCATGACACCATTGTATTCAAATAATAATCAATCCAGGCTAACATGAATGAAAACGACTGCATGTTGCTTCTTTTAAATGTCAGGTTGTGGTCGACTAGCGGTGCCAGCTCTCGAGTTTGATAAACTGATCAGACCTGCATGTTATGCGCACTAGCAACAAACTCTGTGTATCCAAGAGCAATTAAATTAAGTGTAAATGACGTCAGATCAGACACAGACTTCTGTAGTAGATTAGTGTTACGTTTCCAGCGGCTCCAAACCGTAACGATAGTAGGGACAGTCGGAACCCTTGTTTCTTTAGGCTAACTATATTAGCTTTAGCCTGGCTGGTAGCAGCTTTCTGCGGGGGGAAATAGCCAGGAGAAGTTGTAATAATGTTGCATTAATTAGGTGATTTAGTTTGTATTTGCAGCAAACATAAAACACTGACTACTGTAGCTTCACTGACTACCCATCGAAAACTATGCGCATCACTGTGTCATCGGCAGCTGATGCCTACGGTACTTTTCTACAAACGGAGAGCCTCACTTCCCATAACTAGCCCTGTCAGACTTACGTCTCACACACACACAATATTGTTCAGCCCTAGTCTCATTGTACATGGTTATGTGTATGCGTACATGGGTAAGTACGAATTACGTTTAAATATTATTTAATGCACAGGATTTAGATCAAAATAAAATGTTATATACCAATATTAAAACAACCACAATTCGGTGATTTTCAAGGTTTGACTTCAATTGTGGAAATCTTATGTTGCCACAAGATAAATGTTAAGGTGGAGATAAATGTTTAGGTGAAGAAAATACAAGCACTCAAAATCAATTCTGATCTGGCCTCATAAGTGGACATTGGATTTTTGGAGGTAAAATGTTTTTACAAGACAGCAGCAATAAGTACATACAGCAGCGTGTTAGTATGTGTGTGTTCATACCCTGCTCCAGTCATCATTGCTGTGTTGCTGACAGCAAGGCTAACCACCTCAGTGGCATCCACCCTGCCGATTGCTGATGGGCTTCGCTCGCTCTCGTAGTAACTCAGGAAGCTGCCCTCCAATGTACACCAACGACGTGCCATGTCTGAAATACACACACAGTCATGTAAGCACAAAAATATACAGACAATTGTAAGATAGAACGCAGACACAATTTACATATTTTGTATTACCTACAAGGTTGTTTGAGGTCAGTCTCTACTGTCATGAGAAAACATTTAATTATTACATGACTTCAATGTATCCTTTAAACCTTAAATCTTCTTAATATTACTTGCAGATCTTAAAGCAAGGCTATAGAACTTTACTGAACTGCAGCCCCTGTGTCCAAGAGTGGCGTTACATTATAATGGCGAATTACATTTCTTAATTAATAAAAAATGTCACAGTCACTTTGAAGACATTATTAGGTGACCTCAATTAGAGCAAGTGGAAAGGGACCACAACCAGGAAGCAACAAACTTGACTTCTTTTTTTTTTATGGCCAACTTATTTAGGGGAACATATGGTAGGAAAAATAGGGAAGGATCATGAATGCAGCACATTAACTCGGTAATTCCTGTTAGACAGCAGTATCTACCTAAAGTTTGCTAAAATTATCCATTAAAGGCTACTTATCATACCAGACCAAGTAAGGCTGTAGCAGCAAAAACACAGTGTACTGAATTGAGCAAAAGTGCATTGTAATACTTATGAATAGAGAAATAAGTCTTTATCTTTTCTTGTAAAAGCCATCTAATCACCCTTTAAGCATCATGTAGTCTTCTTCTTCTTAACGGTGCACTGAAATTAAAAAACCAAAGCCAAACCAGGCAAACAAAAAATGATCACACCACCTGAAGGCCAGGGTTTCAAGCAATCATTCTTTCAGAATCAACATCAAAGATACAACGCTAGAGAAAAAAGAACATCCATACTGTAATCAGTAAAAGTGGTCTAAAGAAACATCTCACTGTTGAAGACCAGAAGATTAAGTTTGGTTTTTAACTTCATGATGCCTATTAGATGACTTTTATGAGGAGACAGTCCCACATTTCTCTGTCCATTAGAGGACAACTAAGTCAGGCTTATTTCAAACTGTATGTAAGGCCACACACATACACACAAACACACAGACAGACAGAATTAAAAGAGTTAAGAGACTCCAAGTACCAAGCAGATTTCAATCAACAAACATGATCTCAGTGGAAAAGCTGGAAAACACACAATATTGTCTTTCATGACTGTCTGACTGTGCGATTTACATAGCCAATGAGCATGAAGTTCATGAAAACATACCTAATTTTGGATTTTCAAAGTCACCGTGCCATCTGCTTTTGTGTTTCAGAACAAACACACACACACACACACACACACACACACAAACACACACACACACACAGCCCCTCCCGCACCCCCTGTCGCTTGCGACTCCAAAGTTTCCACCGCATTCATCTCATGAATATGCTAATTGTGCATTCCTCTGCCAACTGTGTATGATGTTTCTGAAGGAACAGATATAGTTCCAATAAAAAAGGAAGTGTCTACAACTGGCTGTTAAAAGAAAAAGGATGTGATAAGCATAGGAAAGGAGGATGTCAGTTTCACCCTATTCACCCTCGCACTGCCTCTCTGTATGGCTCTCTCTCTGACTCTTTTCTGTCAAAAAAAAATCTGGACACAAACAGCTTTTTACACTGAAAAATGACTAATATATTGTTGCTTATTGTGGCATTTAGAAAATACTGTTCTTCTGACCCCATTTTGCTTCAAAAAAAAAAAATCATTCCAGCAGCTGAAGAATCATCTTTATCTGAGACCGAACGTGCATGTAGCAGTTTTGTATGTGTGTGGGAGAGAGAGACAGACTCTGGTATTTAAAGTAATTTCCAATCCAATCTATCTGACAGGACGCACTGTTGTCTTGGTGACGGGAAAGCTGGTAATGCACTTCACTTCCGCTCCAAATGTGTCCCTGTATTGCCTAGATTTTTGAGAAAATGTCATGTCCATCATTTCCCACCAAGGGATAGTCAAGTCTTATTTTGCATAATATTTTTCTGTAATTTTCCTTCCTTTGCTTGTTTTTCCTCTAATAGGGTAATAACTGAGTAGTTTAATTTGTACCATCTGAAACACTCACACAATCATCTTCTTAAGAGGCACACTTTGTTTCCTCACTGAAGTCAACTTCTATCATAAGGTGCAAGAAAGCCGTAATCCCATTGATTTTCTGGGCATTTAGTTATATAATAATTCTTGTGGATGCAGAGGTTTGTGTGGACTGGTGTAACAGTAACTCTAAAAAGGTTCTGTCTAGGGTAATGGTTTCCAACATAGGGCCACAAGATAAATCTAAAGGGTTATAAAATGACTAGTGCAACAGAAAAGAAAAAAGAAAAAAACGTTTCTGCCACAATTGTTTTAAATATTTTCCGTTAATCTCTGCTTTCTTTAGCCCAGCTACCAGCATTGCTTTACAGATGGTAAAGTCTGTATAAAAATTTAACACAGATCTACGATGTCAAAAGGATAACTCATAATGACTTTGATGATTCCTCTTACTTTTCATCTATTGCCACCAGCAGGTCAACTTCTTGACTCATCCAGTAAAATATCTCAACATCTAGGATGGATTACCAAAAATGTTGGTATAGCCATTCATTTTTCCCAGAGGATAAATTCTTAAAACCTGTGGATGTGATCCCCTGACTTCCTCTATAGCCATCAGCAAGCTGACATTTGTGACATTTTTTCCATTACTTTGGTTTACCTATGTAACAGTTTGGTTGTCTTTACAAAGGGAATCACAGCCTCACAAAGCTGCAAGCCATACAAGTTGGAAACAGGTTGGAACACACTGCCTCAGACCAATAGTTCCTAAAACTGGTGCCCTAAGGTAAAAATCTGATGGGAACCCAAGGTAACTAACATGATAGGAAGTAAAGAAAAAAAAACTAATATCTGCGCTGTTTTTTATTTTAAATTACTGGATAACTAGATAAATATAGATAATAATAAAAACGATTTTTAAACTAGAACTACTGCCTGGCAGTTGTTTGCCTCCGCCAACTAGCCAAGTTGCGGTTTACATTCATGTATAGTGTAGTAGTAGCAAAGACTTAGAAGGGATTTAATAAAAAGCATTATGTGTATTTTATGGCAAAAAATGGATGCTGCACACACTGTCAACCCAGCAGCACAGAAGATCTATACAATCATCACAGTTTTAAGATTACTGTCAATAATTCAGTATCTGACCAAATGTAAGATATGGCCACAATCTCCTCTTCTTCATGCCCTTGAATAATGGCCAGAAAAGCACTTTTGGTTATCATTTGACCTGTTTTTGACCTGTTGTCATTGGAAATTATTAAACATTTGTTTGAAATGTTGTCATAATTAGAGTATGAATACTTGAGTTATGGCAAAGAAATTTGTTACGTGAAGTGACAGTAACCTTTACCACCAACATCTAATCAGTTCTTTCTTGAGTCCAAAAGGAAGTTTTTGCAAAATTTGAAGAAATTCCCTCAAGTCGTTCCTAACGTTCCGTTCCAGACAACCCAAACACATTACAATCCCTCTCAGACTAAACTAGTCACTAGCAGTGGGAATCCAGTGACAAGGAGTGGCAGAAGACATTACTTTGTCTCCATTGTCCTAAAACATCAAGAATATTAATACATCTCTTCTTCATGTTGGATCATGTGGTGGGCGGTACAGATCCTGTCTCCTTGAACTTTTTCCAACTAAATCTTTCTTCACTGTATAGAAGGGAGAAAAAATTTTTTTTTAATTTCCTCTCAACCCCAAAGAGAAAATCCCTAAAAATCCCACTGTGAATCCATGACACAAATTGCTTCGGGACCCCGGGTCCAGTCAGTGTGGACACGTGAATGAGCTCACTACCTAACCAACCCGTTTCTGAAGAATTATCCCAAAAATACAGTCAAAAGAACAGATGCCCAAATCAGACTGAGGACACTGAAGGTTCGGAAAGGAGAGGGAATATAGGGGGGACAAAAGTTATTGAGAGACTACGAATGTTTGACAAATGTAATTTCAGATACGGTTTTCCTTTTGGGTTTGCATTGTAAATTAATATGAGGGATTTGGTTTTGAGGAGAAGACAGAAGAGGCTATGATGACAGGAATTAGCCATTTTCATGGAGGCCTGAAGGTAAGAGAATATCTCAAACAAGGCAGGAAGTTGCACCCATAGCACCCAATATAGAAAAACTTAACCAATGCAGTGGCTGTCATTTCAGTTCCGTAATGACTACAGTGTAAATGTGGAATAGCTGCAATGAGCTTTACTCAGTTGAATATAACTATTATTCAGCTATGTTGGGACATGTGGCATAATCTATTACCCACACAGCAGTGAATGCCTTTGGATCCATTCAAGATATTCCACCAGGAAACTGGCTTTATTAAAAACCAGCACATCACCGGATCGCACGCATCCTTCTTTCTTCTTTGTTTGTGGTGCAGCATTTTCTTAGCGGGCGGGATACTACTAGCTTCTACACAAGCACCCATGCAATGGGGGGTAACAATAGTGCTTGATTTACAATCAAGCAGCTGCGTCCATTGCCAGCTGCTCCCCACACTCAGCAATGGCCCCGCAGCCCAGCCGTTCTCCGCGGGAGTCCGCAACAAGCCGCCAGAGACAGCGCTAGCCAACCGTGGTATATGCCTCCACCAGCTAAATTGGGCCAATTAGCTTGTACGCCAAGAGTGCTCCTTGCATAGCATTTTTCAGAGGAAATGTGGAATCTTTCTTTTCCTGCATTTTTTTCACCTCCTCTCTCTCCTTGACAATTTATCAAGTATTCTCAATGCTCCAACTATGCAAGATGAGCAGGTTGATTAGTCTAATCACGTCATCAATTTAGCAATTAAACTGTTGTTTTGTTCCTTGACTGAATTAGTCTGGCTATCACCAGAGCAAGACAAGCTCAATAGATTTGAGATTAAGCATTGGTCTGGGGAGTCTGCTCTGTATTTTTTCTGCACAAGAGGCGTGACCAACGGACATAGTTCAAAGGATTCTGTACACAATTGGATAGTCCTTCAATCAGACCAACAATCCGGGTGACGTAGAAGAGACAGTGGCACCAGCGGGTTGCTGTGTTTTGGTGGCCGCAATGTCGAATGTAAAGATTAAAAGCTGCTTGATCATTTCTCTATTGTCATTGTGTTGAACCTGCCAATAGCTTACCAGGTACAGCCAGTATATAGCCAGGTATAAGCCAGTTTGTGACTGGTTTCCGCAAAAATCGTGAACTGAAGCACACGAATTAAACGTGCAGGTTCCCAGACCGAGCTGCAGGGCTAATCAAAGTCTATGACTGAATAGCCCAGGTTACAGAATCACATATTTACTATAAAAGTTTTGACTCTGTCTCCAGCATTATTCTTAACTGCACTGCTCCAGATATACCCAATGTCCCCCTAAACTTTTTAATCGACATGGCATAGGCCCCCCATTTCAGTATGCATCGAAAAAGCATACTGTGCCCCTTTCCACTGAATCACCCGCTCTCCCACCTCTCTCTCTTCCGCCAATCTTCTGCCTATCTCGCCATCAGACTAAAATATCTGTGATGGAGACATCTGCTGGACAGCTTGTCAGGGGGGCTGGAAATGGAAATCGAGAAACTGAAGGGATCTGAACGATCTGTCTGTGCCAGAATTACAGCCCACTTCATTACAGGGAGAAATGGACAGATATGGCATATGATAAAGAAAAAACCTCGCTATCTGCAATGTATTTCTGGCAGAAGCAACAGCAACTAGTCACTCATTTAGGCAAGCAGAGACACAGTAATATGAACACTCCAAAAGCATATTAGAAAGAAAAATTGTTTATACAGTCTTTGTGTACTCCTCGTAAAATATAAACCAGAATAACATTAATGTGACTGCTTATAAACTCCACTTCCATCATTTTACATCCTTTGACAACTATTTTTTTGGCATAAATTATAAAGAATATTTGGTTTATGAGGGAAAAAAATGACTCCAGCTTTGTAAATGCAAGTAATTGAATGTTCAAATGGGCTCAGATTTGTGTCCTTAATTAAACTGTTAACATAATTCTACTTCTCTCTGTGTCTCTCCACACCACCTCCTCCCTCTTCTTCTCTGGCAGTTGTGAGTTACTGTTGCAGGCAAAAACAGACCTCAGCTGATGAGGAAAAGACAAAACTAATCAGAAATTAGGGGTGCCATTTCCGTGCTGCCACTCACCATTTCAGACATTAACTGCCTACTGTCTCTCTTTTCCTCCCAAGACTCTTATGAGTGTACAGACACACACACAAAGCATGAAGCATGAAAGCCTATTGGAGTTGTTTCCAGACAAAAAGTTTAAGATGTTGAAGCAGAGTGCTTTTATTAAGCCTTGAGCACAACCAATGAATAATTAAGAACTTGGGTCCATCTTTAGACCATCTAACCATTAGCCTGAGAGCAAAAGGCATCCCAGAGTACATTCAAAAATACCTCATCCCTCCGTACTCAGAAAGTCCTGACAGCGCTTCCTCGTGATTGAAGAAGTTGGAACGCATTGAGTTTTTAACCAAACCCCTCTGAATTTTTTAATAGCTGCAACTGCAGTTAAGGCGCCATTAAAGCACAAAGGCCAAACTTGCACGGCTCTACATATTAAATAGATGACATAACAGGTTGTTTATCTGTCGAAATATTATTATATTGCAAGCACTTATCTGCGGGGATAAGTACAAATCATACATTGTCATACCAAAGGATTTTTATACAAACAGCCGATGGAGTTCTTTTTATGCAATCACTGTAACCGCAGGAACCACACTGGAAAGACAAATGCTTACTTAAAGCTGCTTTAATCAATATTTCTATATCAACGATGAATTAAATTGCTACTTGTAATGTAAAAAAATGCTGTAACACTGTAATTTCCCATTTTTTTGGGATCAATAAATATCTATCTATCTATCTATCTATCTAAAGAGGTTGCTCATACTGACAAACCAACAGATACATATTACCCAACTCTGCAGCTCCCCTCATCTTTAAGGATTGTTTCAGTATTTTTCTTTTCAAATCATTTTCATCAGTCTTACTTATTATCCCTTTATGTAATTCTTAACTTTCAAAGACACTTTTGCAATCTTGTGTTGCTTGTTTTTGCTGCCCGCAAGTGATCAAAGGACAATTCGGTTACTTTTCTTTTCTTTTAGTTTTGGCCATCGATTATGACCGCAATAGTCTTACACAAACACTTTATTCACCAAGTTATTTGCTGAACTCTAACATGGTTGCATGTCAGAAACCAAAGCAGGTTTAAAGATCTTGAAGAATTGCAAAAGGTAAGCTAATTTAATGGAAAAGATAAAAAGATGGACAGGAAAAATCATCAGGAATTTATTACCAACATTATTAGCAGTTTACTTTTACACAAAATGGTTTGAAATATGTCTGATCGACTGACCAATTGTGTTTCTTGACCCATCCGATGTTGTTGTAGCGTGCCATTTTATCATAAAAATTAAGACCCAAATTGCAATACATTGAAATTATCCTACAAATTAAATGGAAATGAATTCCATCTCTACAAATAATAAGAATTTCAATAGACTTTGACAAGAAGTTCTCCTCCAAGGGGCATTTCCTACACCTCAGCGCTGTTTGTTATCCTGCCTGTACAACCACCAATAAGAGCAGAGCATGTGTGGGTTGATGGAGATGGAGATGGATGTCTTGCCCAGGCGTAAGAGATAAAGCTTATCCAAGTGGCAGGTATCTGCAAGCTGTCACCCCAACCCGGAAAGCTTCTATCCCCGATTTCTCCTGCATCCCCCCTCATTCTCCACCTTCTCAATAACCTTCATTCCCAGGGGCAGCATCCAAAGCTGGCTCCTTCTCCTAATTACCCATGGGCCCAAGAATCGCTCCAGCTGTTGGGAGAAGTGGGACCATTGCAGAGCAGGAGGTGCAGCAGCAGCAGCTGAGGAGTTTGGTGTGAAATGGAACCTGATTAAAAGTTTTAAACTGCCTTAGAAGAGAAAATAAGGAGAATTCTGAAGTTTCGGATGTAGCATCTCTCAGGTTGATTTAGATTGTACCAAAATTGTTTTAAATATTTGTATCTGAATTGTTTTAACCTGGCCCTAATTTACCCTGTACTTCCGTAGAGCATTCACTGCTGAGTTGTCTAAGAACATCTTTCTGTCTGACAACTGTTCCCAGAGGAATGATGCATTTAAAAGACAGATTCATTGATCGTTTTGACTGGACTGTTTGGTGTACGGATTAAACGATTGGCATTTTGACAACTGACAGACGCTGACACTGATTGATCGTTCAGCGCTTAACTGGAGTAGACCTCTGACAAAGACGCAGTTTAAAATTCTTACAAATGGATTGATGGATTTATTGGCCCTGTCGGAGGTTTGCAAAACGGAATTTACACTAACCATCTCTTCCGCGACGGTCCAGCGTTGTCTTGGCAGGGCCAGTGGAGATGTAGAGGAAGCCATCCATGAAGAGGGAAGCGTCGGATGGGAAGGTGCTCTCCGAACACTGCTCGAGTCGGGGGAAATCTACAGTAAGGGGGAAGACACAGTAAATGAGCAAGGAAATGGTTTTCCCCAATGAATGTAATGGTGGCACCGTTCTGATGCTTAATTTGCACTTACATATCATCGTTTTAACTGAAGCTTTGATATTAATGTACTAATGTTAAACATTATTTTTGTCACATAGAGCAAATATCTCCTCACTGCCTGCCTGTCCCCAGAACACACTGTAAAAAAACATGGTCTCTGTAGACAGCCCAGGGTCTACAAACAGCAACAAAAACAAACTGTGCCCACCTGCATCACGAAGCATACACCAACAGTGTTCCAGCATTTCAGCCAATAACAGACCAGAAGGATTTGGTGGTGGGGGTTGGCAGGGGGGGAAGCAGAGAAAGTAGGGGGAGTGGACGAAATGAGGAGGAGGGAGGGGGAAGCTAGTCTTGTTTTGTTTGAAACTACTTGATGAATATAATAATCGGTTTGATGTCCAATACAACAAACTGTAATTCAGTGCTGTGTATTCATAGAAGAAAAACTCAAATGTAAAAATTCCTTTTGGTTGTTAATAATGTAAAATTGCTCGGATGCATGAGCATTCCTTTAGGAAACAAAATTTTGCCCCTGAGAATATTTAATCTCCAGCTATGGTAGTAAATTTGTTAAATATAAGTATGCAATCCCACAGTGTAATTTGTGGGAAACAGCATTATACAGCATACAGCATCTATTATCTGTCAAAATGTCCAGCACTAATCCCAGATGCCATTCTATCTTATTATCCCACTCAATTATATATTTAAAATCACTATAAAGACCTGTCAACCAGAAAACATTAATTTATGGCTCTATTAGGGCATAGCTCCCATTGTTGAAGTGCCCTTAAGCAAAACTCTGGATTCCTACCATCTTCATTATGGTTGATCCTAAACCTGATCTCTGACCTCCATGTGGAGAGTATTTCCCTGTGGGCTTCAATGAAGCTGCAGAGTATTATCAATTTTTCCCACAAAAAACATAAAAAACATAATTATAAAAGCTAGTGTGTGTTTAGTCATGACCCGACCCCGTGGGCATTCAGGGACAAAGATAAGATGTTCTGAAAGAATTTCAAGGCACAAACCTCCATGTACCTTATCTCTTAAAAACTAGTTTTATGTTATGTACTCTTTCCTTTCCTTTGTCCTTTCTCCATTTAAATTAAAAGCCTTCCTCCATTATTTCTCTCCTTTCCTTCTAAACTCCCTCTTCTCATCCTTTCTTGCTAGCTTTAGAAGCTCCCCATATTCAACCTTATCATTCTCAAATTCAATTAGCTACAATTCTGTGGTTCAATTTTCTGCCAGAGTCTTGGTAATATGTTACAGATTATATCTTCACTACCTCGAGCTCTCTCATCAAGCAAGGTAAAATAACTTTAATTGAAACCACTTTTAATTGAAGGGACATTTCCACCCTTTACTGTGACCACCAATGCCTCATCTCAGGGATGCGTATCTTTCCCTGAAAAACATCAGAATGAAATATGTTTTTAAAGTCTAATATTACTAAATGAAAATGATATGAAAGTAAAGCCCCTATATAAATTATTTTTTTAAGGTTAAAGTCTTAAGTAAGTAGAGGTAGACAATATGACAATATATACCGGGGGATGACAAATTTGTCCTTTAGTTTATGCCGTGTAATCCATCCCGTTAATATCTCACGGTGAGGCCATTGTGGACCATGTTACCGATCAGTGAGCCGGGCTGCTTGACGATCATATTGTATTATCACTTATATTTGTCTGATATTAAACTGATTAAATGGATCAGCCCAAAACACTTATTTTGTAATGTTATATATTATTCATTAAGAGTAACTTGATGATTTTACCAAAAATAAATTTCTACAAAATGTATGGATTTTGTGAAATACAATTACAAATACCATACCATATTACAATCCCTCTCTTTTCTATGGCAAAATTAACTAGTCAGCCCACACATTTGATCAGATACATTCATGTTACCACCCCCAAGGTCAAGATGAGTCATCAAATATATTTTATGTTTTTATCTGAAAAGAAAAGAGGGAATTTGATATACTCATCTTTATACTATACATACATATACTATTTTTTTTTCCCCCAATAAAGTTATTATTAATGACTGAAAGGGATCAAAACATTTCAGAAACACGGCAACATCAAAACTGCACCATCATCCATGATTGCCTAGCTAGTAGCAAGTACTCACATCAACAAAACCACCATATCTGGCGTGATATAGGCATTTTTATGCACTGTAGCAATTTACAACGAGTGAAATATGTTTTTGATGTGATGCCAAGGATGCAGAGCCAATCAGGATCCGGGTGACATAAAGCCTGGGTGTCATTAGGTAGAAACATTTGTAATCTAGCTTTGAATATAACACGGACAATGTGTCTGCCAATAGCAGCACCATAAATACATGGAATTTAATCAGCAAACTGCAGGGAAGTACGTCTAACACACACACACACACACACACAATTTTCCAAGCACTAAGGTTGAAAGAATGTAAATAAGCCAATGGCTTGATGCTGTATCAGTTGTAACAAGGCTCTCTCTGTGAGCCTTTTAAACCGTCCCTCTAGGCCCCTAAAGCTGGACTCTGTTAAGATGGGACTGTGATGTCTGTGGGGGCGGCAGTTGAGAAGTCTGGCCTGTGTTGATTGGCTCAGTCCCCAGTGAAGGGAGGTGACATGACAGAGTGCTCAATTAGCCATCTGGTCGCCCACGGCAACGGTCACAAAGTGGTCCCCGACAAGCCGTGGACAGTGGGGTAATCAGAGCCGCCCGCACAGACGCACGCACCCACGCACGCACGCACGCATGCATGCACGAACATGAACAAGTCAGATAAATATAAAAGAGGCCAGAAGACTACATTTTCAAGTGTAAAAAACAGTCACTAATGTATTCGCAAGGGAAGAGCTTTTGGCCAAAAGTAACTTCCCTTCCAAATTAAGCCCAGCCACATATAGACACTAAACCAGGGATAAACACCTTGGACTTAAAAACACAAGTGACCTCCTGACCCTCTAACAATCCAGCGTACAATTTGTGTATTGGTTAAAAACATAACCCAAAAACAACTACAAGCATTGAAGAAACTAGCAGAGCCTTGCAACGTTGCTAACAAAAGAGCAGAATGGAGACTTTAGATGAAACAGGACCTCTGATTTAGTGTGTGCATGTTTGTGTGGTGTGTGTGTGTGTATCTTTTTATTATCCACACAGAAAGCCTGCTGGATAAATTGTTAATGTGCCGCGAGATTCAGAGATCCAAGGCATCAGGGATGCTAGGGTGGCAACAATAAAACTTCTTTGGCTCTTAATCCGTAGTGTGTCATTTAAGAAGACGCAGAATGATGTCAACAGTAAGAGGCATTGCAGTTTAGCTTGGTTTTACAGTACAATGGCCACCTGGGTGAAGTGAAGAGCCGCCATAAAACACAATTTACATGTTTACATTGCTATGTTTACAGTTAAGGCATTTGCTGATGCTTTTATCCAGAGATTTACAGTGAAAAAGCTGACAGGAGTTCACCGTCTTGCTTCAATACACAAGTTGTTCACAGCAGTTTAGAATTTTACAAATAGTTCTTATTGCATTATTTTGTTGACAAGTATGGCACTGCTTTCTTCTGAGAGGCACCAAAGTATGGAATTTTACACAGTTGCTTTAAAGTGGCACTATTTAATATGTACTATATAAGTTGATATATGCACTGCTCCCAAGTGCCCATTGTGACAAGTGACTCATAACAAAAACAATCTTTGACATTTGTCAGTATATGGATGGATCATACATTTTCCAGTAACATGGATTTTAAGCCAAAGGTACATCAAACAATACAAATTACATCCATCCACAAGATTTCGAATGACGTGTCAGTATATTATTATATATTCTATATACATGTCCGCATTAAACACAGAAAACTAAATCCCAAACATTACTGGGGGCGGCTGTGGCTCAGTGGTAGAGAGGTTGCCTGCCAATCGGAAGGTTGGTGGTTCAATCCCTGCCCCTGCAGTCATTGTCGAAGTGTCCTTGGGCAAGACACTAAACCCCGAGTTGCCCCCGGTGCTGCGCATCGGAGTGTGAATGTGTGTGAATGTTTATCTGATGAGCAGGTGGCACCTTGTACGGCAGCCCCGGCCACAGTGTATGAATGTGTGTGAATGGTGAATGTTTCCTGTAGATGTAAAAGCGCTTTGAGCAGTTGTTAAGACTGGAAAAGCGCTATATAAATACAGCACATTTACATTTACATTTACTGTGTAAATAACTTCAGAGCAACTACTTCTGGAGAGGAACCAATAATGGGATCCAAATATAATATGTTTATTTCTGACGATTCCAAATGTATTACAAAAAGTCAAGTCAGCATTACTGCCAATTTCTTCACATTAACTGGATATGCAGAGGAGTCGAAAGTTTGTTTCTTACCATCCCACGGTGAAAAAGACGAAAAAAATTAACAGATAAGACAAGACATTCCTACCACAAGAGCACAAAAATTGCTCAACTGATAGGGACATTTTTTAACACTAAGACAGTAAACAGCAACAATATAACAAGACAAAAACACAAGAACATTATGATATGATGTGTTGTGGCAGTGCATAAAGATGTGCAAAAATGCAACGGCACTGTTGGTAGGTGTATAGTTGGTATAAATGAAGCCAACACATCGGTGTAACGGTAGCGAGGCAAAGTGGCAGATGGAGTTCAGTTGTTAATGTTACCCACCTGCAGCGTTTGAGAACCAATTGCCAACTTGTCTTTCCAGTCAGACGAAGCCAAGGACTGAAACTTCTTTTTTGTGTTAATAAAACTGCTCATTAGCCAAAACAGTCCTCTGTGTCGTCCACTTAAGGATCTGGCAACATCAGTATACTCTGTACCTGTTAAATTAGCCCACACGATACGGAAAATTGATACATTTTGGGATTTATAATGCTCATTTTGGTGTTGAGGATTTTTTTAACATTTCCAGATTTGGTCCACCAGTTAACGCTTTTTTTGTCAATAATGACTTTCAATTTAGGCTTTGCACAAACACTGATTATTGGGGGAATTTCAAACCTCCTGCTCTTCACTTACCAATTTGGTTCCTTAACTGCTACAACTTTATATTAGTATTCAAAAAGTTGTAACAACACAGATCAAATTGCAGTATCCACAGAATTTGGTGGCAGGTCACTTATCCATCACCATGTTCACACTGGCAAGTTTTAGGACAGACACGGTTGACAGACCAGTTAGACATGAGTTGTATGGGATTATTTTTGTGCCCTTAATTTCAAGCAAAACGTCTCCAGTATAAAAAAAAAACACTCAAGCTAAAAAAATTATAAAATCGTCACCTCAAAAGGTAAAACATGCATACAAAACATTTGTGTTGTCGTAAACTATTGTTCTTTTATATGTTTGATAATATGTCCTTTTTTTACAGTTCCCTCTGCTTCTTTCTCGATGCTCTCGGGTCGGTGGGTCTGACAAAGGTGCGTTCCCATTGGCCAATGTCACAGTTTAAGAAATAGGGCAGATGCACAATATAGTTGCGGTTGCTTTTTAAATGATCCTGCCTGTTGGAAAACCTGTCGTCCCCCCCGCAATGCCGTTTTATATCACACTCTGTTTGTTCTCTGAGTGTTTATATGTTAAAGTTAACTTTTATAACATAGTGTAAGATGTTATAGTGAAGTGAATCTCTGTTTCTGTGCTCTGAAGGCCATATGCACTGCATGTTATTTGGACAGGCCTGCCCCCACTGCTAAAAGAAATCCTAAAGAAAACACTGCATATTTTTAACTTTTAACGATGTGGCTCATGTAGCCTCTAGAGTGTAACATTTTAGAACACACTGGACATGAAAAATTATAAAGGAACCTAAAAGTATACTAAAAAACCACCTCAGCGGAGGCCTTTGAATATAAGGAATAGATTCATCATTGAAGCTGCCAACAGGGGTTCCTAAAATGCGAAGAGACAATGCCTCAGAGAGCTTCCATTGGCTTTTTTTTAATGGAATCTGGGATGGGGATATGTAAACGAACAAACTCCTGCAGTATCCCAGGGTGCTTTGGGGAGAGCTGTGTGGGCGGGACAACGAGTTCCATTGAGGCCCGCGCATGTACATGTACGCAGAGAAAAGGAGGTAATGAGGTAATTGTGCTCTGACATAGATGTCCTAATGCTGGAGCTACAAATGAGCTGCTGTGGAGAGAAGGGACAGTGGAGAGGTTCTGGGAGACGCAGGCTGACAGCTTTGTTTTGATACACCGTATCCAGGGGAACTGGAGGGTCTTCCTATTTTTATTTTTACAAAGTGGGAGCGTGATTAACACTGTGAAGAGACACAGTTGCAATGTTTTCTTCACACTAAGAGGTACTCCAATTTACACTCGTCGTGAAGAGTGAGGATTGTTCTGGGTGTCAGACAATAGTTTATTGACAACTTATCCCAGTCTCCCACCAGGGGGAAAGTGAATTTGGCGAAGAACCATATTTGCCGTATTTTTTTTCAATGTAGTGTCTGGTTAACAGCACCATGTTGTGGTTGAATGAAGGCCTGAAGTGCACTCTTGTTGTGGATTCTTGCTTTATAAGATAAAATAAAGGGAGAACTAAGCACACTGTCACGACAGGTACCACCACATGCACATATTGCCATGACAGCAGACATTGCAGCAAACAAATAATAAAAAAATAATACTTTTATCTAGGCCTGGGCCGGTATGAGATTCTGACGGTATGATAACCTTCAGCAAAAATATCACTGTTTCATGGTATTACGGTATTGCAGTTACAGCTATAAATGTATTATTTTTTTAATGTCTGGGTAAAAAACAACAACTTTTTTTTCCATTGAACCCAATTTATTATTTTTAGACACAGCACACTAGCAGGGAGAGGGATTTCTCAAGTGCACTTTCTGTCCTTGAAGACTCATAAAAAAGCTCATACCTTAGGAATGGTATGACAGAAAATGTTAATGAAAATGTTTTGAAACTGTGACTTTTTTCAAACCGCGGTATACTTTGAAACCGGTAACCGGCTCATGCCTACTTGTATCTGTCCTTAATTTATCTAGCCTGCATGAAACTTCAACTGCAACCCAAGGCTGAAAATCACAACTCTGCACTCTGTTTTGTCCTCAATATTGGTTGCCTTTATTCTTCCCTCTATCTTCCCTCTGTCAACACCGAGCTATACAGTAGGGATGAGTCATATGGGTATTGAATTGTTCCTAGTTTGTGCCAGACACAACAACTGAAAAAGTTTAATTTTTGTTTAATCAAACATTTCACAGAGTTTTTTGCAAACTCTGGGGGCTGCATGCACAAAAACAATGCAGATTTGACTTTCCACAGCTTTGTGTGATGTGACAATGTGTCCGACGGTAGAAAAATGTCAAATAGGGAATTTGAATAGTGTTTTGTGCAGAGCCTTAATCTTTTCAGCAAACACTAATGGTCTATTTCATCACAGTTTCACAAACTGTATTGGTAGATAATTGTTTGAATATTATTTTACCAGTTTTTAAAATCCTGCTAGAAAGGATAACAGTGTAGATATGTCACCTGTACAGTAGTGTTGAAAACACACGTTCGATAGGGGAGCGAATTATGATACGATACAAGACACTAGAGATGGGACTCACCAGACGCCTCCCGATACGATATCATCACGATACTTATACTTATTACTTATTGCGCTTTTAAACATATTGCAATATTCTGCAATATATTGGAATTTATAACCTTTCTTCCAACTTCAGCCCCCAATGCTGCGCCATTGGAGCGTGAATGTGTGTGAGTGAGCAGGTGGCACCTTGTACAACAGCCCGGGCCACAGTGTATGAAGGTGTGTGAATGGTGAATGGTTCCTGTACTATCTTAAAGCGCTTTGAGTAATCGTTAAATCTAGAAAAGCGCTATTTAAAATACTGCACCTTTATATTTATAAAAGATCAATACTTGGCGCCTGTGTATCGATACAGGATTGTCAATGAAAATATTGCGATACTATGCTGTATTGATTTTTTCCCCCACCCACAAGACACATGGCTTACAATACAGATCACTACAACTACTATTACATCACTACACAGCAATTCTTAAATCTTTATATTGCTAGACAATCCCGTAATGATAGATCACCATATTGATCTAACTATAAATACAAAATGCCCGTGGAAAGATTAGTGCAGGGTTTCTCTTTTAGATGAATTCAGTGCAAGTCCAAACTGTTAGAAAACAGCACAATTTTGAAGCGCAAGGTTTTCTGTCTATAAATTAAAATGACAGAACTATAGAGCAACTATGAGTCCAGACTTTGAAATTAAACGATCCTACCCCATTGAAAACGTCTTTCTCTAGTTAATGGAAGTTTAAGTTTCCCTCATTCATGTGTTGAGCGCCACCTTAAGGGGCCACGAAGTAGCAACGCTAAGAGCAGGGAAATCTATTTAGAGCGCCTTTTTTGTTAAATATATAGTGATATTTGCCACCAGCATATCAGTTCTCGTGTTCCACGAAGAAGTCCAACGATACATTGCCATATCAATATTTTGTCGCACCCTTAATGTTTGATCATGCTGTAAATGTCACACACTTATTGGATCAGTCAATACTCTATCATGTCTCATAATACATTGTACAAATGTACGTAATGTTAGGTGGGGGGGGATCTTTTGCAAAAGGATCATATTCCAACCTTTTTACCTTGTAGAGCTATCATTTTTTTAACAGGAAAATTAGTTTGGTTGTCCTGTTTAGCTGGTGAAAGAGGCAGATGTGGTGTAGGCGTGGCCTTTCAGGACCTATTCCAGACTAACCAGGAAATAAACATGCTGATCGCTTGGCCTCTATTTCACATTCATTTGTCGGTTTCTTGTGAAACTTGACGATAGAAACGAGTTGCTGAGCATCTGGTCCCAACAGGCATGCATGCAAACATTAGCCGTTGTTGTTATGAAATGTCATTCATTGTCTGGCGAGTGTGTCACTCACTGCAAGCCACGGAGACACTCAAATCGAGTTGTGACATTTACATTAGTAAACACTTCACCATTAAAACCACACTGTATCTACATGGAATGTCTTGAAAATGAGTGGGATTTGGTGATCTATATCTTAAAGGCCTTTTCTTGAATCTCAACTTCAGGAGCACTTATATACACCAAACTTTCCAGTTTCACTCCTATCTACTTCTGAAGGAAGAGGGGTTTGTTCAAATATCATTCCTAGCCTAATTTATGTAACATTTCACACCTAAAATATATGCCTTTTTATACCTTTTTGGCAAAAAAAGATTTTTGTTATGGCTATTGACACCATATACAGTATATCTATCATATATCTAAAATGAAATTCTCTCAATAAAACCCTTTGACTTTAATTTGCCGACACAACATAAAACATAAAAAGAACAATTTGAAACCTGGCTTCCCGTAAATTACACTGTATCTGGAATATGTTTTTTCCATTATGGATATCTAAATTAAGATAACTATTAAAAATTGGATTGTAAATATCTGAAATTGTGTTTAGTAGTTTTTCAAAATAATTATATTGCAGATATTCAGACATCTAATAACATAAGATAGACTTTATTGAACCCACACTGGATTGAACTCCTGCCACTTCAAGTCAAGTCAACTTTACATTTCAACTCTTCAATAAGTGCCAGACATACAGAACAATTGAAAATACATTTCTCTCCAACCCATGATGCAATATGTTATATGCACTTGTTGAAATAGAGAGATGCTGTCTTATCTGGATGAATGAGTAGGCATAATGGATATTAAAGAATGTGTTTGTGATGAGCCTGTAGCTTTTAACATAACACATCTACGTAGCCTACAGAAATATAATTACATTTCTAATTTAAATGCCTACAGATGTGTCACAATATCTGAGCGGATCACATTTTGCCACAGCTGACAGCTGTCTCCTCGCTGCATTCACCCGGGTGTAAAAACCTCATATTTACTTACAGACTGTATTGAAATATAAACAGATCTCAATACACTTAATCAATGTTGTAGTGTTATTAAATTAACTTGTGATGCCATTGTAAGAACTAAGACTGACAACTTAGGTGGCTGTGTTGTTGCCTGTTCACAATTGGCTACTGCAAACGTCAGTGTATTTTCCAAAAGTTTTCCGTTATCAGTGTTAAATCTGTAGCCTATCAACAAAAATCATATGATAAAAGAAATTTGTACCAGTACACGGTATACCAGACCGGTATACCGCCCAGCACTAGCTCGTCCTGGTGCCTAGCACCGCCCTAAACAATTCTGATTGGTTTAAAGAAATGCCAATAAACCAGAGCATATTTTTCTCCCATCCCGGAAGTCTGTGTGGACTTGCCAGACCCTCCTCCGCAGCGCTGTGGAGGAAGGTCTGGCAAAGGGAGACAAAGGTCTTGGTGAACCCCTGATATAGGTCCTTCTTGCCTGCAGAAGTTGGTCAGTTTAGTTGGACACCCATCTTTATAGGAAGTCTGGTTAGCTCCATATTTGTCAGTTCGTTAATGATAAAGCCCAACAACCTCGAGACACATAATGAGCACAGCCTATAGTGATCGCTTGTATGCTACACATTTAAGGACAAAACCCCTGTGTGCGAGTGTGTGTGCGTGCATGCATGGCCATATCTCTCTCTCTCTCTCTCTCTCTCTCTCTCTCTCTCTCTCTCTCTCTCTCTCTCTCTCTCCCTCTCTCTCTCTCTCTCTCTCTCTCTCTGGATGTGTGTCTTCTAGCACACCTCCAAGTAATGGCCATCAACAAGGCAACCAGGTGACCCATGCTAGCAATTAGAAGTCCCTAACAGTCTCGGTGCACAGATGCAGCGCATACATTATGTAAAATACAGTCCCTGAGAAAGTCTCCCCCCGCCCTAGCCAACGGCCTCTCTCGCTCCTTAAATCTAATACATTCTTATCATCATCCCTGTATGCAACCACAAAAACAAAACATACCCGTCATAAGGGAAGCCGCACGACACAGCGCATCTGTGCCGTGCCTCCAACGCCGGGAACATGAGGTGAGTAATACAAAGGAGAGTTGGGGGAAAGTAGCAGAGAGACAGGAACAAAGAAAAAGAGAAAGAGCATTGTTTTACTTAAAACTCGCTGGCTTCAAGTTTGTGTTTTTTTTTCTGGCTTCATTTCCGATTCATGGCAGTGGGGGGAAAAAACTCCCATTGTGCTTTTATAAATGTGGCAACGCAGAGGTGAGTATGCGTTTTCAACGTGATTGGCTTGTTAAATTAAAAAGACAATGGGCGGAATATACGTGGCGCAAAACACCTAGTTTAAAGGCCTTTTTCACAGATTGATGTGTGTGTTAGCTCCTTTTTAAGGTCTGTCCAGAAGAATATGAGTTATTCTTTTTTGATAGCTACTTTATGTGGTCTAGAACACTGGTTATGAAAAAGTTTCAGGTATTTTAGCTAAACCTCTTTTGTTATTGAATGAAAGATCATTTATCGTAATTGTGAAAAAATCGTGCGCTTGTTTGCTCTAATGTAAAACACTAACGTTAGCGTGCCCAGCTAACAAAATAGCAAGCAATTATTTTCAAAGCCAAGGAATATATTGTTAGCCAACTACATTTAAACTAAGTACAGAATTGACACATCTACAATGTGGGAACCAAATGCCACTATATTAGAATTTAAGGTAACTGCTCTTGTTTTGGTTTGTGGAAATGTACACTAAATGTTAAAGTCTGAATTCAGTAAATGCAATAGCTGACAATGCTTACTTTTTTCCTGGGACTTGAAGCTATTTAGCCTCAGTCTTTATTTCATTAATGAAGCCATCAAGTGCATATTTAAGACTGTTACATTTTAAATATGAGTCCGCTGGAAAAATACATTTAAAAAATCAGCAGAAGAGAAAGTTTAAGCCAATATGGAGTTAGCATTGATTAGCTAGCTAGCTACAGCTAATAAAAACTGGTCACAACCGTTGTCATTTCAGCAAACAAAACTCGTGGTTATCAGTTAAAATTAAAACAGAGACCCACTGTTTTAAACAATTTTCAAGTGGTATATGTGCCACAGATGTTATTGCAAACCGCAATAAGGGGGCTGAACTTTTACTGGCCATCCATAGTTGCTTACCAGAGAGTTTGTTCTGGTGCAGGAACTCCATCTGTAGCTTCTGTCTAGCACGTTGGGCCAAGAGATACGGGGTGGAAGAGGTTGGATCCCCGGTGGAGCACATAACATCTGCCCCACTGAACACCAGAGTCATGGTCTGCAGCACGTCAGGCAACACCACAGCTGCACACAGCGCCTGTACACACATAAAACCATGATAGAAGAGCACATGATCAGCTTCTCTGTACTGTGCTTTCACTCTGTCTGGGTCCCATGAGGTCGCAACCATTTAGACAATTCTTCAATAATGTATGTGTAGGATAATACTGTATTTGACACATTAGTATCTCAGACTCCTAAGGGTGATTTTTAGTGGTCACAAATCTTATTCACGCAAGTCCACCTGTCACTTAAAGTTTCCTGGTGTGATAGACTTATAAAAGACTAAATAAGTGCAGTCGCGGCTCATTGCATTTCTAAGTAGCTTTCTATAGCTGCATTTATACCTTTAAAATTGTCACATCCCAGACAATGAGCCAGTGAAAATCCATGGAAATGTGAGCATGGTCTCACTTCCTTGTGTAGGAGGAGCAGCTTGTGGTCGCTCTGTGTTGATAGACATGGTTGATAGAGGACAAAGAGTCTATAAAGTGGCGTCAGAAAACCATATAAAGTTTAGAATTGAGTTCCACCCGCTGATCTCAAAAAAGAAGTTAAAATAAGATAAAACTTTAATACTCCCCAGGGGAATCATTAAATCTCTAACGCCTATGAAAAGGGAATATAGCAAATAAGAACAGGACAAATGGGCCTTATTAAATAAAATGAAACTAAAAGTTTTAAAGAGAAATGTGGGAATAAAGGCATGAAATACAATAAACTGAGCAAATAACAGCAGAGCAATGCATGGAGCAAATATTCTGTCTGAAAACATCCAATGTGTAAGATTTGTACAATACTAAACTGACAAGACAATGTTAAAAATATTTATGTTTGGGTTTGATTACAATTTTTAAATTGCAATTGATCGCATAAGTGTCCTTTAATCTGTTCTAAAGGTTTTTTAAAGCTGAAGTGGTATTTGACTCAATTTGATTCAAATTGACAGAACATGCACATAGCTTTAGTCTTGAGGAGAAAACCATCTGGAAGGGCTTAGAAACTCAACTTGCCATTCAAAAGAACCTTTTATCTATCAATTTCTCCTCAAGGAGCATCGGTTCTGCTAGCCATTCACTCCTGTTCATGGATGTATAAGACATGTAAAGGCCGCTCCCGTTCTGTGTGTCTTCTTTGTCCCAGTGGACTTAAACGGATTCTGAGTTTTACATTTTTATCTAATTTACAAAAATCCAAATTTAGTCAAATTGGAGGAAGCCTGGGAGAAGTACCGTTGAGCCATCAAACAGCAGCCACCACAGACGGCTGTGATTGGCTGAGACACCGGTCAATCAAATACATCTCAAATACTTCTACATTAGTAATTCTACTTTAATACCACCTTGATGGAAGACTACCTTTCAAAACTTACACCAAGAACAAAAGAGATACTCAATTATTTCTGACTATTTATTTCTTCTTATATTCCTACATTTTATATCGGTCTTCTTTTACAAATGTGCTTAAACCTAGACTTGCATACAGACTACATCTTCTTTACAGCATCCAGTGGTTATGACAACAACTGCTGCTGCTTAAAGCACCTCTGCACTGGCTTCAGCATTCACCTATTGAGGTTTGCACTTGGTCCCCTGGGGCCTGTTAAACAAACATTATATAAATACATGATGTTGAATTCTTCCTTTTGCTGAAGCCTTCCTTTTGCCATACTCTTATAAGTTGTGTCTAGCCATGCAGACGTGCTTTGTAAAAACTATATCTATACCTGTTTCCCATGGTGTTCCAGCTCAGAGAAGCAAGATTAAAGAGTCAGAAGAATAAAGTCTGACGAAGGAAAATATTTTTTCTCTCAGTCTGTCTCTTTCTATCAGTCCAGTCAATTGATGTTACATTGTGCACGATGACCCGCAACAAAGTGGATCAACAGAGAAGTCGAGTAGCAAATGGCGGAATTTCAACGAGCAACCTCTCCTTTCATCGGACTTGGAGTGAGTCAGTAAGCTGCATCGATCTGCCACAAACAAGCACGACCCGTCTGAAAGTGAGGCACGGGGAGGCTGCGTATATACACACAGGCAAAGCACACACACAAACAAAGCACATATCAAATATAACCTGCCCACCCACACAAAGAACCTCCACCCAAAGATGTGTGTGTTCTAAAAACATGGATTCATTTATTTCTATCTATGTGCACAGATTTTGCAAAGAAATTGATTAATTTTAATCAACAGAAAACATTAAAATAAAGAAATTATGTAAAGATTTGATTAGTTTATTTAGTCACTGTCTTTGTCTTCTTCTTTGTGACATCCACACTCAGGTACACAAGACAGGGTCAGATTACGGCAAAAGAGTCCCATGCAACCTGGCCTTATTCTGTATCATCTCTGGAAATGACCTTCCATGTCATAGCAATTACTGCAGTCACCAGAGGGTTTATGTGTGTCTGCAAGTGTGTCTGCATGTGTGTGTGTGTGTGTGTGTGTGTGTGTGGGATGTAATGATATAAGAAGGTCCTTTGACACCCCCCTCTCTAGGTCATGTGGCCTGTGGAGACTCTGTGGAGGTCACTGGGATATGAGCTTCTAATGGGAAACATGGGACTAAGCGACAGAGAGAGCCGGATAAAGAGAGGCCATGAAATAAAGAAACCGGATTCAGAGTGAAAAAATCTCTACAGAATAGTGTAATCATGCACGGCTGACAGTATGTTGAAGACATATTGATGCAGTCAGCATAAATCACTTCACTAAATTTTTATTTTCATTTCATTACTTGAAATGACACTTTAAACGGTAATTTACTGTATGTTTTGAGTGAGTTTCATGACCCTGTGCCCATTAAACTTGTTAAAATGCCATCACATGATTTCAAACTTGCATGAAAGTCAATGAGGAAACTGTTAGTATTATTGTCTTTGTTCCAGAGAAGACTCCCAACGGAATAGGTTTTATATAGCTTTTATTTTTTCATATTCATACTTGTGTAATGGTAAGTAAGTGTGACACAGAACTGGAACAACGTGTCCAATGAGATTAGACTCAGTGTCCTTGTTTACGTTAAAAATACTTTTTTTGTATTTTTTTTTATAGGTTGCTTGTGATGTATTACTTTTTGTTGAGTTAAATGAAGCTGTTCTAAATTACTACTGTTTTATTACTATTTTAGCACACGTACGCACACATATGTTGTCTCGTGGTGTATGGAATGGCTTTATGACACATTGATCCCTATCAAATCTGTTGAGTCCATTTATAAAGGCAGACTAGACAGGGAGAAAGCAAACAACCACCCACTTCAAGCATTTTCCTCTTTCTTTCTCACTCTCTCGCTCTCATGCTGCCTGCGCGCGCACACACACACACACGCGCACACACACGCACGCACGCACAAGCACACACACACACACACACACACACACCTTCTTATGCACTGATCAAACCATTTTAGGGAGCCACACTCTCTGTCTGTCACACTTCCTCTCCTGCTAAATAAACTCCCACTATAACAAATTCACATATTCTTAGTGGTATAGCATACATGTTCACACAGATGTACACACCACACACTCCCACATACACACACACACACACACATGGAAAGGCTAACAAAGCAGCAATAAAACCAACCCAAGCGTTTCTGTTGTGGATCCTAACCCACTTTTCCACTTAGCTAGCTAGTATCTCTCTTCCTTACTTCCCTCCCTTCATTCCCTCCACATCGCCATCCCTCTCTTTCTACTCAAGAAAACAATAAAAGTGGGCTGATCTGCGTAAATGCTGACGCAGGTGAAAACTTTGCTGTTTGGAGGCTCAGTGTGAGGTGCTTTTAAGAGCCTCTTTCAGAGGAAGCTAAAAAAAAAGCAGCAATCAACACTAGACCACAAACCGGAAGAGAAGGCCTCAGCTGCAACCTGCTTGCACTTCAGATCGATTGGACTTTCCCGTTTGACATTATCAGACACGTATTACTGATGGTCAAAATGTCAGAAGAATGTGGACTTTTTCCGGTTCAGGGGATTTAGCTAATGGAGTTTGCCATGTGCCATGTTTCTAAGAAGTACAGATGGAGCTATTGCAGATGTTGACTTATCACCAAACTTCTGCTGCACTTGCAATTTCAATAATATTGTGATATGTAAAAATGTGATTTCCTAATCGCAAAGGTTGTGATTTGGTCACGTGACTCGCGAGTGCAAATCGGTCTACACTCCACAGAGAAAGCAACTTGGCACGCTCATGCTACTCTGTATCTAGATTTATGTCACTCAAGTTTAAAGCTTTTACAGCCGTTTTAATAAAATTTAGGGTTATATTCTCGCTCGAGTCCATACATGAAGTTAATGGATACAGGCACGGAAAACTCATGGCTCGGTTAGCAACAATTAGCTGTTATTAGTGGTTAACTCCAGTTAGCTAGCTCCGTTAGAGACTGCCACGGACAGGGGTAACAACCGGACTCTCATAAATGGCATTCAGGGAGCTTTTCACTACTACTATCGTAACAAATCTTCTTTGAGCATGTGCAGCGTTGACACTGTCATGCACGCGGTACGCAACTTCATGAGGGGGAGGGGCTGGAGGGCAGCTCCTCTGTGTGTACTGTAAAAAAAAATACACCGTTGTGTGTGTGTGAGTGTGTTTATACAGTATATATACACAGACCATATTTTTACTTATTTAACTGTCTAGTAAAGTTCAAAGACATTGTTAAAAAGTGCAATCCACATGTTTACATGTTTATTGCATGAAATAATAATCAAATAATCTAAATACTATTAACTGTGGTAAAGTCACATATTTGTTTTTATGTTTCTGCAATCTGCACTTTAGTTTGTGTGATTTGTTTCTGACTTTCATAATTTTCCATAGCATTGTTTTTTGTTTGCCAGGTTTATGCTACCTAGCAAATCTGTGATATTTGGGATAAAAACCTAGAAAACACAAACAACTATAATTTTTCAATGGCCCTCATAACTGCAGATATGCTGACAATTTCAGTCAGGTATACACATTGAATTGTATGCACACATCGGACAGATCCAAAGTATTATTGATTTGAAATGCAGATCAGTACAACTTCCAGGTAGATCGTGCAGGATTTAGAAAGAAAAACTTCTGGCACAAGTCAGCAGACCGATGTAGGTAGTGTGTACGAGGCGACACTTAAAGACAGTCGATGAACTATTAACCCCAACTTTAATGTCTTGACGGTGTTGAGGGAAGTTGTAGAACTACTGTACTTGCACCACATCTGCTCTACTTGTTTACACAGAAAAGCAGACAGTATACTGTTGTAGGGAATAAACAAACATGTTTGGCATATCTTTGGGAAAGTGCTGAAAGTGGGTGTAGAGTCAAAGGCAAAGTATTTGTTCCTCCGTTGACAACTACTGGTGAAAGAACCAATACTCAACTTTCTGTAAAACATGACAGAAAAACTCCTAAGTGTGAATAAGAACAACTAAAATAAATTAATAAGTCCCCATGTTTGCAGAATACTGGCTAATACCCCAAAACATAATTTCTATAACGTCAATTTTGAGTCTTTATGAAAGTTGTACCTGGTTCAGCTGTTCTAAATGAAAGCCATCCAGGACCCTGCTGTACTTCCTCTCTCTGTACTTCCTGCGGATGAACGTGGCGCGCTGCTCCGCCGTGGCCCAGCTGTGGAGTTCCTCCTCCAAGGGAAGATTAGCAGCCCAGAAACTGTTAGCATTCCCGTTCCCCACCTCCAGGAAGAGCTGAGGGGTTAAGCAATATGGAGAAGGGACAAGGAATACAAGGAATCACATGTAAATCTGCAGTGAGGGAAAAAAGTATTTGATCCCTTGCTGATTTTGTACATTTGCCAACTGACAAGGAAATGATCAGTCTATCATTTTAATTGTAGATTTATTTGGACAGTGACCAGAAACATGCATTTCAAAAATGTTATAAATTGATTTGCATTTTCTTTTTTTTATGAGTTTTTCAGGTCTTCTAAGCCATTTGAAGGTAAGCAAGAAACAGTAGGTACATTTAAGGTACTGAAAAACTAACTTCAAATCCAATTGAATATTTTTTGAAAATATAAGTTGTCAAATAGGAGTCATGGAAACCTTTTTTTTTTTTTTTTTTACACCGCATTGGATTATATTTTGCAAAAACTTTCATATCCATCGGGAACTCATGTTGTTCTCACTGATGAAAAACAGTATGTACCTCCACTAGCTCATTGCTCCAGATCCTGCTGTCCAACTTCAAGCTCCGCACTTTGGAAATACTTGGGCCAAGGGAGCGGTGCTGCCCTGGTACACAGGAAGCCATCAACATGATTTCACAGATACACAAAAACATATACACTCAGATTTTGTATACAATCTTAAGGTTTATGAAACCTTTCTCAATTGGATCTGTTCATAAATGCATGGCTGTCAAGCTACACTTTTAGCTTCGGAAAGGTTCACATGAAAAAATCTTTAATTAACATGTACATATATGCACAGAAATCTCCACAGTGGGCGCACAAACACACACACCACGTATCAGTGATGGAATAAAGTATAAACAGGCAGTTACAAGACGGAGAAACAGAGCATGACTGGAGGCTCATTCTCTCACTCACAACAGACATACTTAGTCCCCTCAGCACTCATAATTGGAAATGAAAGCACAGAACCAGGGCCATTAATTGCTAATGAATCATGAGTAATTCATTGTGTTTGTGGGTCGGCCTGTTTATTTGGGTGAACGAGAGGCTTCTAGGGTTGCTTATGGCCAAAGACAGAGCATACATGCATAATACATTAAGCAGAAACGCGCTGTATGTGTGAAGTGAATTATTGTCCTGTGTGTAAAGGCAGATAATTTTAGATTTAGAATGGGCATGATCTCATTACTGTCTTCTATGCTCAAGTAGAGCAGCTGGGAATGAAAAAGCGGGGTCATAAGCTGTAAAGAGGCTTTCTTGACACAGATCATGAGAGCATGGGCATTGGAAGTCACTGGATTATCTGTCATCTAAGTATTAAAAAGAGAAACTAACAAGAAAATCATTTTTGATGACAAGTGAATATGATTTACTCTACCTACTTTAGGAATACTGGTGTTTTATTATGTCAATACTGAGCAGAACAAAATATTTGGCGATAAGCGGCGATTTGCAGTTTCAAACCTTTTTTTCTCTTAATAGTGATTTCAAAGTAATTTTACTAATGTGGTCCAACGTCGTTAAAAAAACATATTCTGCAAGCTTTGTATCGATTGGACAAACAGTGCACTTTGTCTAAAATGCCTACAACTGACTTGTCAAAAACATTTATTTTCAATTCAATGTGATATGTAGCTCAGTCCAGCTCATGGCATTTTGAGAAAAGAAGATGACCGATACAAAAACTATTGCTAACAAAGCCGCTAGCTGTGATTCCAAGCTCAAATCTTGATTTGTGTCATTCCACGTCCAGTTATTGTAGAGCACATTGCGCTGCACTTTTGTGGGACATTTCAAGTCAACTGGACTTACGGTGTGCGGGGCGTTGCCATTTAAAGTTTGCATTTTGAAGCCTTAATTACAGCGCCACCATGTTGGCCGATTGAGTTCATATTCCTATAGTAGTACATATACACCATTTCCAGTTTTTCCCCCAAGTTTCATGTTTCTAGCTAATTCCAGCTCACGGAAATTTGAGCTAGCGCGGCAGACAACAAATAATGATAGTAACTAAAACAAACAAACAGTTTGAAGCCTACTTAACTGACTACCGTATTTTCCGGACTATAAAGCACACTTTTTTTTATAGTTTGGCTGTTCCTGCGACTTATAGCCCGGACAATCCAGTAATCTAATTCATCTCACATTGGATTTTGAATATGATATGCCAAGCCATATCCCACTGTGGTCAGGCTTGAAATTATGACATACATTAAGGACAAAGGACAGTCCCAGCTTTTCTGCCACATCAGTTCTGAACCCATATTATTTTTACATGCAGCATTATACTAATACACTACTACCACTGTTGTTTTCTATTTTGCAATGCTATCCACATTATTTTTTTTATTAGAATCAGCATCAATAGCTATAACTTTGGTTTTGTGATCATGTGATTCCAAATCCAAACTGTATATTTAAAGGCAGGATGTGACTATTTAAATTAACTAGGTCAAGTAACTATTTAAATTGTTGGATCATTTGGCACTAGCAAGATGTAGAGTTGTGTGTCGTCTGCATCGCTATGGAAATTTACACCATACATTTCGCTTTTAGACTAACTAGTGCAGTTAAACATAAAAGCCTGACAAGGTAGAGAGACACTACTTTCTTGCTGCAGCCCAGATGTTTTGCATAATCACATGTTCTCACTTTCTCATAAAATAATTTAGAGATTTTTTCATATTTTAACAAAGCATTGAATATGCTGGTTTAAACTGATTTCGGTTGTGGTTTTGTTTTAAACAATCAGCAGCATTTTTGTTTACAACCCACCGAGGGAATTTCCCAAGTTTGGGAATAATAAAGTTTATCTCTAATGAAGTATCAAATGGGGATGCATTAGTTCAGACTTCAGACAGTTTAAATCGGTTTTGTCTCAAAAGTCCAACTTGAAAAATATCTGTGACAGAGAGTAAAACTCAGCCACCCTCCATCCACCGAGCCTTACAGGACCATTCCCACTTGTGTAAGTGTAATGAAGCTGCAAAAAGTGTGCATGCACACATTCCTCCAAGTACATGGTGAGATCTTCACATATAAATAGTCCTGTTGTAAATGTCTTCATCCATGCAAAGAAACCAACACAAGACAAGAAAGGACATTCCCATCACAGCAGCTTTGGCAAAACAACTGCCCAGCACACTAAGGCTTTCACCCCCAATTAAAAACTTTCCCGGGGACAGTTCTTGAAGCACTTTCCCAACCCCCTGTACTTGTGTGCCATTTATCCCTCACTCAACGAGTGACAACCAGAAGAAAACAAAGCAAAGAGCACTGCATTTGGCTGTTACCATGGCAACTGTTGCCAGCAGACGAGTCTACAAGTTACATCCTGGTTAAGAGCAGCTTGTTGCAATTACATGTGTGGAGAAGGGGCTCCCAGTCTTTGAAGTAGAGTCATTTCCCCTGGTTGGTCGGGTTCCATAGTGGGAGAAAGGGCAAAGAAAGGGAACAAAAAAAATTGATCTAGATTGAGGGAAAGCTTCAGTTGTCAGGGGAAGTAAAGTTGCTGAGGAATGATGGTTTTGGACAAGGGCTTATGTCTTGGGTTAACCATTGCAGAGAAACACCAACAGTAGAGGAAAAGAGACGAGAGAGATATTTAGCAGCTTAACAGATATTTCCCTCAGGCTTTGGTGAAGACCAAAAGAGAGCTAAAGAGAGCCTAAATACTGGATTTCGATTGATGGTTTGACCAGAAATGCTACTCAAATTTAATGCAAATAAGTTAGCTGATAATTCAAAGTCAAGGTTCCTGTTGCAAGAAGATACTGTTGTTTCAGCATCCTCTTGGGACAAAGTCAACTGAGTATGCTTCCAAGGATGAAAACCCTTTTTTTTTTTTTTTATTACATGACAAATGACACTGATGATGTTTTTTCATTAAACAGAAAACAAAGGACAGTCCCTCAAGTCTATGCAAACAAAGACAACATATATTGTAACATATATAAGCATATCAAACTGCTCCACATCAGAGAGTGACGCTACAGACTATTTAAAATAATTCTTTCTTGGCATAAAAGGAGATAAGACAATCCGGGATCATTTTAACCATTAGCCTTCTCATTACTTTTTTCCTCTTTCTCTTGTTCAGCATTTCTCTTTATTGTCCGTGACATAGGAGCGCTAATTAAAAGCATGAGCAGTCATTGGTATTCCAAATGGACCACCGCCTAATTTAAAGAGAGCTAGTGAGGACAGCTTCCTCGTTGCAGATATTCACTCGCTCCTGTGTCGACAAAATGTAATATTAAACACCCCTGCAAATGAAATCATTTAAGGGGGTTTGAAAAGGGATGTTGGATATCTGATGCGTACCAATTACATGGGCTTTGCAGAGGTGGGGAGAAGAATCGCATTAAAATGTATGACTCTGGAAGGAATCCCAGGCCTAGAGAAAATCTGGAGGGGGACGGAGTATATGGGAGAATATACATCCCTCTAACATCAGGCATTGCTGCTGCTTCTCTCTAATCATGTTTAGCGGGTCAAGAAGCAGTTTGGGATCCCTCAAGTTCTCGCCTGTGGCTTAATCTTTGTTGTCATTTCATCTGAGCCATCTAGCATTGCCAAATAGATTAGGGAGCCCAGAGGCCAGACACCTCCCATAAGTGGCTTATCACCTGAGAACTTTTTTTCCATCCTGTGGGTCAAATCACTCACTCACACAGACACAAACACCAGACCACTCATAATACTTAGTAAAAAAAACAAAAAAACAGTAGATTTATTTATTTTTCCTAAAGCAGGTTTTTAAGTTGGGTTAATGCAATTGTTCAAATGCACCATTGTATCTGTTTTTTGTTTCTCTCTATTTGTTGCTCACTATGACTTCAAAAAGGGAGAGTAAATAATACAAATGAATATGAGTAAGGGAAGGGTGTGCGTTTGTCTTTGTAAATGGTTCATAACCTCTTTGGCTTGTGACACTTCATAGCCCGGCAGCGGCTACTCGTGATCCTCTGTCACAGCTTGCATACAGTACGTATGTCATTTTATTTTAAAAGAGGAAGAATTATAACTTTGCAAATAACAAGCAATACAATTTGACACAAGTGGACAAAATACACATAATTTGGAGATTTTGCGATCAAATTATTTTATGGGTTTGAAAAATGTAATAATTTCCCCCAAACATTTGCTGTAAAACACTACATAATAATTAATTTGAATAAGTTTCTAACATAAGCTGACATAAATAAATGAATCCTAACAAAACTACCTACCAGTCATTATTTTCATGTCATTATAATAGTTCCAAATTAAATTTTTCTTTCCCAGGAAGCATCCTAAAAATGATAAAGTGTATAAAAAAGTGTTGTAGTAGTCCTGTCTTGTTTATGTATGTCTTGGGACAACTAGGGGGTCTTTTAGAACTACAATATAAAGGGTGTTTTGACATGCTTCTCACTTCCATTCAGACAACATGTTGGTGGGCGTTTACATGTTTGGGGGTTGTTTCTCAGAGATCACTGAAGGTACAGTATGTTGTTTATCGGTGTGTATGCCTGTATGCAGCATGTGTGTGTCTGCGTCAGAGAATATATGGAAGCCCCTTACCTGCACACTTCTTACAGATGACCACACCCAGATTGACTGACGCCCACTCCGGCTGTGGGGCGCGACAGTCGGCGCAGCTCCTGTTGGCCTCGTTGAACCAGATCTTCTCTGCCACTTCATAGTCGGAGAGTGTCTCAGCAATCGATTCTTGGACCGCTTCAATCCACTCCTCCTTCTCCTGCTCTGACTCGGCCGTGAAGCTGCAACAATTGATTTTTTGCCCCCCAACCCAACACATGGCTCACAGTTATTGATTTGATTTGAGAGAGCAATTAAACAGCATAGTATCGCTTGGCAGGGTTATGTGGGTGTGCAGTATTTGGAGTAGTTTTGAGGGGTTACTGAGTGAGTATGCCTATGTGTGATTGCAATAGATTTGGTGAAATTGATAGGGGAGTGGAAAGAGGGGGGGCGACAAGACAGGTAAATCAATCTGTCTCACCTTGTACCACTTAAATCTATAAAGTGCTAATGCGAGAAATTTTTTTCAGGATATTATTTCTATATATGACTGAGGAAAGTAAAGCAGTGGTAATGGAAAGACTATAAACCACATTTACAGCTTCAATATACATTTATAAAATAGAACACTCTTGTTCCATCAGGACTTGCATCAATACCTCTGCCAATCTGAAATGAAGGGGGGGAAAAAAGTAAAATATCTGATGCTGCTTTTCTATTGACATGGGTGCAGGTCTCATTCCAATACAGTCGGTTTTAAAAGCATTGCCACATTAAGGTAATTTGTCAATTTCAACAAATCAAATTATGATGTAGACACTGTAAGAATAATTTGACAACAAATACTGTATCATTTAAAATGACTGTACCTCACTTTCAAGTCAGCAATTATATGGGCCAAAATAATATGGGCGTTCTTGTCCAATTAATTATAATCTTGTACACCTTAAACCTCTTGAGTAACACTTGAAAATATATGTTTTTCTCGCCTAAATTTTTACCCTTAAAAAAGTGCTGCTGTTTCCACATACTTTGGCCCTCTGGGATGACCCTGAGTTCATTGGGAAGTTAACACTCTCAACTTGTTGTTTCTAGTGGCATTGTGACACTAGGCCTTACTGACACAGAGCTACAGAGGTTAGAACACAGAATTTCTATTTCCGTCCAATAAATCATCTGAAAAATTAATAAAAAGCACTACTGTAAGCATATTATAGGGGCTATATACTAAAATAGTACTCTAGCCTCATGTCTCAACTTAGAACAGAAAAAATCCAGAAAAAAATGACTTATAAAATGGATTTTGTATGAATGTATTTCTACAGATGTGTCTGTGCGTTTGTCTTATTTCTTATTTCTGAAAAAAAGCCAAAAAAGTGCTAAATACAAAACTTCTGAAATACAAAACACATCCACATCACTCACAGATATGTCTGAAAGTAGTACATACATAGATTTATAGAAATAAGTAATCAGAATTTTATGAAATGGTGAAATGCCATCAGACGTCCATATTTCTGCTTTCAAACTGCTGTAAGAGAACACGGGTATAGTTTTTGTTGGCCATGTTTGGTATCAATCAACTCGTCTTCTTATTGGCTACACAGGGATGCCAGTTTTATGACCTTATCTTCTAATTCGTGGGCTCCACTGTCAATCTTTCCCAGGTGGGCCCAATGGCAACTGTGCGATATCATTGGCTTAGCTTGAGGGCATCTCTTGATAGGCTGAAGCTATTGGCTGGTGTTTTCGATGTAGGAAACTAAGGTTTTTGGCGATCTTTCACCGCTGTGATTAAAGACACGAGGAGACAGGTAGGAAACACACACTCGATTAGACTCAAATCTTTCTGTGTTTCTTTACTTCAGAACATAATTATCACCGTTGTGAGTCACCTAATTGCTTCGTGTTTGGGCTCGATGGAATCAGGAGACTAAGCTTTCAAATGATGTATGGCATGAGCGTGTTTATGACGGTTTAATGCTTACAATTTAGGAAAGAAGTCAGCACTTCCGAAAAACGGCGAGTTTATTTACCGTGCACGGGAACCGTCCGCCCAAGAAGTTAAAAGAAGAACAAAAGTGTGTTTCCAAGAACGTAAAAAACCAGGTCACTCAGACAGCGCATTTACATGCACTGTAGTTACTGTAAATCCATGCAGCAGGTAAATAAAATCACATTTCTCCCCTACCCCGATCTTATTTTGGAAGAATGAATAACTTTCTTTAACTGTTGGTGGTGACACAATATGCTTTTTCCTGATATATAGGGAGATAAAGGCTCCGTCTGCATTCTTACTGCATGAAGTGTTGGAAACCTAACTTATACTTACTTAATAGAGGCTACTTTGTGGGAATTTAGTTTTAGTTGAAATCAGATTAATCAATCTAAATACAAGGATGCATCATTATGTTTAATGATCTTTTCTTCTTGCAGCTGCTCCGCCGTCACAGCAATAACTCCCGTCTTCAGTCTTAGTCATGCACATGTGTTCATGTACAGTAAAATTGCCAATGAGAAATCTGGTGGTGCGTATACAGTGTAACCAAGAAATTGACTTTCTCCAGGAGACATCTAGCTGGGGTGGCAAGGGTTCTCGAATCTCCTATGCTAAATTACGGAAACAACATTTTTGAACCGAGTTAATTAGGAGCAGGTTTAAACTACGCCTGATCTACTATTTAGACCTGCTGCAACCAGGGAGGTCAAATCAGCCATTTTTATTTTTGATATTAAATAAACATGCATGCACACCCCACACACATACAGTAAATGTCTGAACTGTCAAAGCTCTAAATTGGGTGTCTTTCAGGGCACTTATTCACCTGTCACTCAATCACAAACACACACACACACACACACACGCACACACACACACACACGCACACACACACACACACACACACACACACACACACACGGGATCTCCATTACTGTCTGACAAACACTGATAAAAGATCCTTTGCAGTGTTTATTTTGAAGAAGTTGCAAGTTAGATAGGTGTATAATAAATGTATGAAACAAGCAATCTGTGCGCATGTGTAAACTTAAGTGAGAGTGAGGATAAGATAACAATACAGGCAGCAAGATCGACAGAGATATAAAATTGAGAGGAAAGAGAGAGAGAGAGAGTCTTAGCCTGACTGAAAGAAGCATTTAGAAAGGAGAAATGGGACCACTGGTCTCCATGGCAACCTGGCGACCGGTGTAAAGTAAGACAGAGGATAAGCAGGTAGGGGAGGGGACGCTTTTGCCCGAAGCTGAGGATGTTCACTGTGCCCGCATCGCCCAAGTAACCCATCAGAGATCGATAGGTTGATTGGGTTCAGCCGTTCTGTGCCCACCCGTCTCTGTCCAGGGTCTGCCTAAAGAGATTTAGGCAGACTGCTCACATTGTCGGCTAAACCACAACACGCCCTCCAAAACCACAGAGGAGCAAATGGAGAGAGCCAGAGTATGTGGTTTTCCCAAGCTGCAGAGATTAAGCCATGACGTTAAGGAGGGTCTCAGGTGAGGCTTATACAGGTGGTAAAGAGGAAAATATAAAATATAGAATCCTAAAAGGTCATTTGAGAGGTGGAGTAGAAGTACAATTGCTGTACTACTTTGTTAAATAATGAAATTGTTGCTTTTCCTACTACAACTTTAAAGCAATTATATATATTGTTGAAATATGGCAATCAGCCTAATAGCCACAGGATTCAGGAATCCATCATCTCCTTCCCTGGCTCACTACAATCCCCGGATAGACCTCTCGTTATTCCACGCTGCAACTGTGAAGTTATCTGGAAAGTTATAAAATCTAAAAGTAAGCATATTGCACAATAAGAGCTCCACAGATATGAAGAATATGTAGCTAGTCCTGAGCAACCCCAAGACTCATTATTGATTGTTTCAAGCAGGGGTCGTAACTGCTCCCAGTCACACAGCTTTAGTAGCTTTCTTATTTAACCGACAGACTTGAGAGTGGAATTGTTCTTGTTATCTTTTCTATTAAAAAGGCATATCTAACGTGACCTTAGTGGTGTGGAGTTGAGCTTACTACCCTTTACAGTCAGATTCAGGGTTCCCTGTTCACTTAAGGACCTGGAATCAGTCCCCACTCATGAAAATGTATAAAAAGTAAAACGACAAATTTAATTTGGAAATTCATTTTTGGTGTGTGGTAGCCTGACGTTTTTTTGTGTTATAATTCTCGGTTAAAGTGGGCATTTACTCTTAAACTTAAAAGTTTACTTCCACTGGTGTCCTTCATCCTTCTTCCTGTTTATATCCTATATGTTCTGCTACTTGACATACTACATGTAAGGGAAGAAATCTAAATATTTTTCATGAATAGGCATGCAGTATGTTTTTTTTTGCATGCATGCAAATGTACATAATAGTTAGAGTTAAATATAAAGTGGTTTATATAATGAGATAGACGTTTTTGTTTAAAATGAAACTTGAAATATTAAGAGACGTTAAATTGACAGTGAAAAGAGAGAGAATATCAAATATCAACTAATTACATAACTTTATTTATGGTCAGCCGCCACCACATTAGAGTCTAATTCTGTGGGAAACACTGCTCGACAATAAGCACGTCTATTCTTTGGGTGTTTAGTTCTATTAATAGTTTTTTTTTTATATCCAATAGAAAATGCTGTCCAAATTGCTCCAAATTCCAAACCACATGTTCACTGAGTACCTAGGAAACCAAGTAGGAAGTAGATTGGATGAAGGGTTCATGAGATTTTTCAAAGACGGACGCACGCACGCACGCACACACACACACGCGCACACACACACACGCGCACACACAAACACACACACACACACACACACACACAAAGGTGATCTCCATTTCTGTCCGACAAGCACTTGTAAAAGAGGCTTTCCCGATTAATATACAAGGTGTAAAGATAAAAACCAAATGTGGCTGATACTCAAAAATGATATATCAATCAAACATTTGACCCTAATCGACCACCAGTCTTTCTTTCAGTGTACTGTACATACGGGCATATTATGAGAAGTGTTGTCTGCAATCACCTTGATACAATGGAGTTGAAGGATAGCAGTGGGTTTGTGCCGCTGAAAGCTTTGAAGAAACTGCTATTTGAACAAGAGAACACATCTTTCATAAAACAATGCCCTGCACACACTGTTGAGAGTTTTCATAAGGAAACACTTTCTGTCCAAGGTAAAAAATAATTGGGAAACCGTCCACAGTTTTCAATATACACCAGACAACCACACAACAAACCAGACAAACATGGATTTTCTCCAATATGCCCTTGAGCTAGGCATTTATCTGCAGCTTTACTTTAGTAGAGGTGCTTTTTGATCAAGCACAAAGGTTTTCCTTTCCTTTAAAGCTGAGTGTCTTTGCTTGTGCCCTCCTCTCTGCCTCATTGCCATTTTCTCTTCTCATAACAGTCTGCTATTGCATCTACCACAGCGGGCTGAATGCTCTGTCCATTTAACGGCCACAAAACAATAGAAAAGCCAAAGTGAGTCTCCACAGCTTAAAGTGATTAGATAAGTTTCTCACTAATCCCCACCTTGAGCAGGTAGGAGAACGCTCCCATGGCTACCAATCGATTTGATCCACACACACACACACACACACACAATTTCAGCAATCACCTCATCAAAACAATTCAGGAGACCTGAGCTCATTTTAATTCCACCTCTTTTTTGTTCCGCACAAAATGGCAATTACGTCCAGAGTATTAACGAAGCTGCCAAACGATGGGACCATTAAGGGAGCTGACACAAACAGATCGATCGGACATACAACAGACACGTAGAGGAATGAGGGGGAAAAGAAATCTTTACACAAGGCAACTGGCAAAAAGAAAGTGGTAAAAAAAGAAGAAAAAATAGTGAACAAGTGCACGCAAACAAACAAGCCATGCTTTGTCCAGCTAGCTGTGACTGTTGTATTCTAAATGGGCCATTACAACACAAACAAGCAGTGCGCTTATTGATTTTAGGCCCTCAGGGACTAGAGTCACCTGAAAGGGTTTGTGCCCTACAGAGGCAGAGATACCTGCATGAAGCTCCAAGGGGAGACTTCATAAGAAAGAAATCTGGATACAAAATAAGTGATTTTTGTACAGGACCCTGTTTTTACGTAGCACGTTTACTGCAGTGACCAATAAATCTGTCATGCGTGCGGTGGTTCACAAGAAGAGATTTGACATGAGAACACAGCGTGCTATGAAGGGAGAGAGGGAGAGAGGGGACGACATTCCCACATGAAGCGCACACGCCACTGGGGGAGCTGTAGGTCGCCCCGGGTATTAGGAACTTTTATTATTGTTGAAAACATTCTGGTTTGAATAGATTCTCTAACTATCCAGGAAATAAGACAAAGCCATGGTTTTGGCTTGGCCAACATTATCATAGGCCAACTTTGACAGGAATGTAAATATTCATTCACCACAACTCCCATGGCATCAGAAGACTCTTAATGCCTCACATGTATAAGCGCAGACAAACCAAAATGCTTTCCCTCGCCTTTAAGGATCGAGGGATGCTTCATAAAATATGATTATTAAGAATATAATACAGTAAAGCAAAAGGCTTGGTGTATGTGAAAGGCATTTCCTAAACTATACAGATTGGTTCAAATGAAATCATGGGAGATTTGTTTAAGGAATTCATTTGAATGAAGACTTGGCATCTTGCTGCTGCGCCCAGTAAAAGGTGTACTACAGTCTGAGGGGTCTGTGTTCAAGGACAGATTCCTTCACCTAACACTCATCTTTTCAATCATGAAAAAAGCAATATCAAAGTACTGTGTGTTAGGGTAAAACCAAACAGAAATGGTGCACTTTTCTCATTCGCACACAGAAAAAAAGATACATTTTAGCTCTTTGTTGCGTGAAAAACGGGCAAAAACACACACACACTCCCATGCATGCATATCCACACATCCCACATATAAGACCAAACATACCAAAAGTTCTTGAAGGGTGTGTTGATGTCGAAGCCCCTGCGATCCACGTCTCTAATGTTGGCAGCAGTCAGTTCCACTTCAGCAATAGCCAGACCCGCTTTATAATCCTGGAAAAACACAAAGAGAGATGGAGATCCATAGATTTATCATTAAATCAATCAACAACTAATGGCCTTGTTTTTTTCTCATTACCACAGCCCTTAAAGCGATAGTGTGTAGTTGCTGTTGCTCCCATGACGAATTCTAATTAATTACAACAAAACTGTTGCCGCGTCCACATGATACAAGCTTTACATGATCACCCCCCCCCCGTGGAAAAAACACCGGAAGTCACAATCTTGTAGCTACTCATTTGGCAATGTCTTGCACAATGGATGTTTTTAAATATAAAAAGGTTAGGCACTAAAACTTTGACAATAAAAAGTAATAAGTGATAGTAAAATAGTATCTTGGAAAATAAGCTTTGTTAAGATTTGCTTTTTTGCTGAGCTTCAGATGAGAAGATCAATACCGCTCCAATTTATATATGGTAAACTGTGTTTGAAGCTACCACCAGCAACCATTTAGATTAGCTTATCCCTTTTATAACCTGTCCAGCTCCTGGCTCCACTTTCCTATTTGCAGACATAAGTGGTATCCACGTTGAAAGCAAAGATGCGAATTTCCCAAAAATGTTAAACTACTCCTCTAAAAAGATGCCAGTTAAGGTGGTGTGTGAATCCTTCCCTGTGGCAATATTCCAGACAACTGGAAGGAGACCCCAGACCGGAATGTATTCTAGCTGGTCCTAAAACACCTTGCAAACCTGCAGGAGGCGCTTGAGGAAGTAGATTTAGAAGAATACTTTTTCCATTGTCATGAAGCCAAAAAGTAAGTAAACGTTCAAAATAAATCTAAAAGCTATTCAAAACACTTAGATAAGAGAAAGTTTATTCTCAAAGGGCCCTATAAAAATAGTTTGTGACGGACCAATAACGCAACAGCCATCGTTTTGTTCTCCTTCACACCAATGACGCACAAGCCAAGTCTGTGAGTGATGCGTTTCTGTTAAAGAGAGACAGACAAAACAACAGTATCCGGGGGAATCCAAAGCAACCCAAGCTTTCAGCCTCAATGTTTTCCAGGGCCCATTTCAGAAATAGGGATTAGAAGCAGAAGCACCGCTTTCATAAGCTCCACTGTAACTCTACATCACACCGCACCTTTTCCTTCTTTTCTTCACCCTCAACGCAGTTAAGACCATTTTCTCTAGCCTAGAGCTCCAAACGGAGACAGAAAAACAGACAGGAAGACAAAAGAAGTGCACTAACACACGTATAGGCACAACATCAAAATAGAACAAAAAGACACAGGCGTCCAAAATTACAATGCAGAAAAATACACAGACAAAACCAAAAACATATGAGTCAAAAAGACCATGGAGAGAAAGACAGCAAGAACGCAAAAGGAAAGGGAAGGAGGGAGAACGTATAAGTGAAAAAAAGTGTTGGGAGCTGCGCCAATACGCAATACTCCTCAACAGCAAATTACAGAATTCTGCCTTAGCGAGGAGCACTAAATCCTGCAATGCTGTACCAGCTATAAAAGCATGTGTTTTGTGTGCTAAATGAAACAAAACAATTTACACTTATTACACCAAACAATGAAGAAAATGAAGGACACCATCTTTTCTGATTAGATGATTTTTGGAAATACATGGCCTAGCAGAGGAAAGACGTATGTGTGTTGAGTGGGGTCTTAGAGAATTCTCCAACTAATTAGGGACAAACTTCTCAATGCAGCCAATTGTTGCCGATTGCATCATAATGAGGAAGTTACTGAAATATTAGCGACCTTTCAGTATTGTTTGGGTTTGTCCAATTGGGGTAATGTTGTCAAAATCTTCATTTGACCATCATTAGCCCCAATTACAACTACTTCAAACCCATTTAGAGGTGGAAAGACTGAAGCAATTATTCTCCTTCCCTAACACTTCTACACAATGATATTGAGGCAGAGCAAGTGGAATGGAAGCATAGCGGCAGGCTAATGTGGAGTTCCTATGAAGCATTATGTGTAATTAAGGCACAGTGAACTCAAAAGAGGGTGACATAAGAGATAGACAGAGGATATAGAAAAGGAGCAAGAAAGCATGACTGAGACAAGAATTCACTTTATGGCCAGATCCTAATTGAGCAAAAAAGTTTTTGATGTGAGGGCTCGGAAGCAGCAGAAACTTGCCTTCTCTATTCAATCAATTATAAGTAAGTACAGTTATTGCTCTTTAAAATGCAGTAAGTTCCAAGGTTTAAAGACACCTGACAATGAGAGTGCGGTGTTTAAAGCTAAATCAAAGCGCATTCTCACAAACCATTCAGTTCAGCTGAGTATCTTAATGCAAAGCACGACTGTAGTTTAAAGACAGGACAAATGTATTACTGTATAACCACACATGGAGGAGGAACGTGTCTGTACTGTATGTACTGAATGCATGTGCATGAGAGCGCGTGGCTGTGCTGAGAGGGCAAAGCAGTCACCTTTACCTAATGACCCTCATCCCTCTCAGGCAGCCAATTAGAGCACTGGGTGTTAGCAGCCGTCCAGCCCTCGCCACTCGTTACCTACTCAATGTGCGCCGTGGCCTCCTGACCTCTCCAATTAATTCACCAAGGATGGAGGAAAGGAGGAATGGGGATAGGTATGGTAGGCATTAGAGGTAAAAATAACTCAACCAATTACAACAGCCAAGTGGTGGGTGGCAATAATGGCGCTTGTGGGCGAGCGGGGAAAAGCCCTATGGCAAATGGTCGTACGCATGCGTGGGTTTATGCCCTCTTTGTCCATATATTATAATACATAAAGCATTCAAGAACAAGAGAAAGTAAGAATTCATCATGTCAAAAAGAAAACAAATACCAAATTCCAGCACTTACAAGATAAATAACCATAACCTGGTAAGTGCTAAGCTAAGGCCTACTCTTAATATTCCAGTCATGCATCCAATTATAATTTCTTTCTTTCAACCTCTTATTGTGCAAGTCAGTCACTCCACAGCTGCTCTGAGAGAAGACAGACAAGTAAAGGCAGCCTCGACTTCTATCTCCAATTCCATGTCCAGTCAACCACTTACAATGCTGTAAAAGCATGCAGGCTAAGACCGTCTCGCAGAGGGCTAGGTGAGTTTAAAAGAGAACACACTCAATATATGTACTTTAGATTCTTTTTAAACCTCAGACAGTGGAACAGAGGTCAAGGAAAGTGACTAGCTATAGATAATGATAAATAATAAAAGAGTAGTGGAAGAGGACAAGTAATTTGGTGGAAGTTATTGAAAAAAAGAAAGAAACAGAAAGAGGCAAGTTATAAATGCACTAATGGTAACCAAACTACAAATAAAAGTAAAAGTTTCAAGTCCAATATTTAAGGTAAAACCTAAAACAGATATTCTGAAAATATCTCTGAAAATGATGTACTAAAGTTAGGAGATGTTTTACACTGCAACTACAGTGGTGTAGTAACAGTCTGTTAATAGCTTCAAGCGCTGTTGTGCCAAAGCCTCGGAACTGCAGACCCCACCCTGCAGTTACCCTTAGTGCATAGAAGCCTTTTCAGCATCTTTCAGCTCATTGTTGGTTTGTTTTTAAGGACGTTACCTTCCTGTTTACTCATACCACTCCAATCAGCATGGTTTCCCAGCAGCAGGCACTTTGTTTTAATAAAAATGCTATAATACATTTCCTGTTTACTACGTGCCTTGCACCAAACATCAAACAGACAAAGTTGACAAATAGAATATTGCTCTTCCATTCACATGTGAACAGAAACACAACACCAAATTGCACTTAATGCATTCAGCAGTATAATAAAGATTGTTTAAAACATGCTGATTATCTTTTAGTTGCATCAGGTATGGAAAAAGAAACAGAACTCATTACAAGAGGATGGCCTTAATGAAACAAGACTCAGTCTTGTGTCACAAATTCTACATAACGGCCTTGTAGTCTTGGGATGATGTTAATTGTTACGAATAAGATCTTGAGAAGAGCAAATGAGAAAGACAGTTAATTAAAGAAGAGATTAATTAAATCCTCAGTCTCACTGTTATTGTATACTCAGAATACCTTTCCCAGCACAGGAGGCTCAACTGTATGTGTACCTTTTGCTAAGTAGGAATGAAAGGGAGAGAAAAAGATGTATTGCAAGCATTTTTTGTTTTAGCCAAGAAACAGGACTGAACCAAGCTAGTAGGAAGCTAAATTGTATACAAGATGACAGAAGGAACTATGATCATCGAACGATTATATCAATCCTTCAACTGCCAGAGGGAACACACACCAGAAAACACTTGTGATGTATGACATGATAAGACATGAAACAATTTGCTCTGGGTGGACCAATCAGCCTACAGTATGCAGCCCATGCCAGGGAGATTCTTCTCAGAGTAAATATGTGTGTGTGTCACACTTTGTGCACCGTCTGACTTTCTTTACCTTGGTGTTTAAATGACCTTAAACACAGCTTCATCACAGGGCTTACGGACCATGAGAAATGCGGTTGCGGTGGTATAGGAGGAGCTGGGAGGATGATGTTTCTAAAGGCTCGTTCATCATGTTAGATTAAATACTCCACTCCACTGAACTTGAACAGGGCAACGCTCTACCTACCTCCCCGCTCTCTTACTCTCCATCACTCTCAGCTTTTTCTTACAAACCACCAATGCTCGTTTCTTACTCATGTGACCTCTGCACCTCCACCCCTTACACTTCATCTTTCTACCGCTCTTTGTTTCGGTCTCTTATTCTTGTCTTTCATTTGCCGCCTCCTTTCTCTCTCTGCAAAAAGTGCACTGCCGCTGCTGTTGCATTTATGCCGGGGATTTAGCTCGTAAGCTAATATAATACAATGAATTTGTCCTCCCTCTGATTCTTTCTTTCTCTCCATTTCTCCTGCTGTCTCAGATCAAGGAAGTGGAAATGTGCTGACATAGAGTGATACCCAAAAGAGAATTCTAACAAAGATGTTTGTTCACGCTAATGAAGAAAATAATGAAAGGCAAACAACAAAACTGATAGAGTGAAATGAAATGAGAGCCAAGGAGAAATGGAGATGAGTTGAATGTGTGTAGCATTAATAAATATGCACACAAATATGTGCGAGGCACTTTAAGAAATAGTATCACTGTGTATGAGAAATCTTTCAATCATAGATTGGATATGTTGCTGCCGGGACAGGAGTAGGCAGAGAACAGAGTCTCTGTACGTGAGCACGAACTATCAGGGCCTAATTGGACTCACATGAAATAAGAAAGACTCAAGAGAAACTATGAGTACGTTAAAATGTATCTCTTCTTTAATCTACAGTTAAGAGGAGATACATTATTTTAAAAAAATGTATTAAAGCATGTTCTAAGTATGCAACAATCCTAACTAGGTCAGCTACTTAAAAGACTCATTGGGCCCTTTGGTCATGTGTCAACAACAGACTCCAAAATTATCTCTGAAACTAATACAAAGCCTGATAAGTAAGCATGGTACGCTACATTAGCAGCAACTCAAAGGGAGACTCCACGGATTTTAGTCATGAATGAGATTCAGAGTTTTTCGAGGTTTGACTCACACTAGAAGGCACAATATTTTGACCTTTGCTGTTTCGATTTTGACCATTTAAAAGAAAAAAATCATGGCTGAAAGGTGGTCCCAGAAGAAAGTCAGTGTTGTTACCCACACCACAAGGGTTGATCCTCTGATGGAGATGGATCTGTCCAGAAGTGGCATGTGTCTCTTAGGAAAAAATTAAAATGGGACACTCTTCTATTTGTGGGCCATTCTTAGGCCTTTATTTCCGACTGGACAGATTTAGGCATGAAAGGCAAGATAGAGGGACAACGACATGCAGCAAAGGGCCGTAGGTGGGAACCAAACCGGCGTCCACCGTGTCAAAGACAGAGCCTCAGCACATGGGCGCAGGCTCTACCAGGAGAGCTATCCAGACACTCCAACTGTGTGACATTTTGGCAACTACTATGCTTGAAAGTGTCTCTTCAGATCACAGTAAAAATACTGTACTACTAAATTTGATTGGGAATATCAACCACTAAAGCAAAGAAAGATAAGGGCCTAAAGGTACAAAATTATTCCTTGTCTAAAAGAGAAACCTTAAGTCAGAATTTACAACACATGCACGTATCAATTTGTCTGAGGTGGCCAGTGGGGTCAAACAGCAAATTTTCTTCCACTGCCTCCCAAGTCCAAATCCGATTATGGAATGGAGCCAAATTGTTTGTTACTGAAGACAGTCCAAATTCCATCTGCTAATAAAGTTGGGTTTCCACTTACTATATATATATATATAGACTATACATTACTCCATCCCCACGTCTTTCAAGATTGATGGTCATTGTTGTACTTGCGTAAGTTCAACAGTAAGTTGGCTACAACTAGTCATTGCTATGTGCTAGCATGTGCTTGTGCCCACCAAAAATAGAGCACAATATATCTCGGGACCCTGAACCCTAAAGCATTTTCACACATATATATATTTACTTTTTTTGGATTACACATTCATGAACATCTCCATATCTTTCATGAACAACTCCATCTCTGCCTCATCTGCTTCAAATAGGCTGTGATTATTATCTTCCTTTGTTCACAAAGGAAGCTGTCATCCTGTGAGAAGTCCCGGCGGTGTTGGAAGTACCTGTTCTGTTTTGCAGATCCTGACTTTACTCCCCGCCAGGGACACCAGCACTCTGCCTTTGTAACCGCGGAGCTCCAGCAAGCCTCGCTTGTTTGCGGAGGAGGGGTGGGAGAGGCTGTCGGAGCGCTTCTGGGAGCCGCAGGCGGGGGGGCGCGTGGCCGTCTGAAGAGTTTCCATCCACTCCTGGCGCTCCCCTGTGGACGCATGCGTGAGTGAGAGACAGGAACAGAGAATAAGAGATACAAGTGTGAGTGTGATAAAAAAAAAGAAAAAAAAAGGAGTGAAGCAAGAAAAAAAGAAATCAAGAAAGGCCGGAAAATGAACTTGACAATGAGAGATCAGGGCATCTTAGAAGCCTTTGAATTATAATGTTAATTCATCATTCTTACATCCCTTCAGTGAGTTACGTACACTGGCTTGTTGGCTGCTAAAACTCCATTGCATACTGATACAGAAAATCCAAGGCTATAAGAAAAGTAATTGAAAGACGGGATGAGCTACAATTGGTGAAAATGAACTTAGCCCCTGGAAAAAGAATATCCTACAAAGCTGAAAAGTGCAAAGTCTAGCACTAGAGATACTGATAGCTGCTACTCTGAGATTTGCAAGCCTTAAGCAAGATGTGGCCGGGGTAACTTGAGTCAAACAAACCACCAAATTAAAGTATATAATCAAAAAGATGTAGCTTCTCATGAGACGCTGCCACAGTATATCCACTCATTTGTCTCAACCTGGAAAACAATGGAACGAAGTCAAACAGCACATGTGCCGTTTACAATGATAACAGCGGCAAATATACCACTGGAAATCATTTGTAGTTTTTTAAACAACAGACCCTTGAATTCAGTATTCAGAATTCAGACGTACACAGCAGGATTGATTATATCAAATTTCCTTTTATTTCGTTCTCAGATAACCCTGTTTGGCCGCTTAGCCTACAACTTAATTTTCAAACCCTATGTTTTTACTTTTAACTTTACAAGAGAAAAGGCTTTTAGGGAAACTAAGTGTGTCAGGGAAAAAGTAACATTTTCAAGGCTAATGAACTGGCTGCAGTTGCTCGAGCGTAAACCTCAAACCCAATAAAGTGTGGGACAGATATGCTAATTTTACCACAGATGTGACTAGCTGTGAAATAACACCATAATCTAATTTGGATAGTTTAATGATTTTTTTAACTCTTGGCCTTGGAAGTAACGCTAGGTTCCTATCGTAGGTGGCAAGCAATTTAGCCAGACATGCGAATATTTGCAGCTTACATCAGAGCAGATTTAAACGGCTTCATCCATTTCTGACACATTTGTCCGTTGTTTTTGGAAAAACTCAACAAAGACACCACCATCCTAACAGATATGAACGCAGGTTTAGATATACAGATTATTGCAGCTAAAGTCTCATGCATAGGCAGAAATACAACGCTTGACAGGCCTGCTGTGCCTAGTTAAAGTTGCTAAAATAAAATTGGAAAATCTCAGATTGGGGTATGGTTCGACTGACTGGCACTTCACATGTTTAGTGTCTTCAAAACACTATTTGTCCTTGAACACAATGCCAAATCTCATTTTATTGTGAATCATCCTAGATTAGCTAACAGCTAAATATGCACTAGTTTAGCACAATGCACCGTGTTCCATCCAGCATTTACATTCAAATGAAGTAGACTCAAAGGGACTCTCAGATATCTTCCTCTGCAACTTTTCAAACAGACATAAAAGAAGACATGAAAACCAGCACTATGAAGCCCATTCCCCTACCGCCCAAGACATTGTGCTATCAAAGCCAGGAAAGTGAAAACACAAAAAGAACCAAAGGATTGTGAAGACACACACACACAACTGTTAAATACAAAAAATAAGAAAGAAATAATAACAAACAAATTTGTGCTGTCAAGCGATTAAAATATTGAATCGTGATTAATCGCATTGTCATAGTTAACTCGCAATTAATCACATTTTTATCTATTCTAAATTTCCCTGGATTCTTTTTGTCGCATTACTTTTTCTCATTATAATGCTCTTATCAACATGGAAAACTGGATCAACTTGCTTTGTACAAATGTTTTTTTTATTGAAAACAACATTGGCATATATAATATAGCCTACTGTAGTGTTCAATTTCACACGTAACATTCTCACTTGGAGCAAATAATCTCTCACACAATGTAACAGTGTCCATCAAGAAATGGGTGAAAATAATACTTAGACAAAGGGGGGTTGGGGAGATTTTCATCAGCTGTGTGCTTGGCCATCAACGTGTATTTCAGACTGGACGTGCTGCGATGGCAGCTCAGTTCAAACTAACAAAACACACATATCACGTTGGTCTTGTCAAGGGAACCATTTGGCAATTTTAAAAAAGTAAACTTTCCATTTAGAATCTTACTGGCATCCATTTCAGCGTTGCCCGCTCAAACACTTCTGTGCCGCGTGTTGTTTTGTTTCCGGTCTAGGTAAATCCGGTGCGGTGTTGTAGTTTTTCTAATGTTACTTTCTAAAATACACAAAGTGACAAATTGGTACTCTCAGAATAACAGTGAGCACTTGTGTGGTCACACAGGGGCATCACACAGGAAATGTATTTTTGGATACCCATGAATTTGAGTAAACAAAAGGATGGAGGGTCTCACAATAGTTCTCCAAACAGAGGACTTGATGTCTGTATTTGGTTCTCTAGCATTTTATCAAAATGCTCAAGGTACAGAAAAGAAGCATTTACTTGGTTTAATTGCCTCTCTGTTTCATTGTATCATCCATTACTATGCTTATTAAGGGCTAGTTCTTTGTCAAATTAGGAAAACCCACCGACACACAAATCATGTCACCACAATCAATTGTACTATCAGCTATGTGGGCTAAGGAAGCATGGGGAAATGTTTGTATGAGATTAACAAATTATACTTTTGAGGCATGTCAATATAAGAATAGAGAGAATAATTGTTTTGTGATACTTTATTGATCTCCACATTGGAAAAAATTTGGGTTTTCCCTTTTGTCCCACAGCAACCACCACAACAAAAAGCCTTGTAGCTATAAGGGACTCCGTGTTAATATGAGTGATATTTTTTTCACACTTGCAATGATAACTGATCACCGTTGTATGGCGTGGACTGCCTAAATAGTATATATAGTATAGTATAGTTTAATATAGTAAATATGATATCCTTCCCCTGCTACAAGCAATACTCCATTCCTTGTATCCTTTTAAGTCAGCATCAATCATAGCCGCCATCACAACATGCTTCTGGTTGAGTAAATTGTGTATGAACCAGGTTGGAAGTCAGCTTCACATCCGTAAAAAAGAAAAGAATACTGTGCACATGCAGAAAAATTAAAGGCTGAAACACAGTTATGGCCTTCATTCCTAGACAAAAGGGTAAGTATAAACATTTGCTATGATTACTTGTTTGGTTTATGAGTATAATTAAGTCGTAAAATATCACCGGCAGATGCCTGTGGTGGTGGTTACCATTTTATTCAACAAGCAGCTCCAGGAACCGTTGAAATATATCAAGGAAAAAAAAATGATAGAAAAAATATTAGGATCCACCCCAGTGATCATGTTGTTTATCCGACTGTCAGCTTTCACATGGTCGGGATGCGTGTTCTTCTTCTTCTGTTATATTGGCGTTTAGCATAACAACTTGTTGCATACCACAAACTGTTAGGCATAGCCTAGAGCATCAGGAGTGTTGCATGGAGGCCACAATAACAAAGATTTGCTGCGGTTTTCTGATACGAGCATACAAACAGCACATTGACATGTATGTACGGGAAAGGACACAGAATATTTTTTTATACATAGGCCTACTTACGAATAAATTGAAACATGTTATGTCTGTCTATGTTTCTTGGCAGAGGTGTTTGTCCACAATAAACAGTTTATTGTCATAGAAGTATTTTCAGTGCCCCAAAAGTTGCCTATGTTAAACGTCAGCGGTCAACAATGTGTCACACTCTGGGAAACTCTGTTAGCAAAATCTAGCCCCAGGTACCCCCCGCTGATTCCCACATGAAGTGACGTGATTGATGACGTTTTCACTGGAAAAAATGTTTTTCTGATGCGCATGAATGCAGGGTTAGAGCCACAAATTTGGCTTTATGATGTGTTTGGGGAAAGGGGGAAACTGCAAGTTTGTTTGAGACAGTAATGGATCTTCATGGCAACCCTGACCTTTTTAGGTCTTCATGGGTCCACTTGGCCAGGTAAGCAAGATCCAGGGTTTGGCAAAGTCCCAATCATATTTGTTGAAACACCTGAAGGAGGAAATTCCCTTAGTGGATCAGAGCAGACTCGGTATGAGTTTCCCACTCCCACCCCCACCCCCCCACCCCCCCACCCAGACAGACAGACAGACAGACAGACAGACAGCGAACTCAGCTCTGGCCTTGCTACCCCCCAGATTCTTATGAATTTACAAAGAGCTGGTATCAAAAATGAATGGCCTACTTAATTATTGAATGCTCTTTACAACGGAACTTTACTGTTCCGTTTCCACCCTTGCTTTCTGAGTTCCATTACTTGTCCTGCGCTAACTTATTTGCCTGTTCAGTTATTCAGGTCCTTCCTCTCTCCCTCTGCTCTCGTCTTCGCCAAAGCTGTCAATCTGAGCGCAGAAAGGAAGGCTATAGCGAGGAAGGAGGTGGGAGTTTTGAGAGAAATCAGGGAGACGTGGTATGCCTGCACGATTGCGTGTTAGCACGTGTGCATCTGACTTGTGCGTCTAAATGCGTCCTGCATATGATTGAGTGTAGGTTGTTGTTTGTTTGTGCAGTGCACACAGTCTCATACATGAACCTCCAGCATGCTTCCAAAAAGGATTTTCACTCAGTGTGCAAACATGACCTCACCTCTGCATGCACATAAAACAAGTGCACGGCAGCCCAACAGCCACATCTAGCTTCATCTCTTGTTAAGGGATATATATATGTAAAACTATGTATTTGAAAGACTATTCCACCACTTTACATGGAGAGAGACCAGGAGAGAGGCAGATCATCCCCATTGAAAGTGGATGAGATGAGAGCCAGGTCCACTTAGTGCTCAACAGAGATCCTAGAAGCCTCCCACACAGTCTCCATCAAGATGAATAAAAAACAAAGCCTCTGTAGAGGGATTAAGATTTGTTATCCGTCATTTCAGTCCTCTCACCCAACATACATGCACAACACAGAATTAAACGTTTACATTACTCTTTGATGTATGATCTGCAGTAAGTTTGCTATATATTACTACCTTATATAGAACTGAATGAGTCTTACTTGATCCTGACCAATACACCGACATGGATAATATTATCAGCAAATGTCTTACCACAGATATATTTAAAGTAAGTAGAAAGAAATTGCAGTATAAGCCCCAATATCCCAAAGATACAGCACTGCACATCTGAGGTCATTCAAATTCACTGTCATATTACACAGTTCAGAATTCTTTAATAATCAAATTTTTGGGCACCTTATCAAAAATGTGCATGTTACATATTTTGATATATTACAATCTAATTCAAATGTATTTGTGCTGCTTATGTCAATAACGTCAGAACTTTGCTCCAATCTTGGCTAAGTGGACCTCGGCTCAACTGTCTCACTGCTTGGTAATTATGCTGATGTTACGTTATGTTATGTGTTTGTTGACTTGTTAAATGTTAAAACCCGCTGCTGGGTAGTGAAATATGAAATGATACAAGTTGAAGTATCTACTATAGATAATACTTTACTCCCACTCTATGTCCTCCTGAGTTTATATGTCTACCATCAGTCTCTCTCTGGCCTGTTCCCAACCCTTTTGTTTGTATCGCTACATCTCTCTGGTACCTTCTTTCCTGTCATCTCAGACTAAACTAACATGTGTTAGGAGCAGGCTTTGTTGAAAGGCAATTGCCAAAGCATCAGAATACAAATCATTAACATTTCTTTACACCATAAATCCCATCTTCTCTCTTGTAGCGCATTTGTCTGCATCCTCCCTCTAACACTCCCTTTCTTGTCCTGACCACTTTCCATCACTCTCCGCCCTGTCTCTTCCAGGCAAACTCTCCTTTCCTCTCGCTTTCTTCTCACCCATTGCTGCCACTGCTCACCACACCACTCCCTCCACCTCTTTTCTTGCTCTCTTTCTCTCCCCTTGCCTGCCTTCCTTCCTCCTTCCATCTCTTCTCTCTCTAGCTGACAGTACCTGAGGGAAGAGGCCACCTGCGGACCAAGTGGAGAATCAGCCGACAGCTGTGTGCACACTCTCTCCGGTGGCCTTCAATTATTCACTCACTTCTCCCTCCTCCTTTTCTCTCTCCATCTTCACTCTGCCCTTTTCATCTCTTGCTGCCATCTCTGCCTTTACCTCTCTGTTGCTTGTTCACACCGAGATTGCGTGTCTCCCTCTCTCGCTCTGTCCATCCCTGTTATTCCCTCATTATTCGCCTCATTACCTTGTTTCCCCTATCCCCTTCTTTTAATGTCCCTCATGGGTGTCTTTACACTCTCGCACACTCCTCTGACCATCACTCTACCATTTTCACCCCTACTGCGTCAGCCCAGCAGCTCCATACCTCCACTTCACTAACCTACTCCTCCTCTTTCCCTCTGTCTCCTCATGTCTCCCTCTTTCTCATGCGTTTCCCCAAAGATTGATGACTCTCCGCCACAAGGCGAGTGGGCCTGTTTAAAGATGCATGAGATGATGAGGGAAAGTTTTCTCCTCCTTCTGTTTTTACCTCTCCATCTTTCCTTCCAACCCTTTCTTCTGACGGCAGCAACCACCTCAGCGAGAAGCTCCCCACTGATCCCAGGCAGTCAGAGGCCACCTCAAAATCAGACAGCATTCTCCCCTCCCAGCGCTTGTCAGGACAGCTGGGTGTGACGTGTGACAATCGGCTAAAAGACAGCGTGATAAATGAGGCTGCTGAGGACCCGCGTCTCATAAACGGACAAAAAAGGCTGGCAGATATCAATATGGTGATGCACTGAGTCGACAGGGCGAGAAGGAGGAACCGCTGGTTCTTCTTTCCTTGCCTTGTCTTGCTGGTGCCTTGAATTTTTTATAAACCAGAGGTAATGCAAAATTGTAGGAAAAGGAGATTGGAGATGGTTTTTAGCTGATAATAAAGGACTAATGCCACCAAGCACAAGGGGCATTTTATACAGATGTACAATGTGTCAATGAGTCCAAGGATGTAGCTTGTTGCTTGTATCAAATACATCCACTGCTGTCTAGTAAATTATTATCTTAAAACTGTAATTGATTGATTTTTTGGTAGCTTGGGTCAATGAAAAAAAAGGCGGTTTAAGACAGTGCTATGGGTTTAACCAGCTCAAGTTTTCCTCAAAACTGTACTGAAGTTTAGACACTAGAGTCAAGAACATTTTATCACCTGACTGATGAGGCATTTTCTTTCAGCGATGCATTAAAATCTACTTAAAACAGCTTTAGCATTACATTTATTGTTTTAAATACTTTTTTTCAACAGTCAGACAAACAACCAGACAAAACAGAAAGCAAAAAAGACCAGACAGAAAAAAGGAAATGAATAGAAAAACACAGGTGGAGAGCTTAAAATCTGCTCAGATCAAGGGCCTAGCACAGCAGCAAACACACAAATGAAAAAAAAGGCATTGAGGTCCAATCAAGCAACACCAGAATGGTTTCCACACCTTCAAGAAGTGACCCTTAGTGACCCTTTGCAACCGTCTGCCTAAAGGAATCTGTTCCATCCTAGCCATGGAAAGATTTTATTAAGTCACCTCTTAAAATATGGGAACAGTTGAGACTTCCAAATATTATTTGTTTAGTGCAAGCATGCCTGCTCTAATAATGTGCTTCTGATGGGTTAAGAAGGGCCTCTGTACTGTCAATCTAATAAAAAATAGCCAGATTACCATACGGCTGGATATTTTATCAGACAATGTTATATGGCACCCCAGAAATTACTTAATACTGGACAGTGCAAGAGTAAGTGTGACAGTGATCCCTCTGAGATAACACATCTGTCACACAGGAAGAAAACTGATTCAAAAATCTTGTTAAGTTTGGTTTTGGAATAATGCAGTCTGTGTAAGACTTTAAATTGAACTGATCTGTATCTAGAGCTAATGGAACTGCTCTGTATAGCGGACAAACCTTCCTCCCGCAGTTCATCTGACACCAAAGCACCAATTCTGCTTCCCAGGCCTCCTTGAGATGACCCGCTTCTACTGGTGTTGTAAAAGCAATGACAAAACGGGAGATCAAATTCTTTCGAGTCAAGCTGATAGAGGAGTAAACTATTAAAAGTGTGACTCATTGGTTTGGTTGTGAATTCTGGGATACACTCCCATACAAAATGCCGGACTTGAAGGTAGGGATAAAAATGTTGGGGAAGGCGATTCTTAGTTTGGAGCTTTAGAAATAAAGCAAAATGTATTCTCTGTGTAAAGATCCCATATACAACACAGCCCTCTTCCCCTCCAGTCCAGAAACACTCTATCCATCAGTGCCGGCTTGAACAAGTGAGCATTAAAATAATTTCTAACTGAGCAATAAACAATAAGTGACTAGTTGAACTCATCACGAGCAATAAGCAGATGCTCAATATCAATGAGTACTGTATGTCAAATATCGATAATCCTATTCCTCATTCAACAGATGTCAAAAACTTGCATTTAGGTCTCAATAATCTCAAAGATATTTCAGTTCCACCATATATTCACATTATGCCACACAATGAGTCAAAGGTTCCTAACCATGCAAAGCTCAGGTCGTCCAACATCTGACTAGGGCTGAAACGATTCCTTGAATAACTTGAATAATTTGATTACAAAAAAATCCTCTATGCAAAATGATTTGCCTCAAAGCTTTGTGTGATTAATGTAACTAATGTACTGCTCAATGTGTTTACGCACGTAGGATTATTACTAGCGCACAACAGGCAGATGCTTCTGTGGACACAAGAATGACAGCGCAGATTACAAATTAACGATGACAGCAAAACTAGTGAGGAGTCTAAGAGAAGAGGAAGTTTGGGATCATTTTAAGCTGTAAACATGCTGCTACATCATCTCAGTAGAAAACATCCAGCGCACTCCTCCATTACACAAGGTAACAAACGTCTGCTGCTCTCCTGCTGTCCACCACGCTGTTTTACACAGCTACAGCATGCAACTCTGCAAATAGCGACATTTTACAAACAGTTTAAAACAAAAGATGCCGGTTTTTAATCTTCTTATTAGTTTGCTAATAATCTTTGAAAATGTAGCTGCTGCCGGAGACAACCCCGCCCCTCCCCCCTCGTGCATGGCTAATTAATATGCATGCGAGTGACATCATTGGACCATGCCAGCGATGTCTGCCATCTATATTCTTTGTCCTCACTCAGCATTAGGCTTCTGAAAATGTGGCCCCCAGAACAGTATAGTTGAATAGTTCGCCTGTAAGCTTTGAACAGTCACTTTTTTTTTAAGGGTCTTGGAATTGGGCATTAAAAAATGATGCTTTTTCTAAAAAATAAAACATGTCTTTTGTGTATATTTACCGTATATGTATAATTTTTTTAGTATACAGCAATATTAGTGGTTTTCTATAAAGCAAAAGTATTTATTATCCGATTACTCCATTAATCGATGGAGTAAACGGTGGTATACTCGATTACTAAAAGAATCGATAGCTGCTGCCCAACATCTGACCCTAGAGACGGACTCTCAGTTTGACCCGAGCTGCCTAATAGACTGCCACCGAGCGGAAGGTGTCTCTTTCCCCTCTCATTAAGGCCGACACAGAGAAAGCTTCGGGCTGAAAGACAATACAACTCTTACTCCGTTTTGTCTGACAGAGGGATGAAGAGAGGAAGAGGAAGGAGGAACGAGACTATTAAAAGGACAGTTCCTGGGAGATTAGAGAATTTGTTCTTTTTTTTTTTTAGATTAACTTAATAACATTGATTCAGACAGGGACATGAAGTCATTACTGCCACTAAGATCTCCCTCGGCACCATTGCACCATTTACAAAGCATAATATTCATTGAGCATTTACAAGAAACTATGTATTCTAAAAAATGCTTTAAAGAAATAGTTTGACCTTTTGAGGAAAATCCTTATTTGCTTTTTTTTCTAAGAGTCAAATTAAATTAGATGAAATGTGTGTTAAGTAAGACAGCGGAGGCAGGACCTCTTTAGCCTAGCTTAGCAAAAAGACTGGAAGCAGGGGGAAACAACTAGTCTGCGCTACCTAAATAAAAAAAATTTAAAAAGCCCTACTAGTGTGTAAGGTTTTTCTAAATGAGTACATGAACCTTTGAGTGCGTTAGCCAGCTAGCTAATTCTTATCTCATTTGTGGTCTGATAAACAGAGAGAAACAAAGAGTGAAAGAAATAGAAATGTCTTATAGGAAAGTAGTTCATCTTTTTGAGGCCTCTTCTTCTGCAGTAGTATAATGGTTTTCCGACTGGAGAATTGGTAACACCTCTTGATTACCTCCATGAACTAACTCCTAATAAACACATAACAGTAGTGCGTGGAAACAAGCAATCATTCGCATTTACTTTTGTCGAATTTCTTTAAATTTGCAATGCATTTGGATGAAAACCTGGCTAGTGAGCACAGATTTTGTTTTGGTTTCCGGCCAGGCAGAATGGTACTAAAAGTCTTGGGCACACGGTCACTAATATTTCAGCATGTAACTCCCTGTAATACCCCAATCTTTTAAAATACAACATGTTAACTAGTGATCTTTTGAGATTTTAGAAGCTGTATTTTTTAATTCAGACAAAATCAGGCAAGTTTATGCTAAGCTAGGATAACACCCCAACTCTATACATACTGTAAGGCACAGACATGGTATTAATCTTCTTATATCACACCTTGAACAAAGGCAAATTTAGAACTATTTTCTATACATATGGGTAGCTTGCGAAATGATTTTGAATGATGCAAAACAGTCAATCACACTGAAAAAACGTCCTTTGAGAGATAAAGGGCAGAATTAACTGCATGAGGAGAGAGGGACAAAAAAGGGGGAAAGGGGTGAGGCAGATGATTACCACATTTAGAGAGAGTGAGGTAAGAATGAGAGATAAGACAAAAAGAAAAGGATGGGGGGGAGAAGGAAGGACAGAGAGAATGACAGAGGAAAAACAATGCTAGACAGGAAATCAGATGATCAGAGCAAAATGGCTGCAAAATGCAGAAGAAAGGATGCACTTGTTGTACCTTCTCTTTCAGCCCGGAATATGAAGGTTCGAAGGGAGGTGACGACCTCAAACTTGTTGTCACCCAGCCCTCGCACCTTTCTGATAGCACTGGCCAGGATCATTCCTTTAGAGTACATCTCCTAAAGATAGAGACACAAACAAAAGGATAGGAGATGATGAAAAAACACATACTTAATAGGTGTATAAACACAAGCAGATACACACAGCTTCATGCATACTAATAATGTTGTTGAATTGTTGCTTATTTTTTTCCATGTGTAAACCTACAATTACCATATTCAAGAGCATTGTTTCAATCAATACATGTGTAATTCTGAGTTGTATTACCGTCCAATAGGATCGTGTTTAATATTAAACGGATTTGACAGACATCCTCATCAGACCAGAGCCATTACCCATCAATCAAATTATATTTGCAGAAATAGCTTCCCTGTTGAAATAACGTTGCTAAATGGTACAGAGCTCTTGGACTAGAAGCATTTCAATCAAAAATACAAACAGGAGCCTCATAGTATGTTTTCATATGAGCTGCATACAGTTAGGCAAGCCAGGACAGATTTGCAGTGATGTTGTCGTCATTAACACAATTAACTGAAATTATAGTTGAAATAGTTGATTGGAAATTGAGGAGCAGAAAACTTCCAAAAAAGGGGAATCACATATCATTAAAGAAGCCCAAATGCATAACACAGTCGTGGGTGTTAGGAGACATCATGAAACAAATCTACAAGCTGAAAACAAACTTCACAAATGTTTAAGAAGAGACAGGCACGCTTTGGTGGGGATTTGGGTAAAGCACAGGAAGAGCTTGTTGGGTGAAGTGGGATTAGGCTGTGTGTGTATTGTTTCATTACCCCAATGTTTTTCCCCTGCAGCTCTAGTAGAGGTATCTAAATAAGGAAGATGTTGCACTGGAGGCTTCATGACCCTTTTTACATGCTCCCTTGACAATGGCAATTAAAGTACTGGGTCATTGTCAACAAGAAAACGTGACAGAAGGGGCATAAAAACAGAAATCAAACGTCAATATTATCACAAGGAAAGAATGGTACCACCAGCAAATCAGTATTCAAATCATAATGTGGCGAGTGTAACAGAGAAATGCCCTTAAAGTAGTAGGAAAAAGCTAAGAACATGTCAGATAATGTAATGTGCTCGCAATAGTGTGAACCAGGGATAGTACATTACGCTTCTGTAGCAGTTTGAAAATCACAGAGTAATAAAAAGGAAAAGAAAAGGGTTGTTGCAGATATTGCATTATTCATGTTGATAATGTCATTATCATTGCAAAGTATGTAAAAAAACTGACATCCCTTTTTTTTCTCTGTAGCTTTTCAACCAGCTTGACCTGAATTTGGATTCTCTGTAGTCCTGAGCACAATGGAACGGCTTGTGGGGATTACCATGCCCAATACTGTAAGTTTGCGCTACTGTACTGCCGCAATCATATCCAGCAAAGACACAGTGTGAGGTAAGCGAAGGAAGGATGAATTGAGGAAGAAAGGGAAGTGAACTTCTGACTCCCTCTCGCCATCCTTAATTAAGCCAGTGACCTTGCCAGTCACAAAAGCCTATTTCTAGAGACCATACAGCCAAAAATATACCAGCCGGCACAGTCAGTTAGGGAGAGCGGGGCGGAGGAAGGGATGGATGGAGGGAGCGTGAAATTTGAAAAAAAAGGAGAAATTACATTTGTGTGAAGGGCCAAGGAGAGGACTGAAAGAAAGAAAATGAAAAAGAGCGATAAGAGATACAATGCAGAAGGGATAATAACGGAAGAAGAGTGAACAGTGGAATTCCATAATCAGGGAGAGAAGGAGATGCAGCTGGAGGAGAAGAAAGAGCAAAGAGCAACATCATGTCGAAATGAAGATGCCTAAGATGCTCAGAGAGGGGTCCTTCTCATATTAAAACAGGATGTTAACAATGGCAAGAAGTGGCTCAACCTAATTAACCACAGCCAGCCTTGTGCGTTTCTCTCCCAGGGAGTTTCACACAAATATCCCTCCCCCTTTCACTCTCTAAATTTAGACAGAAGTTAAAATAAAGGTGAGGAAAGGAGAAAGTAAGAGTGTGTGTGTGTGTGTGTGTGTGTGTGTGTGTGTGTGTGTGTGTGTGTGTGTGTGTGTGTGTGTGTGTGTGTGTGTGTGTGTGTGTGTGTGTGTGTGCGCGTGTGTGTGGGGATAAGCTTGGTGGCTGTGTACTGATAAGTATACCACAGTATACTGTAGGTTAACAGTAATTACTTGTTTTAATTCTACTTTTGGGGTCATGAAGGAGAGAGGGTTGTTTAATTGCGAGTTGTGCTTCTGTAAATACTCAGCCAACTCTGCGGGGAGACGATGAAAAGAAGCGGTCCGTTTTAAAACCTTGGATTCAGACACAACGCCATGTACTGCAGCCCTGCACGCACAGGCACATGCACACACACACACTTTTAGACTAATCTCAAGAGGATGGACTGCCAAGGAAGCAATGAGCCCCAACTATCTCTCTTTCTCCAATAACACACACCTGACTCACCTCTCTCTGCCAAAGATCTCCTCCACAATGATTTCCCCTCACTCTGACCTCCCTCCCACTTTCAACTCCCTCACTCCCACTTGCTTTCATTCTGGCCCTTCTCCTATCACTACCCTTGTCAACCAATGTCATTTTGCATGGCAGTGTGACTTCTTTTTCTTTTGTGGCAGTGCCTATCCTGCGTGGATACCTATGTCTACTTTCTTTTCAAAAACAACCTGGTAAACTTCAGGAAACAATTAAGGCAGAGCAATGGAACTAAAGCCTACAATAACGGTGGCAGCATGTGGCGAAAGCAGGGAGGAGGGTAAAGAGCGTGGTAAGAGTTTTCTATCAGTATGAAGTTAAGATTCTGGCATCTGCAAAGCAGTGCAATTCAATGGAGGCATGAGGACACCAACTGGTTGGAGCAAAAAACTGCACCTTTGAGAAATTGCCTTTGGTTAACAATGCATCCTTACTGTTTCACCAAGTGGGATTTCTTAAGGATTCTAAAGATGAATTATCCAGGCACAGCCGTTATGTCCAAGTAAGTCCAAATCAACTCTTAATTTAGGTAGTCAGCAAGAGTTTCATGTCTCTAAAGGGTGAAAATTAAAATGTGACATAACATTGTCATTTCAACAGGTGTGTCAACAGTTTTTTTTTCCATGACATTATCTGACACCAAAATAATTTCTTTCTAATAATTAAATATTGAGGGTGTGTGTCATGCAAGGCCAACCTAGTACTTTCAAATTCATGTTTTACTGTTCAAGAATTTTTTGGAGTTCAAAAACTGAGAATTTTGGATTCAAGTTTTGGGTTATGCTTAAAGCTGCACTACCTTCTTTTTTTGGCCACTTGGGGGCAGAGATGAAAACATTTACACATTGCCTAACAACATTGATATGGTGAACATGTTAGCAAACAGTTGTTTATTTATACGCATACAGTAAGTCATGTTAGTGTTTACCTGACATTCATCCTGCATAATCCAAAAAGTTTTTATCTCATTCCAGCTCATGGGAATTTGAGCCGGAGCGGCAGACAACAAATGATAATAATACTAATAATAATAATAATAGTAACTAAAATAAACAAACATAGAAGGGGTCTACCGCTTTGCGGTTTGAACCCTAAATATAGTACCTGCAGCAAAGGCATCTTGGGAAAACACAGGAGAGAGCAAGCAGAGGAGCTTTCAGGCTTGGAAAGAGAGAGCTTTGCCGTGTCAGACAATCAGGCAGACTAATACACTCGAGACTGATCCCCGATCCTAAAACCTCATCTCCCCTTTGGCCTCCTATTCAGCCTCCACCCCCCTCCCCATCCTCTCATCCCTTCAAGCCATTCTCCTCACTACCAGGCTGAAGCCAGGCTTTGGACGGTTTTTGCAAACACAAACACACAAACACACAAACACACACACACACACACACACACACACACACACACACACACACACACACACACACACACACACACACACACACACACACACACACACACACACACACACACACACACACACACACACGTCACCACATAGGGTCCCCAAAGACTACATCTCAGACCCAAAGCGTTCTCCCAAGTCAATCCCGGTGTTGACGAAATCAGGCGAAAGGGGTGATTGATGAGACAGATTGGATACAACCATGTAGAGAGGGAGAAGTGAGACTGAGGATCTCACTACTCTCCCACGCCACCTCCACTACCCCGATGATGACATCACCGCGGCCAGAGACCTTTAAGCTGCGACTGTGATTAAGTGTGATTAGTTCTGTCTGGGGCTGACAGATCCCAGAGGATTTTAAACTAAAAGAGAGTTTTTGGGGTGTTGAAAGTTTTAAGAAAGAGAACAAGCATGGGAATTTTTCAGTGTAGAGGCGTTTTTATTTTTGTGTACGGTTATTAAAGATTGGACGATAATAAATTGATAAAACCATGCAAATATAAGTCTTGATGTCAACTCAAAGTTTTGCATTTATAGCATTTTTTTTGGTCAAGAAATAGCAAAGTTTATGTTTTTATAATTAGCAACATTAGTTTGTCCATAATTTGCGAATTTTTTATCCAATAGAAATTATTTTAATAACCTAATGTCAGGTTGGTCTGGAGAAAGTAGGTTTTTGATAAATTGCAATTTTTCTTGCATCAAAGTCAAAGCGGAAATGGGCGTGGCCTATATCAGGCAATTCAGTTGGATGCAGCGAACAGGAGGATATAGGGTTTTTAAATGTGCGATGTACGGTTTGGTAGTTATAAAGTAAAAAAATATTTTTACTATAGCACCACCTAGTGGTGGAAGTGGGTCAATTGTTGCGCCTGAGGTCCTTTTGGAGGGGTGTCATAGGCACGCAGTCCTGCCTAAGGACCACATTGGGATTCATTACTTACACTAAGGTGAGCAACTTTAATTTTACAGGGTAGATGAACATTGGGTCATGGACATCACCTACCAAAGATTACACATGTGGACAACTAGATGACACAAATATGTTACTTGAATTAGGCTGAATCTCAGGACATAGCCCATTTCTGCTGAAAAGATTTTTCTCAATTTTGCGCAATACTAAATTTTCCTAGCTAGCTAAGACACACATATCATATCTCGGCTAGATTAAAGGGAATCAGCAAAGAACGTGAGATCCTTGTTCAACATCACACTACGATGCTCTGTACCAAATTTGGCAAAGGTAGGCCATTAGGGGGCAGTATAATCAATGTTATTTGTTTTTGCCAATAACTCAATGCATTTAAATGGGAAATTTGCAATTGCATTAACTCCGTCACAGTAAGTGCTATCAACACAAAACTGGCGTGATCGGCTTACCGATTTGTACCAAATTTGGTAAAGATCGGCCATTTTGTGGTGCTATAGTCAACATAGACCATTTTGAGCACTTATACTCAATCACTGTTAATGAGATATTTGAAACGGCAACATACCACAGACCTTGCAGCTCACACCTTTTGATATTTCTTGACGTTTGCCTCCCCACCGTTATACTTTGGGTTCCGCTTTTGCATGCCTCCCGGGTTGTCTGGGGCCCATTGCGTCAGGGGCGACCCGCATCAGGGGCCAACTGGCGCGGGGAGGCTTGGACACCGTCATAACTGCTTGCAGTTAGGATTTGAAACAAAAGGCCTTGTGTCTTTTTATAGAGTCTAGTTAATTTCAATTTATTTGTTCTTAATATGTTAATTCAATATGTGATGACATCATACTTATGCTAATTCCAGCATGATACTATTTAGCAACGATTACAAACTGTGCAGGCTTTGGCTGCCTTCCATTGAAATTAGTTGGTAAAAACTGATTTAAGTTGGAGCACCTAAGAGACAGAAGATAAATCGTATCCAATACATTTCAAACTCCCAATAGACCTGGTCTGAGATCAATTGCATAGGTTTTGCACAGAACATAAATGTAAATGTGCTGTATTTATATAGCGCTTCTCCAGTCTTAACAACTGCTCAAAGCGCTTTTACATCTACAGGAAACATTCACCATTCACACACATTCATACACTGTGGCCGGGGCTGCAGTACAAGGTGCCACCTGCTCATCAGATAAACATTCACACACATTCACACTCCGATGCGCAGCACCGGGGGCAACTCAGGGTTCAGTGTCTTGCCCAAGGACACTTCGACAATGACTGCAGGGGCGGGGATCAAACCACCAACCTCCCGATTGGCAGGCAACCGTTCTACCACTGAGCCACAGCCGCCCCCATAACAACAATATGGGATCAAAATAACTTGTAATTTGAGCAGTACAGCGCTTCTTGGAGACTACACAAATATACATGTATGTATCTGCACTGTGAGGGAGAGAAAGCCAACAACTCATATTTCAATTTCTGTCTGTCCATGCAATCTTCTTCTACCCCCGCACTCACTCTGTGGAGGCGGCACTGGGTGGCAAACAGGGTGGTACTTAGTTTCAGCTGGCCACAAAAAGCAGGGATGACAGAGAGATTGCACTTGACCTCTGTGCTCACCCGAAACATGGTGAAGCCCTCTGCTTTCTCAGAGGGGTGAGTCACATTGGCAGGATGACTTTAAAAAGTCTAAACAACAATCTCTGTTCTCCTTCTTACACACAGGCAAACTTTCATCTTTTCAAAAAAACTGTTGTGCCTACACCGACAGTGATGAAGAGTATAAAGTGCTGACTTGCTGGCCTCCCTGCCGATTCACACTCTGCCGGCGACAGAGCATGTCCTGATAAATAAAGCAACAAATTCGATGGAAAGAGAAAACAAGGGGAGAGAGAGAGACAGAGGGAGTGAGAGAGCATGGAGGGCTATAATTAGTAAGTGATTAACGAGCAAGCATCAGACAGGTCCCACATCATTGATTGTGATGTTGTGCAATGCTGCTGCAGCAAAAGCGAGCTGGTCCTGGGAAGGGGCGCCGAGGTCACACACACACACACACACACACACACACACACACACACACACACACACACACACACACACACACACACACACACACGTGTTTGTTCTTAGTGCAAGATACGTCCAACAGTCATTAGCAAGAACATGAAGGTAAAGCACATTATGTCAGAAAGGTTATGGCCACTTGAGAACACAGAATTAATGCATTGAAAGCCTTTTTTGAAGAATAATACCAGGGTTTATGAAGGTTGTGATCCTCAAATATAAATAATGTATACTAAAAGTTTTTAATGCATTTTCTCTTCCTTTCCAGGATGCCAAAGGAAACTAATTGTTTATGTTTGGTATAAAATCAGCGTTCTAAAATGTACTTTAGTTGTGTAATTGCTGATATTAAACATCAAGTGTACAACCTTATCTAATATTTATGTTTGTCAGTTGTTAAATCATTGTTACGTGACAATGCAAGGGCAGATTGATTTGCAAAGTCCGCACTGCATTACCGCTAGGGCTGGGTATCGAAGCTCTAAATGAGGTTTTGAATACTGATTCAAATACATCCGTAGCAATAAGAATTAAATAGAGTCACGTATCAAAAGTTGGCATTGACTGCTTGGTCGGATTCTTGTTAACCTACTGTTTAATCAGACATTTCATAATATAAATCATAAACATTTTCTAATTTGAGACTATATTTTATGTATGTAGTTCTATGTTTAAAACCGATGAATTACGGGTGGGGGAAAACATTCATTCATTCATTCATTCATTCAAACCTTTATTGAACCAGGATAAAAAACTCCTTGAGATTAAAAATCTCTTTTACAAGAGTGTCCTGGCATAGACATTAGCGATTTGTCCCTAGGCAATACTGTATTAATACACAGATGCCAAGTATCAATATTTTATTATATGTGTTGGTCAGTTTTTCCGCTTGACAATCCCATTTTGCAGCGATAACATTGAAGCGAGATGAACAAACAAAGAGATGTATGTTTTTAGAAAAAAAAAAGATGTTGACATTTTCCTTGGGAGACTTCATTTGAATTTTTGAAAAATTTGAATTTGGAAAAATGGTAATACCTTGCAAAAGATACTGCAGAATATTACAATATCTTTGTCTAAATTTGCAATAATTTTGTATCTGGACATAATTATCGTGATGAAATCGTATAATGACGCCTGTGGTGATTCCCACCCCTACTGATGCGAGTTAAGTTGGGCAGTTTGGCACATTTTGCTACATGAAAAGAAGGTTAAAAACATGAATGCAAACTTGATATGTACTGGAATGGATTACAAATCACATTAATTAATAAATAAAGGTAAGGGAGGATACAGACGAACACAAAACATTCTAACACAGTGTTAAAAATTGTTACCTGTGATGTAATGAAGTGTGGTGGTTTGTAGCAAATGGATTGGAATAAGTAAAATTACAAATTCAAAAGAAAGAATAAAATAAAAAATAAAAAACAGCACGGTAGTTCCAAGTAGGGCTGGGCGACATAGAGAAAATCAAATATCACAATATTCTTGACCAAATACCTCGATGTCGATATGGCAACGAAACTGTATGGTTGACTATTGGTGAAAATCAATTTTAGACAATGAGATTTTTGATAAATATTCACCAGAAATGATTTAATGACTTAGTGGGTAAAGGTAAATAATACAACTGTTAGAACAGTCGGGTATGTTCAGAAAATTACATCACTTTATTGTAATGCAGCCTGTAAAACCAGGAAAAGACAACACTTAGAATATTACGATATATCAAAAATGTAAGACAACATGTAGTCTCATGTTGCAATATTGATACAACATTGATATATTGCCCAGCCCAATTCCAAGGGACACATAAGGTCACATAAAATGATATTGTACAGTTTGTAAATGTTGGCGCTATACAAAAGCATTTCCAGACAAAACAGGCTGATAGAGCTGCAATGGTTGATCAATTAGTTGTCAACAATAAATTAATTACCAACTATTTTAATAATTGATTAACCAGCTCAAATTATCTGATGCAAACTTCTTAATTTTGAATATGTTGTAGTTTCTTCACTCCTCTATGACAGTAAACTGAATATCATTGAATTGTGGACAAAACAGGACTTTTGAGGACGTCATCTTGGGCTTTTGGGAAACAGTTTTTGCCCCATGTTTTGTCATTTTATTGACCAAAAAACTAATCACTTAATTGAGAACATAATCAACAGATTTATCAAAACCTACATGTAGAGGTTATATTGCCATCTTGCCTGCGTCTAAGTCTGCCTCCGGTTCAGTTACTGAACCCTTTCTCTCCCTTCATCCCTCTCCGATGATGAGGCAGGCAATGCTAAGCGTAATTTCAAACTCAACTGTCAGGCAGAAGGAGAATGAAGAGATGTACAGGGAGAAAAAAAAATGCTGAGGGCGGCAAAAAGAAAGGAGAGTTTCTCCCTCCACTTTCCCTCTCCTTCTTTCTTGGGGAACTGGTCAAGTGCCAACATCAATGTATGGCTGGGCGGGCACAAAGAATGCTGGCCTGGCATGCACTGCGTAATGTCCCTCTGTCCTTGCCCCCATTCTTTACCCTGCTAAGCTAATGATAATGATGATGATGACAATGAGATGGAGGAGAAGGGAAGGGAACACTCAGATCTTGGCTCAGGTGCTCAAGGTATAGATTTCTGTAACGGGAGAATGACTTTGGTAGTGTGCAGGTGGAGAATGTGGGTGTGTCAGCAGGAGGAGGAAAAGGAAGTGTGAACACATGCATGTGTTTTTCTCGCACTTACCTTGTCATTGTTGTAGTACGCCAGACTCTCGCCATCAAATCTCACCCACCTCCGTTGAAAAACACAATTTCTGCAAAGAGAAGGTGAGGTGCAAATTCAATTCATTGTTCAACCTAACTAAACCAGTTATGAGTAAAATAAGCAAAACAAATCTAAATCTGTCAGGACAGTAAGCCAGTACTAAATCAGCTCTGAACAGGTACTCATATTTCATCAAGAGTGCCATTGATTCATTAATGTCAAGAGTTCTATCCACATCTGTCAGTTAGCATAATCAAAACAAATGGGCACTTTCAATTTGAATATTCAGCAGCCCAAGGGCAGTTTGCCAAACCTATGCAAATCAGGTGGTGAAGGAGAATATAGAGTAGAGTAGAGTAAATGATTGATAGCTCCGGTTTTAAACAATGGTGAAGCATGTGGCTCCAAGAGACTTAGTGCTGCCACAAAAAGCCAAGTCAAAGCAGAGATATTGTCTCAATACTACAAGGTCATATCCCATCTTCCCTTCCTTTCAATGGTGCCATGTATTATGGATGTATCTGCTTCGGGCTTCTGTATATAATACAATTTATCAGTTTTAAATGGTTATCAAAGATAAAAGACACAGGGGGAAGTAGAAAAAGTGCAGTTTAAAAGGGCTGCAAAAAAAAAAACAGGAAGCAGTAGTTGACTGACTGTGGTGACGACTATCCTTGCCACTTGACGGGAAGTAGCATGAGGCACATTTCAGGTTGTTTGGTTGTAAGCTTGTAAAACGAAGTGTGAACGTGCACTTATAGAAAAGAAGTATGCATAACACTGCTTATACAATGTGGACCTGCAGTTAAACTGTCTTCCATGAGGATTTTTATGAAGTTCCATGTATTATTTCATCAACTAAAAATGAATATCTAATATCTGATAATCTGAACGGAGTCTCTAACCCCAAATATCATCTTTGCCAGAACTGTAACCTACCCTTGAGGCGACAGTTTGTCCAGCCAACCCACTTTGAGCACCTGGTGTTTGGGGGCTCCATAGAAACATGCGTATGGAGAAATATCAGGCAGTGCATTTTTAGTCCCATCCCCCACAGCGTCTGCAGGCTCCGAGTAGATATCACACTCCACCATAGTTAGAGATCCATCTTTAGGTCCAGAGGAAGTTGGTCCCACAGCCTGACCATCAGGGCTCACTAGAAAACTTTGGTCCAAACTGGCTCGTGGCAAAATGCTGGCACACTTGTTCACTGTTGAGTATTCCTCGTTGTAGGGGTCTGGGATAGTTGGAGCAGGGGGAGACTTTTGTTCCTTGGATTCTTTTGGTTTATTCATCTTTTTTCTGGAGAAGCATAGATAGCAAGGAACAGTTTAACATTTTGGGATATTTTAATAATTGTTTTATTTTTATTATACAGGAGACAGATGAGAAGATATCATCATCGCCAGAAGGCAATTAGCTTACCTTAGCATAATGCCTGGGAGCAGGGAGAAACTTGACTAGCTTGACTATGAATTGAATTGTCATTGTGAATTGTGTTGACATTTTTTTGCTAATTAACACATATCTTGTTTATCTATACATAAACAAAAACGTAAGCAGTTTTATTAGAAGCTACGTGATATAACTTTTTCTTGCTGAACAGCAAAAGGAACTCACTGAAATCGGACGAGAAATACTTACAGCGCATAACGCTAGATAACACCACAACTTGTTTTTATATTTCCGTTTGCAAGAAACAAACAACTGTTGCCCCTGGCTTCTGGACTCTATGCTGAGCTAAGCCAATGGTCTTCTTTAGCGTACAAACATGACAGTGGTATTGATCACATCTAACTCTCGGTATGAAATCCCATTATGTTAAACTCTTTCTTTAAAAAGATTAGGTCATGTACAGCATGTAGGAAATATATAATTATTGCCCAAATATGACTAGATATATTTTGGATTTACAGTGAAGCCTAACCTTACAGTCAAACATGCTACAAAAGAGAGCAACACACACTCACTTGATGGTTCATCTTGTGCGTGCCTAGACTACTCCTGGTTGCTTGGCAACAGTAAACAGAAATTCTCCGGTTCTACCCAAAGCCCGTCATTTCATATGTATTGTCAAGTCACAAAAACGATGTTTTTGGATTTAAAAGTATTTATTTTTCTATAATAGTAAAAAAAAAATGAGATAAAATGCCAAGACGGTAAAATTATAAGACATATACAGAAATACAATGTCCTGAAGTGTTTTCCGCCATCTTGAATTATTTTATTTGACTCGAGCAACCACTGTCATCCGTCTGGCTGCCTTCACTCCAATTGGCGGTCGCTTTGACGCTCAGCCTTTGCATAAAACAGACGTTTTGTACATTTTGGTACCGTCTTGCTTGTGGCAGCTCATTGCTTGCAAACGGCCACTCCAACTGAAAATGAATGGTAGGCTGTTGCTATGTCTCTGTCTCTTGTAGCATGTGTGACCGTAGGGTTAGAATCTATCTTTGTGGAAACATTTCTTTTCTTTTCTACATGTAATAATGTGCTACACTAGTAGTAATACACTAGTAGTAACTACAACAACAGAATGAATGGTCAGTTGTTCATTTTCTTCAACATCTGAATACAACCAGAGTGTGGGAAAGCAGAATTTCATCAGTATACCATACCTCTGTTTCTTCTGTTTTATCTCGCCCTTAAAACACTTCTGCAACCCATCTTTAGCGCCTTGGTCCTATAGAGCACAAAATAGATTAACATCAGATAAAAAGAAAGTGTCCATCTTTCAGTCAGACACCGTTATCGTGTTGGTGCACTAAGCTATGTTGACTTTAGTGGCTAGGTGACATTTCTATTAACCTCAGGAGGCAAACTGAAACAAGCACATTTCCCACTCTGTGTGTCCACAGTGAAAACATTAACACTGAGAGGGAGGTTTGGTGTGCAGATTGTGGTTGAAACAACACTGATAGTGTTGAAGATCTGAGAAATGTCTGTTCCTCTTTGGTAAGCTGCTACTCAATGTCCACTAGTGGAAGTGTTTGCTGTCTTACCGGAGTGCTTTCTGGGTTGTTGTACAGGAACATTTCTCCATAGGGAGCAATTGGCGTCAAGGTTCTTTGAAGTGGAGCTAAAAGGACACAGAAACAAACAAAATGTCGTTTTCTCATTGCATTGAAACTTGCAGAACACAGTGTGAAGGCCTAAACATGGTGCATGAAAGTAAGTAGCTTAACAGGATTGTACCAGTTTAATTTTAAATCACTTAGATGTTATAGTGCCCTTTGATTAAACAAACTCATTGATCTGAATAAATGTGCCAACATTTGATCCATGTAAGCAGTAAACCAATTAAATTTTGTTTTAGCATGCCTATCTCTCTGCCTTTTCCTTGCCCAACTGGGAGTACGATCATCCTCAGTCCCTGCCAAGGCCATTTGTCTGTCTTGGCTGCTGCAGGGACCGTGGTTGGTGGAGGCGAAGAAGAGCGGAGAGACTCTGGCCAGACACTATTAGTCTGGAGACCTGGGGCCACCCTGCGTGGGCTACTGCCTGTCACTGTGAAAAATTACACCACCCTCTCCTGAGGATTGTGAGGGCCAAAAGACAGAGCCATGGGGCTAAACACACACACACACACACACACACACACACACACACACACAGACAGACAGACACTGGCAGACAGGCAGAAATGCACACAGACAAAGATCGAAATACACTCTGACGCATAAACATTCCTTGAGACAAACAGACATAAAAAGGATGGACAGGGAAATAAGAAAACACACATACAGATGCAAATGTACTACTATTTAAAGCTTTACTGACACACACTTTCAAACAATGCAGGCCATTACAGAAGGGCACAAAGGGCATGTACTGGGCCTGGTAAGCTCTATGATGGGGTCAGTTCACTTGATGATAGAATCCACTCCAACACAGCCACCGTCTCCACAGACAGGCTCGGTGGGCAGACAGCAACCATCAGTCATCATCTATCAGCCGACCTTAAGGCCACTCACGATTTTCTCTGAGGGCCTGCCGTACGCTACTGTACTCAATTCCTGTCTGATTCCCTCTATTCTTCCTTCACCAGCTCTGCCTCTGGTTTCTACCTTTGTTTCTTAAAGTCGACCACACTGCTTCTTTATCTGCTCCTGAACAGACTCTCTCTAAAGTCGCAAACTGGGAAGAGAACTGGATGCCGCCATCAGTTTGGAGTTAGTGATAAGATTTTTGTTGTGAATGAAGTCTCGGCTCTTGTAAGTCAGGGAGGTAAAGGTCAGATTGTTATTATCAATCCTCTGTGTCACTCCCACACTGAGCATAGAGGAGACCCAACTGTCACCATCTGAATTTAAATTAGTCACCAAACTGTTTAGTGTTTCAGCCAAAGGCACTCTGAATTAACTGTTGACTAGTTAAGAAAAACTTTCGGTCATCTTAATTATGACAATTAGAACAATTATAAGGATTGTTACTTTGACTGTTGCTATTAGGTTCCTTTTCATTAATATGTTGTAAGGTTGAATGTTCTTTCTTTATAAAAGTAAATAAGAAAGAAAGCTAATGCAATATATATATATATATATATATATATATATATATATATATATAAAAAACATGAGGAATTACTAATATAAAAAATAATGTACAGTAATATAAAATTCCCCATCAGCCTCAGCTGTACTTTGTGGTGTTAATTAAAAAATTTTAGTATGTCTATTAGGATTTTTCTAGTATTATATTAACGCATGCTTTGCCAGCAATTTGTGAAGTCATGAAACAAAGACAGTTTTTTTAAGTATTGTTTGAAAATGTACAGTAAGCTTTCTAGATCTGCAGGCTGGGCATAGTTATGAACATATAACATGATTATAACAATAATAGAACTTAATTCTAGTCCATTCATTTTCTTTCAGTTCACTTATCTTTTCAGCACTAGTACATACAGTCTTTTCTTTGTTCTGAGGAGTGGCTTAGCACTAACAGTGAATTAGTGCCAACAGTGTGATGTGGTGCACACACATCACACACAAGGTGAGATCTGTTAACACCAGAGCACAGCCACAGAAACTACCATACACATTTATAGTGCTTACAGAAGAAAGTGCATTAAATTGAGCAGTCTGTGTATGCAACTGTACAACCAAAAAGCCTTTTAACTGCAATTATTATTACTTTTTTAGTTTTCGTTGATTAAATGATGATTTGCCTAGTGTGCGGTATTGCCGCAGACCTGCTGAAGAAGCACTAGACAGAGAAGTGTTTTCTCATGGACATTTTTTTGGGGCGTGATAACTAAAATTCTGTTAGCGTCCAACAGCAGGTTTTGGTTGAATACTGTAAGACTACACTGCTTTTTTTTTTTTCTTTAAGTGTTGGATCATCTCATCTCATCTATGAGTAAACTTTTCCAATATGCTCGGGTACAATGATAAGTCAAATAAGTCCTTGCTAGACCTTGCTGTGAAGGGAAATTTAGCTTGCTATTCAAGCTCCCTGTTACCCTGCTCGGGGACTGTCTTGGCTCCCTCTCTTCCTCTGTCTCTCAGCCTGTTTTGCATCCATCTTCTCTTCCTTCCTCCCAATCCACTATACTGTCTTGCCGTTCTCTCAAGTCTCACTCCCTGTCTTGTTCCACACAGCGAAAAAGTTAGAAAAACAAGGCCTATTGTACCAAGAGACTGCTGCAGTAAAAGGTACACGGAACAAGGAAGGAAGGGGTAGCCACAAAAGGAGCGTGAGGGAGAATAAGTGTAGAAAATGAACAGAAAACTGTTGATATGCTGCAGCTGACTGCAAAAGAAAATGTCCCAATGTGGTCAGAAAATGTCCCAAAAAGACTGACATGTTAACAGGCGTTTCACACGCACACATTCATACAGACTATAGTCAAAGCAATGAGTCAAATAATCCTGGGAGAACACATAAATCTCAACACAGAGATCAGTTTATGTAGTCTCTCGTCAGATAAGACACGAGGGTCGACTAAGCCCAATAAATACAGCAAGGGAAAGGGAAAAATTCAACACATATTTGTAGTGGTTGTACTACAAGCCTGTGTGTTGTTAGCAAAGTTAAACAACTTCTGAAAAACTTTGGAGAGCTGGGCGACAGGAATACACACAAGGGTCTCTCTGAGGGACAAGATGAGAGAGAGCATATTCCGTGTGAGATGTGCATTGAAACGGGGGCGCCGTTTCCCACGAAACAGCGGCGGAACAACCCCCACCCCACCCACACACTACCCACATCTCCTCTCGTTTCTTTTATACAGGCAAACAACAGCACCGTTGACTCTACTGCCGAATGAAATATTCATGGCAGAGATGAAGCAGAGGCAGCTGAAAGACGGTGTACCTTTCTGTATGCTGCTTGCACCGATGGGACCTTCGGAGCCGGTTAGGTGTTCAGGGCTGGTTGTTTGCGCTGATGGTTCGCTCCTGAGGAGGAAGAGAAATCAGTCGATTAGAACCACCAATGCAGCATGTGGGAAAAATAGGTAACACCATTTAGGCGAAAAGGCTTTCAGAATAGAGATGTGAAACTCTGAAAGTTTGTTTCACAGTTCATAAAGTTAAACAATGTCTAGCATGAGGTGTAATAATGAACTTGAAATGCAGAATTGAATAAGATATTAGAGGCCTCAGGTTCTCCACCAGTGTAAATATGAATACAAAGAGGGAAAGTCGTGTTGTTATTCATTCATGCCATGGCAGCGTGCAAACTTTATTTCTCCAGGTGCTTTTCACTGTGCTCTTCTTACTTGTTTGATTAGTTGATCTAATTGATCTCATTTGCTGATAAACTTAAATTAAGTCAAACTTTATGCTCAAAGAAAAGGTGTTGTTAAATACACTTCTTTGTTTTCCGGCTGAGAGTTAAGTGAGAAGATGACACCACCCCCATGTTTGTATGGTAAATATGAATCTATCCCCAGCAGTCAACAATAAAGTAAAGAAGCACATTTCTCCAAATGTTGAACTGTTTCTCCAAGTTGGACTGTTACCTGTCAAGAAGTGGCAGAATGGTCTGAGTCGGTATTTCAGGGACAGGCCGGTGCCTCAGCCGGTAGGAGCGAGTGAGCTGTGCACCTACAGGAACCTTGAAACTGCTCTGTGTCTCATAGATGGAGTTTTCCACCATGTCACCTTGAAACCCACAATTGCCTTCAGTGAGCGTTGGGTGTTGGACCTCAGCTGTACAGGGGAAAGAGTCGGTGCTAGACAGTGAGGGATCCTCTGAGGGAATCTCCCAGTGTGAGGGCATTTCCGATATGGAGAGGGACTCGCTGCTGCTGCTGCTGCAGCTGCTGCTTCTGGAGGACACGGAGGCAGGGACACAGCTATGTTTAGGCAGCGATCTTTGGATGTTCTGGGGATTGCGCAGAGCCGGTTGAGGCGGGCGAAGGTATCTGCTCTCTGGGACGTCTGGAATTTCTCTTCCCAGTCCTGCTCCTGGAGGCAAAGTCTGACTGCCTTCACACTCGTACTCGCTGGTCTCCTTTGGCTGCTGGTGCTGACATGAAGTCCCCCTGTTTTTATCCTTCAGGAAGACATGTCTCGGGTAAAGCACAGGCTTCCTTTGGCCCCTCCCGTTCTCTACCCCTCCCTCCTCCTCTTCATCCTCCTCTCCATCACTCGGCTGCTTCACCCCTAGTGCTTCTAAACTCCGGAGGATGCGCCTACGATGGCCTGTTGGAAGCACATTAAACTCCAGGAGGAGCTCATTTGTGAGGTCCTTGCAGTCCTCCAGAACTTGATAACCCCTTTTCTGGAAGCATGTGGTATACTGGGACAGGCGGAGGGTGGACAGCCACTCCGCAATCTTCTGGCTAGGCTCTGAAGGCTCCAACATGATGCTCAAGTCTCAACTCTGCCACATCTGGAGGACTTTCAGATGATACTTTAAACTGTAGACACAAAAAAAAAAATTAAATATGAGATGGGCCAAGAACAATACTGTAAAGTTAAGAGGCTGTCCGTGCCCTCAAACAGAATATTTGCATGACTCCACTCTTGTACCTTAGACAAAATGATTAACCTTTGAAATATCCATTAACTCTAACAGGATTACTTTAAAATATTGGTTACGCTCTAATGATGTGTATTTTTCTACAAGCCAAAAGGATTTACAGTGGATACTGATCTAATCTAAGAACAAAGATCTGCAGGTGAAAATGTATTTAAGGGTTAGATTTTGTGCCACTTTAATGACATTATTGGACCTCATCAAGGGAAAAGTTCAACACTTTGGGAAAAGCGCTTTCTTACCAAGAGTTGGATGAGAGGATCAATACCACTCTCATGTCTTTATGAAGAATATGAAGCTCCAGCCTGCAGATAGTTAGCCTAACTTAGCATAAAGCAGAAGGGAAGCATTGGAAACTGGAGGAAACAGCTACTATGTAGCACGTAAAATTACTAAAGTGTAAATGTAAGTTATGGTATAGACTCCAGTACGTCACCAATACAGGCCAAGAAATAGTTTGACACAGTTAAACCACAAATGTGTCATTGTCACATTTCATTTGTGTACAAAGTAAATAAAGAAAATACACCATATGAATTCCTTAGCTTTGAAAAGGTGCTGGTATGCTGTCTTGTTTTTTTTCACGCCTGTTCCGAGCCTTTATGCCGAGCAGAGCTAACGGTCCCCTGGCTGTAGCTTCACTTTTACCTTAGAGAATAACATGATTTTGTCATGTAATATCAGCAATATATCAAACAAGCCTGTTTCTTTTTACTCTGTAACGATCCAAGATACAATCAACAAGTGAGCAAACATGGCAACCAACAAAACCTGATCTAAATTTGCAACACTCCTAGATGAAACAGTAAGAAACAGCTATAGCTATGAGGCAATAGCAAGCCACCATTAAAGGCTGAATTAATGCTAAGGTTTTTGTAAAATACTTACCTTAAGGTCTGATATTTGAATCAAATAACACACAAACTGGATGTCTGCGGAAAAGCCATTGGACATCTTTGTCTCTTTTTTTCCAGCTCTCAGTTTTAAAATGAGAGCTTTACATCACAGCTCACTGCCTAGCAACATACAACCCTTAAAATGGCAAGCTATTGTTAAATGTCTGTTTCCTCATGCTTTCACACCCTCTCTTCAAAGTCAAGCAACGATGAATTCTGTGGCAGAACCGCTGTTTTTTTTTCTCTTAAACACACACACTCACACTTTAAACTCAGGGGAAGATACAGCAACATCTTGCATTGTCCACTTCTCTTTTGCGTTACAAACCTACAGTACACTGGGGACATGAAGTGTTACTTCTGCTTTCAAGTACTCACGCTCTTGTGGCACATGCATGTGTTTACAGTTGAGTGCTTTACTGTGAAAGTGGTTAAGAATAAACATCAACAGAAAGTGACCTTTAGATATCTCATATATGAGCCTGGTGAGAATTTAGCACATCTTCTGCTTTCATATATTTATGCACAACAAAATAATATGATAGATGTGCAACAAAAAAAAGGCAAAGTCAATTTTCTCAAAATGTTAGGTTGACATCAGTTGTGTTATTGTATGCTCAGATGCCTTTAAGCAAATCTTGTTTTTACCTTGTGAGCACACACATCACACCTTAGCTGCTACATTGCCTAGCATTTTTTAGCATTGAGAACAGTCCCAGCTCCACACGACTGTTGGCCTATAGAATCTATCAGGCCTGCCCAGCTGGGTATTGCAGTGTTAACATGCAGGGACCTGTATCGGCTAACTGCCAGCACAGGCACACGCCGAAGCTTGCTCGCACATTTGACCTGGCCTGCACTTCATCTCTGCCTTTAAGCGCTTATACACCCACTCACACAGTGTACACACATACAAACTAAACTACCCACAGAAGAGCACACATATTCAGCCAACATTATTAATGGCTAGATATAGGAGGTTTGATCCACAGCTATTGCCCCGTGTCCAAGCCTACAGAGTGTTTAGATCAATAGAAAAGAGCAAAAAGAGAACTTCACAAGATAAGCAGCTTGCACATCCCACATGGGCATAGGAACATGTGAAGCTCTGTGTGTGTGTTTGTGTATGTGTGGACATTAAGATACAACTGGAGGCAACTCACGTCTACACAACCTACTGACAGCATTATATTAGAGCTAGATATTGTGTCCTCTGTTTGAAATAAAACTGTCTGAAAGCAATGATGGCAGCCAGCACAGGGGATGTCTTACACCCACTAGGTCCACGTACCACAGGTATGGTTACACTGAACAAGGGATGAGTCAAACTCTAGCATACACGCCCATGCATGCACACCAACATACTTCTGCTCATTGCTCAGCCAACAAACTTTGAACAAAGTCCAATTTGTATCCCCTTCCTGGTTTAGGAAAGCATACCTGTTAAGGCTTTGCACTTTGTGTGTCCTGTGGACATATTTTCTACTTCAATATCAAGTGTTGTTTTGAGGATACCGTCACACAAACATTTATAAAAAAATTTAATTGAAAACTGCAGTTCAATATAGGCTCATTTGTAAAGCTATCGTTTTACAAATTACACTGCGTTGTTTGGGCAGAATGGTGTTTCCAAAGGCATAGTGCCAGAGAAGTTCGGACGTATGTGTTAATTAATGTATTTACACTTGGAAGAAAAAAGTAATTACACCATATGAAGATAAAGTGACTTGTCAATTAAAGTGTAAACGACGCAGTTTAAACTTGTTTGAATGTGCTTAAATTACCCGGCAGGTGATGCTAATTGTTTCTTGCGGCTCTGACTCGTGGAAAACAGCTAATTTAACTTTAAGCTAGTTCATTCCAGTCTCGTGTGCACTTGAGTCGGTTTTGGATAAATACACACACAACACTTGACATAAGGGTGTTTTACGTTACACGTCGTCGTGGGTCCGGTGGTTTGTAAAAGCTTACCTGAAAATTAAAAACAGGAGGCAACCTCCAGCATCATTCGCACATCTTTGCGCACTCCCTGCGTCCAGTTTCTGTCATATTATTCCGCTCGGAGTCTCTGTTGACTGTCGCGAGCCGCTCACAGCGTGCTCACACACTCGTCCGTTTCCGCTGTGTTCGGCAGCTCCACGCCCATTTCATCGCAGGCCAGGACTTCGATGCCAGCTGTGACGTACAGTCACCTTATCTTCATTTGTGCTCCTAAAAACTCTTAAACTAAAGGATTTAATAGTGTAAGTGTTGTGGTGGACATGTTAAGTTGTCAATCTCTTTGCCGAGATTGTAATAAGTGAGCCTGTTTCTGCACTAGGAAAGTGCCACTCGTAGTGTTTTGCTGCGAACCCTTGCATGTCCCAGCTAGATCCTTAAGGCCCCAGGCTAGTAGCTACTCGTTCAACACGACAGGAATGCAACAGGATGCCTTGCATTCTCGAATCCTGAGGGAAATAAAGAACATATTTAGTTTCATTATTTTAATCAATCTCTATTTAAATGAGATCACTGTAAGGGGGTGGTTAAATACAGTAGCCTACAACATTGAATGTGTACTTTATATGGCATAGCTGTATAGCCATAGGATTTGTATTTCAGACCTGACACTTAACTGATAAAAAGACTTTACATCCTCCACTTTGAATAACTCAAGAGGAAAACCTTGGGCTCCATGATGACCTCCTATTTTCCCCAAAGCACATATGTAAAACAGAAAGTAAATTGGCAGTTTAAATATTGTTGCATGTAAACATAATAGGCCTTTATTGTTTTATGAAATGCGATATAGGCTACTATTCCTATACTGTTCATACTATTAGCAATGTAATTAATAACAAATACATTTTCAAAGTGTGTGTCTCCTTCAAACCATAAAAAGAATACAGTTTGAACAAAATACCATTTCTTCAGGACCAGTATCGAGCTCAACAGTTCTACCCTACTATCATTAATAGTACATTTTTAAAGATTTTTTTTTTTAAATCATATTTTAATATGTGACTTTCTTTCTTCTCAGATGGACACTATTGCTACTAATTAACCCATAGTGATAAAATCAAGTACTAAAATAACAGGGTGCAGTATGCAGCATCAGCCACATGATGGTGACAGGGTGCTGCAGTACTGTAGCTTCTAGGCAACTGTGACTATGATGTCAGAGCAAAACAGGCCTTTCTGGGTGATGGCAATAGTCAATGTTGTTGCTTCAGATGCTTAAACCTTCAGGGTCCTGGTATTGTGCATGCCTATGCACCACCTGTCTATACTTGTATATTTCATGCCCTTTTCTGTTTTTTTTGCACCTCTGGTTGGACACAAACTGCATTTTGCTGTGTGTTTGTACACTGCACAATGACAATAAAGGACACTTGAATAGAACAGAGCCATTATATTCAAATAAATAAGTACGGTCTACATGTGGTTTTTGATTGTAGATACACATGGATTCTGAATGTCAGCTTTGTAAAATAAAAACTTGTAATTGCCTGTTGTTAGAATCCAGATGAAACTATGGTAATTAAAATCTTAATGTGATGTAACTTAGACAGCAAGACCTTTTGTCAGTCCATCCACTTTTTAATTACTTTTCTGATTGAGATTTTAAAAGCAAAAAGATAAGATAAATTCAAATATGATGCAGTTTATTGTTGTTAAACCAGTAATGTAAATCAAAGCATTTAGCTGTATCCAATCTTACGTTTCTTCTACCTCATCCTCTGGGGAAATTACATTTTTCAATTAGCGCTCTGAAAGGAATGTTTCTGCATAATGAGTACAGTATGCTTTGCTAATTTGAGTACATTTTGTTGATAATACAGTATTTTGTCATATTTTCTTTTACTTTTAGACTATGGTATTATGGTACGGCTTAAGTAAAGGATCTGAACACTTCCAACACAGATGTTTAAGGATTGTAAGACCAGACATTCCACAAACAACCCACAAAACAACACCCCATGTATTGTTTGTGTTGTTGTAGACTTTGTTTCAGAAAAATACACCTGAGTCACTATGTAAATCTGCGACCTCCTCCTCAACATACATATGCTTTCAAAACAAGGACAGTGTCATTTCTGCTACTTAAACTGAAAGAAATATGCAAAATTCATCCTTTGAGTAAATGTTTTTTGAATGATTGAGGAGTGGGTGAATTTAAAGAGCTGTCGTATTTTACTATGCAGTAAAATGAGTGACAGAAGAATAGAAGAGAGGAATGAGATGTCTGGAGGATTAATGTGAACTTATTGCTCCGTGGCTCCTCTTTTGTCCCTTCCTGCTACGCCTCCAGGGGTCGCCTTGGCAACATGTTTTACTGCTGGCAGCCATATAAAAACAGCATTGGCTCCTGTTAACTAAAAAAGCTGTACACAGTAACACTCAATGCCAAGGACACAGCAAACAAGGGGTCTTCAGCTTCAAATATAAAAGGAAGTACACAAGGGAATGCAACGCATTTTAGGGAAAATTTGATATTTTTAAGCATTATTTTGTTAAAGGAGTGAATTGCTTTAACCGTGTGCAACACGGACTGAAAAAGGGGCACAAAACAGGCCGGATTAGATTCTTCTGGACCTGATCTGTTGTGTTTTTCAGCTCAGCATGGATGCAAATCTGCATGTGAATACACTGAGGGATGAAGCTGAGTCTTTTCACGGCAGGGGGAATGAACACATTCTCCTAAGCGTGTTGACTGAAACTCTCCGAGGGCTTGAAGCTGTCAGATGCTCCAGAGATTATCAAAACGGAACGGTGGGTTGGAGGAGAAGCATAGAAGAAGGACCAGGTAGAGGCGAAGGAGAGGAAATACAGAAAGGCAGTGAAGAAGGGATGCTCAGTCCGGCAAAAGATATGGAGGATGATGAAGAGAGAAGGAGAAATGCTGATGAAGAGCGTGAGAAGAGAGCGTGCAAGCAGAGAGTTCTGGGAGTTCTGAGGGAGCTGAGTGTTTTTCATTCTGACAGAGTGACAGCATGGAGAGGAGTTCTCAGAGAATGTGCCCACAAGTGTCAACCAGGGGGCCGTTCTCAACAACATCGGTCCACAACAGGTACGTGAGTTGGTCCGACTGATGCATGTGTTTCCTCACCTTTATTTTGTGAAGACAAAGAAGTGAAAGTAATGTCACTTAAAGATGATATGTAAATATGAGATAAAGTCGAAATGTCAGTTAAAGTTCTAACAATGTAAGCAGTTGAAGTGGTGGTTGATGTTGAGTGACTGTTAAGAGGAGTGGAATTGGAACCATCTTTCAAACTGCAAACATCAATGTAAAAGTCCCATGACATGGTGCTTTTTAGATGCTTTTATAAGATTCCAGATCAGCCCATCCAAGCTTTCATCTTCTCAAAGACAGAGCAGGATACCCAGGGCTCGGTTTACACTTATTGCCCTTTCTAGTCACTGGGGGACCATAGGCAGGCTGGGGGACTGCATATTAATGTTAAGTGAAATTGTCATGCCATGGGACCTTTAAGTTTACATGGAAACTTGTCAGTGGAAGTTGAAATATAAGCATGAAAATGAGATTGTTGGCTGAAGGACTATTATTTTAAGCATTCATTTTAAACCTATTAGTGAGGCAAATGCCCTCTAGACATTAACATTTTTAAATTACGCAGAAATAGTTTATTAGCACTTGTATGAGTCAGTAATTGTGCATTAGTTTATACAATGCAAAATGATGCATAATTTTAGAGAGTAGTTTAAGAACATGAATTAGCTCTCAAATTAACTGTCAAGTAAAAGTTTTGTTTTATTGTTGTGATATACACACAATCGCTTATGTATTCTATCCTGTTCTACATGCCTGTTTTATTATAGATACAGAATGTACAGTCACACCTTGTTCAGACTCCTTCGGTGAAATTTTACTAAGTGTTGGGGAGGACATAGAGAACATTATGGACAAACTAAACACAGTCATATCTAAGCTGGACGAGGAAATCCTCAAGTTATGTGCAGAGGAGGCCTCAGCACTCCAGGAGACCAGAGATCCAAAAGCATCAAAGCAACCTGAAGATGACAACAATCACCTGAGCTCCCTTGATCCCCTTGAATCTGACCCCGGGCATAAACAGGACGTTATGGATGGAGATGATCAAAGCCACACAATGCCATCACCAGACATTGAACAATCCTCAAACTCCAGTTTTGACTGCAGCCATGCGAAAGAGACAGAGAAAGAATTAGTGGTCCAAACTCAAGGAAGTGGAAGTGAGAACTGTAATTCTCCAGAAAGTCAAACAAATTTTCTGGAGACTGAAAATGACACAAATAGAGTTGATAACAAGGGCAAAGAGAAGACAAACATTGGATGGATCACTGTGGGGTAAGTTGACTAAATCAAGGTACACTGTCCACACTGTTTGACTGTGTCATATTTTATAAGAGCTAGTTTTAGCCCTTTATTAAAAGGTATATGATGTTTGACTGAGTAAAATATTCAAACCGTAGAATTGTTTTGGTGGCTACTACATGACCTCCACTACAATTTAAAGTAGAGTTTTGTCTGTTGGAACAATGTTTGGCTGCACAGTAAGAGCTAGAACATTATTGTAACGTTGCACATGTTCAGCATCCCCGGTTCTTCATCCCACATGGGGATGCCAGCTTGTGAGTCTGGACATGATTTTATTCCTTACCCTCATTTCCCCCGCTCACTGATACAGAAGCAAACTATTTCATCAAAAGGTGCACACGTTATTGCCACCTGGCCTCCTCATAACCGGCTACTTCATGCAGTTCACTGTCAGGTCGATGCCCAGATTTGACCAAAAGCCAAACAAATCAGTAAAATTCAGATCAGACGGAGAGGCAGAGTCTGGGAGAAGTTGATATGGAAATGTGCATGCTCCAGTATTTCATAAATATTTAGGATGGTTACCTTTTTGCTAGAATTGTAGCTTAAATACGATGAAAACTATATCTGCTACTACCAACAATCCATTGCAAAAATATGCAATTTAAAGCTGTCCTTTAAGGCGGAAATTATCATTCATTTATGTTGTATTTTAAATGATTTCTAGGCTCACTGGTAAACAGGAGGACGGCCATTCAGATTTACCAGACACGTGCTTTATCAGAGCTCCCATGGGTGTGGCTGAAGTCCTGAGATGTGAGGTGGCCGACACCCTGAGCTGCCTGATGGTGACCGCCTCGGAGGAGCTGGTCAGCAGAGTGATCAGGGTCAAGGTTCAGGATGGAGCTAACATCCACTTCCCTGTGATTGTGAGTTTGCCTTTCTGCGCACGTTACCGCGGCAGCTACAGGGATGTCGCTGTGAAGATAGTTGATGGGGAGGGGAAGGCAAGCTACATCACTCCTGTGACCACAGAGGGCACGTATGGAGGGCAGAGGGTAACGTCCTGTTTTAAAGACACTAACTTATATTTAACTGTCAGCAATGCCATCAACTACAAAAGTTATTGTTTTTATGTTTAGGATATTTGTATGGAAAGCCAGATTTGACATCAGGGACAATATTGATTTTCTGTTCATAAATGATTTAAATACTTTGGCTGTAATAGATGATTTATTTTATGTTTTGTTTATGTCTGTTGTAAGAGCTCATTTGCAGAGGTGAGGGTGTACTCACTGGGCCTGTTTGCAGTGGTTTCCTGCCTGAAAAGAGAAAATTACACCGTTCCCACAAAGGGTTTGTCACTCAAACTCCCCATGGACCCCCGAATCTGTCTAAATTACCTCCCAGGATCCTTCACGGCTCCAGTAATGGCACAAACCATGGTATGGAGAAATGTACTTGATCACTATCCACCTATCTCCCACTATACTTTTAACACAAGCGTATAAACACAGCGAATATGTTTACTTAATTTGTTAGGTAGAAACATCTCTGTCAATTTGAGATCAAACCTTTGAAAAAGAACTCAATCTTTAAAATATTCAAATTGTTCTAAAAGATGAGAAAAATCAAGCCATGGTTAGAGCAAGAGGAGCATAAGAAGCAAAGATAGACTGCTTATGATTCACTGACTTGAGTTTTCACAGATGTTTGCTGTAAGCTAAAAGAACAGCTGTGGCGGAAATTTAAATCAACCTCCGAGTCCAATCATCTGTGAACTAACTCCACCACAACAGTTTGTTGCTTGATCACACGTCACAACCCAACAGCTCCCCCTCTACACGGCTCTTTTTGATGAAACAGCATGCTTTTGGCAAAACAAAAGTGTGGGAAGAAAAACTGTTTTCATATCACACAGCATTTCTGTCCAAACTGTTGCTTAAATAATGCAGAACAGCTGTTTCCTCCATTGCTTCAGATCCAGCCGGTAGATGCTGTCCTATTGGCAGCTGTCAAGTCCAAGAGCGACGCCTATCACTCAGTGGTGTCTACAAGTCCACTACTCTACCTCACCCACCCATCCTCTAAGCCACTGAGAAGACCCCTCACTCTTACCCTTCCCTGTCCCCCGAACCCCGAAAAGAACAGGTACACAAGGGGACAACGGGAGGAGCAAGACCATCAAACTCGGCCTGTTAGTGCTTCTCCACCGTCGGATCAACCTTCTTCCCACAGAAGGAGGTGAGTTAATGGTTTGAAATACAGACATCAGAGGATCAATGGCCAAAAAAATCTGAGTCCAGAGATGCTGGTGGCAGCTCCCAGATAAGTATGATTCATTATTAACAGCTGAAGAATGTGTTGTACAAACCATCCATAATGAATATAATTTTTTTTTAAGTAAGGTGTGGCAACATGGCTAAAGGGATGGGCATGTTTGTTTGTCAGTTGGTCAACCAACTTGGTCCAATTAGAAACAGCACCTATTGCATTATTATTACATATTCAGTATCTATCTATCTATATATATGAATATATACATACATACATGTAATATTCCTTAAGTATTGAGCAGACATTCATGACTCCCACACAATGCATTCTCATGGGTAATCCCCTGACTTTGGCTTCAGTGAAACCTTAAATTTGTCCAATACAAGTCTAATACTTATGTCTAATTACCTGAAAAACAAATGAATTTCCATCACCCTCAGTTGTCTTCATGAATTAGCCAGCTACCACGTTGAACTTAAATGCTGAACATGGTAGATATTACTGTTTAACATCCACATGTTGTTCATTGTGAGCATGTTAGCATGCTAATGTAGGGATGTAGCATCAAAGCAGCGCCCTGCACATAAGCACAGCCTCACAGAGACTCCTGGTCTTTTTAGATGATGATATTGTGTTTTTAATGTTTCTGCCAGAGTCCTGGTCGCCTCTGTGAAGTCTAAGGAGATGTCCAATGAGCTGCTGATTGTTCTGGGTTCAAGAGACAAACAGTGGAGCATCCTGGATAAAGTCACAGTCAGGAACCAGCAGAACGGACTGGTGTCCTTTGAGCTGACAGAGAACTTTGACAGGTTTGCACAGTAATGTCTCCTTTTAAATTCATGTAAATCTAAGAGGCTGCTGAAAATATAGATGGCTGTTGATAATGGGAGGCCAGTCCTTTAAACTTCAAACAGACATACTTATTTTAACATTTCAAGAAAGATGCATACACACAACACAGAATCCAAATACATTGTGTACACTTTAAAGCAAAGTTTTGTATAGGAAATATAAATGGATGGAACGGATTGTGGTGGTTCAGTCAGGTTTTTATGCCAGTTTTATATACCGCACATACTTAGGGCAAAGACCACATAGCGCTTTGTGGATGAAAATTAGAATGGTGGAGTCAATTATAAAGCTACCAAGAAGCCATTGAGAGTTAATATGGTTTTCTGATCCTGTTAGAATCCTTGGTGCAGTACTCTGGAGCTAGTTGGAAGCTGCAAAAAGAGGCTCGGGTGTTATAGTGGATAAAAAATGAAAGCCTGGATGATTTTCTCTGTGACTGCAACACTCAGTGGATATACTGTTGTACCTTCCAACCTAAACAGATCACAGCACAAACTACAATATGAGGCAGACACATCCATAGAAGGACTACAGGCACTAGAGCTATGCCCAGGGTCAGCTTGTAGGGAGATTGTCATTTAAACCAACATTTGTGTCAGATCCATTGCGGATTTTTCTGTCTTCCCAGGAATATAAGAATCAGAAAAACATACAGTGCTGTATCAAAAGAAGACCTTTATCCGACGCATACATGAGTTGTGTTGTAATGTCTCTTACCAATTCTCCTCTTGCCTGTGCCTTCCTGATAAGGTTGATCAACAATGTATTTGATTTGAAGGATGGAATGTTTTCAGTTTACAGCTGTTGTTTCCTATACGCAGTGTGAGAATGGCCAGGCCACCCACACCACAAATGAGGATGTAATAAATCTTGCGTCTGACCACAGAACAGGAATTACTCTCAGGCGTCACAGATTAATTGAAGTGAAAGCAAAAGCACTTTTGTTTGATTGTGTACATGTTTGCTGAGACGCAGTTAGCCGACTCCAGGTTTGTTTGCTTCTCGGGACACCAGCCTAAAACCTTGAAATGACGAGTTCCTTGCAGTGTTGTTCTTGTCATATCAAGGAAGCCGTTGAAACTGGTTTACACATAGAGGCCAGAAAATCTTTGATAAAGACAAGGACTGAAACTGGCTCATTTGGTTAATGAAAAAAGTAAGTAGGGTTGGGTGATATGAAGGTATATGTCCTCAGAATGATATAAAAATGCCTTTCGGATTATTTTTCTACGTTGTTTCTACCGTGATGTCTAAAAACTAGAGACCAAAGTGCGTTATGGCAATATTTACACATCACTTGGATGGCGCTTTACATTTTGGGAATTAAAGGGAATGGGAGATGACAATCTGATTGGTTTATTGCATGTTACGCCCAGAACACACCCATTAACTAATGAAGACACTAAGTTACAACCCTTTTTTTCCACCGTCAAAATGGTAAAAGTGGATTTGGACATACCCTAAATGCACCTGTGCCATGTGCTTCACACCGTGTGCTTAGATCGTTAAAATAGGGCCCATAGTTTTAAATTGTGAACTGTTCCTTTAATAAGGATATATTCTCCTTATTTCTTTCCTGGGCTGTACTTCTCTTTCTTATCTAAAACAGCTTCCCCAGGGATTAATGTGTGTACAGTCAGTACTATGAAGTCTTTATTCTGTCTTTAGTCTTTATTTGGGCCCACGATAATAGACTCATCTCTTCCCTTTATTAAGCAACAATCTGATCTCTTGGCTGAGCTGAACTTCTTAGTTTTCCTCCTGTCTCTCACGGTCTACCTCTCAGGCTGCTGGTGGCTCGTCTCCTGTCTCCGCTACAGCCTTGCCGGATCACCTCCCTGGCAGAGGAGTTGGAGGAGTTGGTCTGCTGCCACGCGGCCACTGTCCTCCTCCAGCGTAGACAAGACGAGCCCCACGCTGTCCTGGTGGCTGCTCTGCCCAGCAGAGACCTCAGCTGGGAGCTGTCCAAACTGCGAGCACGGGGCTTCAACGGCCTCTCGGAAACCTCGGCAGAGATCTCCATGTGTGAAGGAGACCAGCTTCTCCTTCGTTTCAGTGGCAACATCACTTCTACAGGTAGGGTGTGAGGTTCAGCTAACTTAAGGTTGCCTGCACACTGAAAAAAGCTCCCGAGGTGCAGAAAAGAATGCACAATGTACAAAAATGTGGTGGGGAAATGACAGAACAGTGAATGTTTTGGTTATGTCAGGACAGAACATATTTTCTCCTGATTGGCCGTCACTGGCCTATTTAAATCCATAGGATTACATGTAATTTGTGTTATTGGAAGGGTTACTGTTACCTTTTGTCGAGGCATTCATGCTCAAAACCTGGTGAATCTCTGACTATTCCTCTAGTGCCAACATCACGTAAAAATCCATTTGAAAACATTAAATCGGAAGCTCTATGTCAATAATGGGATCAGCACTGTTACAATTTAGCTCAAAGTAAACCCTCACTGAGCAGCTAGCATGGATATAGACTCTCAGTCCTCCATACTGTTTCACATGTTGTCACTGTTGTAAATAGTTATTTTTTCATCTGAAGTCTCGTAGGTTTTATTTTATTTTTTGTCATTGTGCGGGCATTTCTGTCATAAGAAATGATTTACCTTGGCCACACATTTCTGCCATTTAAAAAGTTGGAATGATGCTTAGAGATGGAATATATTGTATTAAAAGTTGGCCGGGTTTGGTGTTCGAACAGTGTGGTGTAATGCGTTAAATCTGCACCCTGGCATTCCTATGGAGGGGAAAAAAGGACAAAAGGATAAATAATGTTTTACAAAAGAATTACATGTCAGAATCTGTTAGCAGGTTGACAGTATACAACAAATCAAACTATGTGTGTTTTGCTGCTTTTGAGTTAAAACACACATATTTGCTGAGGCCTTAAAGGTATCTAAACCATCAATATACTTAAACAGTTGTTGCTGTTGTTGGGAAAATCAGAAGGTTCCAAACACCTACCACAGGTCTAAACAGATCTGTCTTCCCGCTGCTTGTCGTCACTACAACTGGATGGCACAGATCATATACTACATTTAAAAATATGTTTGCATAGGCAGCCAGCAGGATGCATGTGCAGTGTGTTCAGTCTCGGGTATGTTTGATCTCCTGTTTTCCTTCTCACTTGAAGATGACCTACTGACTGGTTTGGATTTAGTTAGTTGAAGTGATAAGATTTTGAACGTCCATTTTTTTTACAACAGGAACTTACAACGACCAACATGGTGTCCCACATGAGCGAATCACCTTCCACAGCCAGCAGAAGAATCACCTTATGGTGTATCTAAAGGAAGTTGATCCGTTTAGGAACTACAGTTCCCCCCACTACAAAGGCACTGCCATGTTTTACAAGGTAACCAGAGGTCAGCTGGAGTGGCGAGGTGACAGACCAGTCCTAATGGACACGAAGCTCTTGGGAGAGCCCGTCTGTAAGCTGTCTCTGACTTTACCCAAGGTGCAGAAGCATTCACAAGGAATTCAACATTACGCATTGTGTTAAAGAAGTTGACCTTCACAATCATAGAAGATCCTAACATTTCATTCTGTTTCATTTCAGAAAGTGAGAACTATTAATCGGGCCATCACAGCTGGGGGGGGGTTGTGGAAGGAGACAGGTGGGTGACATGTTTTGAGATACTTTACCTGAATATTTCCTTTTTTATGTTATAGCTGATTATTGCATACTGTATATGTATATGCTTACATTTGCCATATTTTAAAATCAAAAGGTTCTCAGATCTTCTCAGATTTTGTAATTTTCCCAAACGAGCTGTTGCTAAGTGTTGAAAATTTAAATGCATCAGTTTCAGGCCACCAGTGTCTCCATCAGTCATCCCTTGCCTACCCACCAGATTCCCTGTCAGACTCTCTTCTTCTCTGGCTGTCTGGGGAGCTTTCGGAGGAGGATGTAGCCCTTCTAGTGCTCTCCCTGCGTCTCCGTCGTAGCGCCGCTCAGCTGGTGAAGCTCCGGGCTGGGGAAAGCCTGTCCACCCAGGCCTTCCATGCCCTGGCCATGTGGAGAAGGGGGCTGCCTGCTGCCACACACCAACCCAAGGCCTCTCAGCTGGCTCACTGCTTGGCCAAGAGCGGCAGGCCGGACCTGGCCAGGGAGCTGCTGCTGCGACAGGCTGCAGCCAACAGACAGGGCTCACTGAAATAGTAGAATTCACACAGCATTCAGATCAGATCATATGTGCCTGCCAAATAAACTGGTGGCAGTGTTGTGTTTAATCCACAAGAGGTCAGCATTGGACTGCAAGAGTCCCTGCTCTACTCAAGACTTGAGTTGTTAATGCACACAAGTCACGACTAAGTCAACCCAGTAATTTTTAGAGGCCGGAAGACTTGTTATGTTATTCAGTAAAAAAGAAAAGATAAATATCTGAAACTGTATCTACTTTCCTTTGCTGTTAACTGTCTCATGACCCGTTTCACTGTCTAGTGACCCCTTGGCAGGTCCTAAACCACAGACTGGGAACGAGCGGTGTGGGTAGTATTTCTAAGCATTTCTTGTGACACAGTTGAAGCACAAATTGCTGCAGCTAATCACATAAGACACTGAGTGAGACATTTAGACAATATTCAATGATGCAATAAATCTCTCTATAGATACAAGCAGGTAAAAATATATACACCCACAAGAAGGCAGGCCTTTGCCTTTAAAATAAAATAAAACACTGATACAGGCATACAAATAATCAGCATATTTCAATGTGTTCTAAAAGTGTTCCTGGGAATGAAGTTGAAAAAACATCTCACCACAATGTCCATTTAGTGGCTATTCTGGAGTTTATGATCAACATATCACATGATCATCACATAAGGGACTACATTTATGTAGTGCTTGGAGTTTTCCCAATTGTCATGGAATGGTAAAGTAGTAAATAAGAGGCTTATAGTAGTAATAGTAGGTAGTTAGTAAGCTAGCATCACTTCCAAGGCCAATTTCTTTTTGTAGTTAACATTTTATGATGAAAGAAACAATACTGTTTCTTCATTCAGGCTATATGTCTATTATGGATAATCAACTTTTGAGGATGCTGACTTTTTGCCTGAAACATGCAGCTTTAGTCTCGGTCTTCTAGCACGATAGCATGTAGCCTACCGTAACTGTTAGCCATCAAGGACCTCTTTTACAGGATTTTCCTTTTAAAATGAATCCACTGCAAACATAAAAATGTCAGCGGGAGATGGTGTTTCCAACAAAGTCACGGCGCTATTGTTAGCTTAATTAGCTAGCTAGCTACAACTGCTACAGCTGACAATTCAGCAAGAAAACACGTTAGTTGTTGACTAGATATTTGAGGCCTGTTTTTGTCTGTCTTTCTAAAATAAGCCGAAATCTAGGAACTATTGTTAAAAAAGTTACAAAGAATTTTGATGGTAAACCTGTTACCGTTATCATTGTAAGCTGAAAGTGTGCCATGCCCAAATCAATAAATCAAAGTAACATTTTACGAACTGGCGTAAGACCGGGTTGGCCGTGCCAGGGCGGAAGGCTGAAAGCAGTTGTGGCAAAAGTAACTAAAGGAGGGAAGGTCTTAGTGAAAGGACAATTGTATATGTAATCTTATTTTTGAGCACTTAAAGGTATTCTTGTCCATGTTGGTTCAAAAGCTGAAGTATCAAATGAGGTCAAACCCTCCAGAAGTTCTAGTACAGTGTTTTTGTAACTGTTGTTTCTGACGTCAAGATCGAACTTGGAACCTCAGCCTTTAAGTCTTTCAAAGCTCTTAAAAAACAGAACGTTTTATAGAAACATCTATTTCATGTTTCCATATTTAACCAAGACCTCCCCATCAATGATTAAGATTGTGGGATAAGATGTAGCTACAAAATTCACCTTGAGATGAGATTGTTTTCTCAACTGTTATGTAATAATCTTATCCTTGAAGTGGGTTTATACAGCGCTACAGTTAATCCTGTCTATAACTGAAATGTGGGCAGCGGAAGAGCATGCCCTGTCTTTTTAATGACATTCGCCAGGGTTTTCTTTTCCATCTGTCTTCAGAGCCTCACGCTCCAGCTGTGTGACATTCTGCAGGCTCAGAGCTGAAGCAGGGGGGGTAATGATAGATGCCATGTGTCCAGGTGGGAGGAAGGGCACTCCCTGTGGAGAACAACCATCGGTGCAAACCAGGGGTGTGCAGCTAATGAAGTATGAAATGGTAAAAGGTAGCTTATGGGTTAAACAGGATGATCGCTCCTGCTCCTCCAATTGTGTCAGACAAAAAACTGTCACCTCCATTCATTAACCTTTTCTCTATCCTTTATTTCCTATTTATTTATTTATTTATATTGTTCCTCAGCACCACACTTAGATGGAACTATTGCTCTTATATATATAAATCTCTTTCAACGCTTTACAGCCCTTTGTTGTTGTCATTTTTCTTCCCAAACACACACACACACACCCACACACGCACACACACACACACACACACACACACACACACACACACACACAGAGTGCCTGAGGTAAATGTCACAGAGGGGGCTCCTACAGCGTTAGAAAATCATTTCCCCTCTCATTTTGTCTCCCTTCTCTCGGCCTATACATTATTGAAAAGGCCACACTGCAAGGCACTCTGGGAGGTCACCCGTCGTCCAGCCGGAGAGGATACATAGGGCTGATAAGGTGAAGAATTCCCACGATGTGCCAGCTTAAAGAGATCCTGATTAAAACCTCAACCTCATCATTCATTTCATCATCCTCGATCAGTCACTGCTCTCCACCACCAACCACTTCTAGCTGTCAAGGTAAAACAGTCTGAGGCGATTGAGATGCAGAAACAGCCATGAATGAGCATATGCACTGTTACAGCTCATTCTAAGAGTTATCAGACTGTAGAATTATAACTGGGAGAAATACACACTTCTTTTCTCTCACATGACATCCTGATTTGTTGCTAAATTGGCTGTTCACTGGAGACAGGTTTAGTAATGTAAGTAGACCGCATGTGGGATTATTTTTGATTCAAGGCTGGTTTTACTCATTTGAAGGTACTTTATTGTCACATACACAAACATGTAGCGAAATTCATTCTCTGCAGTGGGCACAGTCCGGGGACCAACTCCAGATCTGAGCCAGGGCCTTGATGAAGGGCACTGAACCTGAACCTGGTACATGTTTTTGATGGTGGGGGAAACCACACAAACATGGGGAGAACATACAAACTTCACACGGAAAGGCCTGGATTAACCATTGGGCCACCATACTGTTTAGGCAATTAAACAATCCAGACTGCCTCACAGTAATTTAGATCTAAGCACAGCTGAATAAAGATTCAATTTTCAGAGGCTGTAAAAAAGCATATTGCACATAATGTTTTTTGGTTGCAGTCTCTAAGCAACACAGTCAAAGTTATTCCACTATGCATACAAAGGCGTCATATGATCTTAAGTTAAAAACGAGTTGTTACTATGTATGTGTGTGTGTAGTTGCTGGGGCAGGACAAAAAGTAAATGTTCAAATAGTCCGCACAGCAGTTGAAAAGCTCTAAAAAATATGCAAATAAGACACACTTAAGATCTTATGTCAACAAATTCTGCATGTGAACTTCTTAACTTCTGTTCTCCCAAAGTGACTGAAAACTCCTTTCAAAGCCACCACAGTTTAGACAAAAACTGTTATTTTACCTTGCAAAACACTGGAATTGCTGGTCTACTGCTGAAGTGTAAAAACACACTGCGCTTTAACAGGTGCTAGACGAACTGTTTCCCCTTATTTCCAATTTGTGTGCTAAGATAAGCTAACTGGCTGCTGACAGTGGCTTCATTTTTACATTAGGTATGGTATCTATCTTCTGTCAAGTTGTATTAACAAATCTGTTTTAAATAAGAATGGACATACCCTTGGAAATACTAGAGTTAGAGCACCCTAAGGTCCTGTGGGGGATTCAGGTCACTGCGTGGTCCTTAACCCTGTGATGAGTGAAAAATGGACCAGCCCCTGTGTGGTTGCCACTCATACAAAAACAAGGATGGATCAAATCTCAGGGGGGATTCTTTGACTCAAAATAGGGCCTGAATCCAGCCTGATACGTGTGTGAGTGTGTGGGATGGGGAGAGAATTTGAGGAAGAGAGAGACTCTCAGGTGTACTGCTCATTGGTCCGTGACAAACGCTTCATTTGTCCCTCATCTCAGCGGCAGACAGGGCAGCTGGGCGTCCGCGTCCTTAAAGGGCTCCATATCCTATCACAAAATTTGAAAACAACCTGGGGAGTGTTTTAGTTTGATAAATATAGCTAGTTTTCAGCTAGTTTTAAGTGCATTTAGCTTTAGTTGTTTAGGTTAGTTAGCTAAAAACCTCACTTTTGAAATGTACTGAAGATGTCTTTTCCTCTGTATTTCTGACCATGGTCTCTCGAGCAAGCTCTGCACATTGACACCTGTCACATAACGGCAACAGCCATTTTTTTCCAAATCAAAACTAATGATACAACTGCTCATGCAGCAGCATATCACAACAGAAGCTGAATGGGTCTAATCATAAGAGCTTGTAACCTAGATATTAGCCCCATCCATATAAATTTAAAGTGCATTTTGAGCTGTGGTTTCTGCAGCAGTTGCAGCGGAAGTGTTGTGCTCTTCTTCACACATGAAAGCTTACGTTTGTTTCCCTTTTTGCATTGGTCCACGATTTTAAAGTGTACACCCATGTGCATGCACCAAGATATGATCACACAGATCATGCAATTTCAGTAACATCCATGTGCTTGCTGACCCTTTTTCTAATGGAATTAAATTGGTTTTGTTTACCCTGGAAGTCCTCCAGGATTGTGTGAGATGTTGTGAGACGGATCAGGAGAGAAGAGGTGAAAAAAGGTTTGAATGATGGCGTGAGAACCGGAGGGAGCGGCAGCGAGGGTGAAAAGGTGCGATAGGAGTGATGGAAGACTGAACAAACAGGAGAGAAGGGATGAGAAGAAGAGCACAGCGGATGAGAGGGTGTGATGTGATGGAAGTGGTTGGGGGAGAGAAGGTGTAGCAACACATCTGCTGGTGTGTATAACTGGCCTGACATCTGGAGTGTGTGACTGTGTGTATGCAAGCACGATTGCAAGTCATTGAGACAGGCTCCATTTCTTGTTGTTAGTCTGAGAGGATCTTTTCAGGGTTAGTGCATGCCTCGACCTCCTGTGACAATTATGTTTCACACATAGCGAGCACTGTGCACTGTAAGCCAACTACTGTGTGTTCTTATACATTCTTTATCATACATCAAGCAAGAAAACCTTTCTCATTTTTACAGATATTTAAGGTACTTTCTTGCCTTGTCACAGCATGTCTTTTCCACTTAAAGAAGCAAGTCAATGTGGTCTAACATCCTAATTTCCAAGTGTCCATGGTTATTTTAAGCTGACAAACCCTGTTGCTCCAGGCATGCTTGGTTTAATTTGGTGCAAAACTCAATATCTCATTTAAAATGACTGTCAGACTGCCCATTCTGAAATACAACGTTTATTGAATCTTTTATAAAATTTCCTACATTTCTTGAGTAGATTGCTCAAAAAGGCTTTATGTCTGTTGAAGTCGCTTGAAGCTAAGAATGGACACTCGCGCTGGCAAATTCTACCTGCATAGCATATAAACAGACTTTTATTAACAGACTTAAGAATTAATTTGCAACTCGTTGCCAGGTGCCATTGTCATTCAACTGCAATGAATGATTTAAAACACACGGCTAGCTGTGTTGACCATAAAATGCCTTTCACAGGATTGACACTTAGTTTATACTGTTCGTAATTATTAATGCTTATGGATTATGGACTTCAGAGGCCAGGTACTCAAGATTTTTAGGATTTTGTAAGAAGAAGATCGGGTTCATTAAAAATAAAAAATGATTTAAGAACAAAAACAGCAATGAAAATGGTACAAAAATGTGAACTGCATTTCCCACACATTTTATCTGTATATATATGATAAAACCACATGAGGCAGCATCAGTTTATTTATATATCCTTCACCTGAGGCCAATTCCAAACCAATCATTAAATGTATTTCAATTAAATGCATATTCATATTTCAGTAGCCTCTACACCCCTTATTTCCACCACAGGACCTCACCTGGTTTATATCACAGACTGTAGATTCACATGCACCATCTATTATGAAATGCCACTTTTGGGTTTACAACAATTTAGTCTCATTAATAAATCATTTTGCAATTACTCTGTATCATGCAGTTGCTGTCCCCATATTGAAACTTGAGTTGAGTGCAAAGTATGCCTCCTAGACGTCAAACGACAAGTCAGGGGGTATTTTAAATTAAAATGTGTAATTCTGTAGTATCTAGGACACCACAAACCCAAGAGTTGTTTGTAGGAATACCATTTTTCTAATTCTCCAAAGGTTCAATTTATGCTTTTTTTGCTTGAAAGTTAACGCAACACTGACATATCATCACTTTTATATTAATAGCGAACATGTTAGCAAACAGTTGCTTATTTATAGATTCAGCAGACACAGAGTAACAGTTTTATCTCATTGGAGTCATGTTTGTGTCCATCTGACCAATGTTAATCCAGCATTCTGTCTCACTGTAGCTTTTTTTTAGGTCTCCACCAACTCTTCAGATGAATGTCTGGTTATTTAGCTGCTAAATGCTCCACTATGTTTGCTTTGCTATGTTGCTAACTTGTATGTACACCATAAAGGTAGCGTGTAGTGTTTTTTTTTAGCTTTTTTGTATTTTTAATTTATTATTGTTGCTCTTTGCAACAATGATAGCAGTGAGAGTGAACCAAAAGATGACCTTGAAACTAAAAGGAGTGAAATTAAGCTGCCTTCAAGTGTGGTTGGAAACTTCATTATCTGTAGACGATCTGACAAAAAACAGTTACTGTGAAATATAAAGTCTACCTTTGCTTTGTTGGGGGGTTTAGGAACACAACAGGATGTCACACAAATGGGCTATTTCATTGACACCCCCATGCCGCACAACCCTGCAATTGTAAGTTATTTTTAAGAAGCCAAAATCTCATCACATCATAAACCATATTACATTTTATTGATGTATGACCTTAGTCTCACATTTCTCCTGTTCATTTGAGATTGTCAGACCTGTAAATACCCATTTCTCCGGTCAGCTGTAGCTCCTGTAAACATGCAAACACTCACATTTGAAATCATGTAAACGTATTGTATAAGCATTTAGCAGACAGTATGTTTACTGTTATTGTGGAACTGACCCTGGTGGCACTACACACTAAGACACACTGTGAAAGAAGAGAAGAGGCAAAATAACAAAAGATGAGCTCACAATCACAATGTGAGACATACCACACTTCTCCCAGAAGACAATGATTCACTTTTTTGTTTTTTTCTGTGTTCCCTTAAACGACCGTAGGCAATAATGTGACTTCCTGGTCACAATGCAACAGGCTATTACCAATCAACAACATGGGTATGACTATGTTTTGAAAAAGCTATATTCTCATACTGCAAAATAAGGGCTGCAATGTTTGAATACACAAGCAATATTTACATCCATTTGAGCATTTGGTTATTACTCCATGGCAAGCCATTTAAATACAAGTATTGTTGAGTACTAGTAACTATTAGTATGAGTACTAGTACTGTTGCATGCTTTGTTGAGTACAGTAGGAACCCTCAAAGATGGTAAGCCACATGACAACAGAAGGGACATGAGTTGTCAGGACCTATACTGTAAAACCTCCCCAACATCAGTGTGATGATGTAACTGCACACTATCAATCAGTCTTCTGTAGTTGGGGTTAATATTTCAAGACACCTAGTCTTACACAGTCAGATAGGTGCCTGTCAGATGAATTTTGCTTTCAGTGCAGTGAAGGAGAGGATAGGAAATTTCCCCCCCCACATACAAGTCCTCATAAGATAGCTTCCTTTGCCCTATCATGCATTTCCGTGTTACTTTGCATATCCACTTCATTTGGTCAGGAAATGCATCCTGCAAACAGACAGCTGCAGTATCAATGTCAATGGAAAGCAAAAGGGGTTTGTGATGAATTTGACAATGTCCTCTAAGTTATGAATGTTCTCCAGAGAGGTCCATGGACCCACATTGGCTTTGAATGCAAGATGATTACAGCGCTGATCATCTTAACACTGCAATTTAGAGTTGAGCTTATTCAGTTTGAGCCATCAGGTCTGTATAGGAAATCATAAATCAACAGTTCTTTGTGCTGTGACTTATACAACATACTTCAGTGTGCAGGAGCATGCCAACAAAGCAAGAAGCTGCGACACCAAGATTAAAGAGATACATTAAAAATTATTATTTCCCCCCCAAATACTTCACAATCTACTTTGGGTTTCACAAAGATCTAAAGGTTGACCCCTGCTCCGTGGTAAAGTAGAGTGTTTCTGGCTTTGTCCTGGGTTGGTTCTGCCCAGGACACCGGTTTCATATAGCCTTTAACATTGCATGAGCATCTTGTTAGTCTCTCCGCTGACAGCCAACAGTCTGTCTGGTCGGCGGATCTCTCCCTGGCCTCTGATCTTTAGCCGTCAGCCAGAATTCAGAACAACAATTTCAAAGAGAGATGAAGCAAGCCTGCAAATATTCACTGTAGGTGTGGCTGATACATGTGTGGCCATGAAATACTGTGAATCTAATAATATCTCTGCATGAGAGCTAGTTATATATTCTGTGGTTGCGTTGTTGGACCAGTAGCTCCAAGCCTAATAATGTTAAAACCAAGAAGAATCATTATTTTTAATGAGTAGAAAACTCAGCAAATTTTACACTTTAAATATGGAGCTCTATCCAGAAGGTTAGTTTAGCATGGAGACTAGTCACAGGGGGAAACAAAGGGAAAGGGAAAGATGGTGGACAAAAACCCAAATCAACCTTGGTCAGGCTTCCAACAGATAAAGACAATTACAGGATTGAAAATGATTCAAACCCCACCCTGAATTGGCCCTCAGTTTAAGTTATATGTGTCTTTCATTCATAAAATAACTTTACAATGGGCGATGTGGTTGTACGTCAGTAGCCGACATTAAATTACGTCACCCTTCCATTTAGCACCTGGTTCTTGTTCCTTTTAGTCCGGGTTTGTGTTGGTTTACTACTTTGTTTTTCCTTTTCCCCCTGTACTCGTGTAAAACGTCCTTGGGTTTCATGAAATTTGAAATGTTAATCTAAGTTATTATTATTACGTTGGTTGCTACAACAAAGTCTCAATGGCTCTTAACACAGTGACAGTGACATCTTTAACAACTTTAGCTCACGATAAACCCGTGCTAAGTTACCGGATGCAACAATTGAAATGCATCAGTCCATCTGTAACTTATTCTCTTATTGTAAATGAAGGATTTTCTGTTTGAGCAAAACATTGCAACTGTATGAACTCCCGGTAACACTCACTCAGTGCTACAGCACTGTAAAGAAAAGACCTTTACGGCAGCAGGCACGGTGAAAGCACTACCGCCTTTGTCCAAAGCAGCCGCTGGAATCAACACAAACTGAAATCTATACATAGACTCTTAAAATGTGTGTGATAGGGAGATTTTCAGCCAGAGTTCCCGAATTACATGGATGTATGTAATATTGTGGGGAAATTATGCCTGCTGTGGTTTTTGTAATTGGCTAAATAAGTACTTAAGTTACATTGTTACTGTGTGTGTGTGTGTGTGTGTGTGTGTGTGTGTGTGTGTGTGTGTGTGTGTGTGTGTGTGTGTGTGTGTGTGTGTGTGTGTGTGCGTGTTTGGGAAGAGAAATGACAACAACAAAGGGCTGTAAAGCGTTGAAAGAGATTTATATATAAGAGCAATAGTTCCATCTAAGTGTGGTGCTGAGGAACAATAGAAATAAATAAATAAATAGGAAATAAAGGATAGAGAAAAGGTTAATGAATGGAGGTGACAGTTTTTTGTCTGACACAATTGGAGGAGCAGGAGCGATCATCCTGTTTAACCCATAAGCTACCTTTTACCATTTCATACTTCATTAGCTGCACTCCCCTGGTTTGCACCGATGGTTGTTCTCCACAGGGAGTGCCCTTCCTCCCACCTGGACACATGGCATCTATCATTACCCCCCCTGCTTCAGCTCTGAGCCTGCAGAATGTCTGTGTGTGAGAGTGACTAAATGCTTCTTCAGTTAAAATGTTAACAGCTAAGGGCTACCGCACAGCAAGCACAGTAGTAGTAACAGTAAATATTCACATCAATATCATCTTAATGAGCAGTGGCACCAGAGCAATTTGGAAGTGCTGTAGGGTCTCTCCCTCCTCCTGTCAGATTATCTAACACACACTTTATGCACAGATTTTAGTGTGTGTTTCTATTCCCTTTCCCTTCCAAATTACTAAGATGTCATTTATCTTCTCCTACTCCATCAAGGTGGATGCATAGCCCTTTAAATTGTAGAAATTATGTTTGAGTACCGACAGGATCAGAAATCAATGAAAAACACATAAACACACACACATCTAGCCTTACGATCATGACTAGATATGAAAAGATTTGACGCATGTTGTTTCATCTTAAGAGTCAAAGCTACCCCATTATCATAATCTTCAGCGCTGGGTTTGTCTCTGCATGCATGCTCTACATATGAGGGCTGGGTTGTATTAATTTCCAAAATCTGGATCATGTGCCTGGGATCCAACATTAAGAAGAAAATATTCAGATCCATTATGGAGATTTATCTGACTGGTAATCTTGCAACAATATCAAACACAAAACAGTTTGGGCTGCAGGTTCTGATTTATTAAATCTTGGATCTTAGTTCTGTGTCTTTTGTCATTGTTTTTTATCTTGAGTCCGGACTCAGACTGATGTCTCTGACTCATGTTGGACTTGTTGGTATTTGGACTCGGACTTGTCTCGGACTCGGCTATTGGACTAGCAAAATATTCTAGTTAGTCTCGACTGAGACCAGCACTACAGTATATGCATTTGTTCAAAATCAACTTGCTTATTCAAAACAAAAGCAATGATTGGTGGCCTGGTACATGCCTGGCTGCGTCGTATGCCTCAATCATCTGTTATCGAGCAATTTCATTTTCGCCACAGACACAATGTCCAAAATGACCACTACTGTGAATTCTTCAGGACTAAAGTAATAAGTTCAAGAATGGGAACATGTTACCCTGATCTTGCTTTTTGACTATTACAAATACCAAAGCAAATTGTCATCTTAAAGGAGAAGACTTTAAGATGTCTTGACTAGTCCTTGTCTTGGACTCGACAAAGGTGGACTTGATTACAGCCGTCTATGACACACACCAAAGAAATTGCTAAGATCATGGTAAAGCTGCAGCTTTGCAAAGTGTATGAGGTAGGGAAGGTAGGAAACACAAGCAGCAGGTGTTAAGGTTAAGAATCAAGGTGTACAACGTGAACAGCAACAGCACTGGTTCGAGTCTGGCAAGAACCTGTTCCATGTCATTCCCCATTTCTCTCCCCTTGTTTCCTGTAATCACTTACTGATAAAAATGTAATAACAAGAAAATACCCCAATATACATGTATAAGAAAGAAACACTAGCAGTCAGGTCAATGGTAAAACTATGACCAATTATGTCTGTAATTAACAATCTATCACAGTTAACAAACTGACTTCCAAGTTCTTTTTTTCTGTTGTATTTTTAGGCATTGATTGACAGGACAGCTGAAGAAATGAAAGAGGAGAGAGAGGGGGAATGACACATAGCAAAGGGCCACAGGTCGGAGTCGAACCCCGGCCCGCTGCGTTGAGGGGTAAACCTCTACATATGGGCGCCAGCTCCATCAACTGAGCTATCTGGGCGCCCCAAATTCAACATTAGCCTACCACAGTTGGTTTAGTTGTGCGAGAGACACTTTTTTCTGATTTATCACCAAATGCAGTGGTTTGTAATTTAAACATGTTTCTGACTGTTTAAGTTCTAAAATATTTGTCCTTCTATCAGTTCTTACACACTAACCCAACAACTAACAGTTGGCAGAAAAAGCAGTCGGACTGATGGACCAAAAAAAAGTGCCACGGAACACACCAAAGGGATGGCGACTGCCAACGGCAGCCGATTGGACAAACGCATCACGTGGGTGTGGTTTCTCAAGGTTTTTAAAAGCCAGACTGTCATAGCGGCTTTTTCAACATGTCATCATATATTTTACTACATAAGTTCCCCCAAACGTGTTTCTGAAAACCCTTTAAGCGAGAACAAGGCCACGCGGTTGCTGAATCTGTCTTCATTTCAGTTCTACAAAAAGTCAATTTTTAAAGATTTTTGTTATCTTTTTGTCAGATTCTGAGAGACTCTAGTCACGCTCATCCCGCTCGTCAGTACCGGGTTAGCACTCCACCAATCTGATTGGTCATTTGAGTCTGACTGTCAGCAGTGCCTGCCTTCTGACAAAGCATGTTGTGTATATACATATACATCAAGATAATTAAGATTGTTAATTGCTATCACATAACACAAAGAAAAGCAACACACTCGTACAATTGAAAAGCATGAAACCCTGGTATATTTAAAAAATATTTATCAAATCATTTTTCTTTCCACTAATCGATTCATTGACAGAAAGTTTCAACTCTATGACACTATTAACCTTCAATATTCTCTATAGCTGCTTCACTTCCCCCATAAAGAAATACAAGACTATTCCATTAAAACTACAATTGTGGAATCCCATTCACAGAAGAACTGAATAGTTGAGCTTCACAGCCTTAAGTCACTAATAGTTCTGAACACATAAAAATGCAGAGATTTTCTAGGAAAATGAACCCAGCACCCTTCAGAAATGTCCCCATAATGGCCTGACAGTGTACTCAGTAACCCCCAGAACCTCTCAGCTAAATACACTCTTGCAGTCCAAGTCTCTCTGTTGTAAATGGAGCCATTCCAAAAGATTGTGTTTGGACTTTTCTCTCCTTTGCCTTTAAGGGAAGTACAGACAAAACACACCAATCTCCCGACAGAATTGAAGATGATTAAATGAGAAAAAGTATTTGTTGATTCTGTGTCACGGATGTGTTGCCATAAATAGTCCAGTCACTGAAAGGGTTAAAAGGATTTCTTCCGGAAGCCGGCCAGACGTATGATTAAATTTAACTGGCTTGATTGAGAAAAGTCATGTCTGCTTAGTGTATCTCGCAAGCACAGAGCTATGCTCCCTCATCTGCAATTAGCAGTGGTTACTATCCTGTGTGTGTGTGTGTGTGTGTGTGTGTGTGTGTGTGTGTGTGTGTGTCTTTGTATTTGCAAATGAGTGTGCGTGTCAATAGTATACATTATGTAGTTTGGGGGGCTGGGGGATGTATGCTCATGTGCACTGAACCGTACACTTGCAAATATTGCATTTGTAAAAACAGACTGTATTTGTGTGTCTATGTGTGCATACTTAAGTGAGATCTGCTGTATTTGGAATCTGTATTGCATACTGTATGAAAAATGTAACAAAAGTAAAAGTGTGTTTCTGTAAATGTGTGTGTGCGTGTGTGTGTAAGCATTCTGCCAGCACCATTTGGCAGTTCTCAAACAGCTGTCAGCTTCAGCCAAAGTGTTTCAGCTGACTGATCTTTAAACTGGGCCAATAAGTTCCCACACAAAAACCCACATTCCCTGCGTTTGGACACTTTGAGTATATTGCTGCATCTGTCTTACACATCACTCTTCATCCTGCCATTGATTACTCTCTCTAACTATCCACTCTTTCCCCACTCTATTCCTCCTCACACCGTTTCTTCCTTTCTTCCGCTATATTTTGCTCTTAGACTGCTATGGTTGTATGAATTATTTCCTGTGAAATAATGCTGTATAACTAAAATGTATATGAAACTATTTACAGTTAGCATTTTTTTAGCAATAGACATTTAATGTATCTACATTCTGTAATTACCTCTCTATGCAGTAGTTTTTATTGTTAGTGTCGGAGTGAGAATGCTCCAACTGAGTTCCAATTGCCTTCACGTGCAAGGGTTTCACAGGAAATGAGGCATGCATGAAATTGTGAAATGGTTTTTGATTCTCCAAATAAATGCTTATGTTGCTCCATGACTGCTGGGATGTGTCCTAAATAAGCATTGGTTTTCTTACACAAAGTTCTTGCCATTAGTCTTGTGTGTGATGTGTCAATGTCCAGTACTTTCTGTGCAACTGCATGAATTAAATCATGTTGGAGAGTCTACAGTACATGTGACCGTGCATGCAAGTCTTTGAGAGAGAGAGATTGTGTGTGTGTGTGTGTGTGTGTGTGTGTGTGTGTGTGTGTGTGTGTGTGTGTGTGTGTGTGTGTTTGCGTGCATGTGCGTGCGTGTGTCAGTGCTGGAGGCAAGAAGCATGACAGTGTTCAACCGCACAGCATTTTCTCTGGTCATACCCCTGCCCTCCAACAACCCCCCCAAGGACGGCCAGCCCATTACAGTAATTAACCAGAGAGGGGGTTGATGGGATGGAAAGAAAGAAAGAAAGAAAGAAGTATAAGAGATAGATAAAGGTATTTTGAATAAGGGAGGAAAGAGAGATGGATGTTAGGTTTGCGAGGGAGAAAAACGAGAGGGGGGGGGGATTCGTTTTCTGCAGAGACAGCAAGTGGGTGGGGGCCGCTGCCTTCCTGCTTGCCGTTAATCCCTGAGTGACTTTCATGCATACAGTAAGCAGTGCAGCGCAGGCCAGAGCCCCCGCAAATTAATCTAGCAAAGAGCCTGGGATGTGGCCGCACTGAACCCCCCGCTTGACAACCCCCTCGCAGCTTCCTGCTGATAGACTTGGAAGAAAGGGAGGGAGGGAGGAAAAGAAGGAGCAAGACAGAGCGAGAGAAATGACGGGAAACGAGAACGAGAGGGAGATAAGCTGCTGCCGTATTGTCCAGTGAGTGGAGGAATAATGTGGAGGATAGAAGGCAGAGGGGACAAATGCAGTGCAGGGAACGACAGGAGGTGGTGAGTAAGAAAGGAAGAGGGAGAGAGGGGGGAGAGATAAGAAAGACAGTGGACTATTTAAAGCGCAGAAAAGGATGACTGTGTGCCCTCGCGCCAGTGACATCACACAGGCGCACGGTGATGTCACTGATTGTGGGTCGCTTTTCTGCCTCTCTATCATGATGTCATTTTCCTCCAGCTTTAACCTAACAACATGACAGACGGACATCTTAAAGGGTCCTGTGTGATTCACTTCTTCTCATTTTGCTTCATGATGTTTTCCATGTAAATGTAGTTTGCGTTCATATTATCTTTCTTAAAGGAATAGTTTAACATTATTTATTTATTTACTTACTCACTCATTATTTCTGAGAGTGAGATAATATCATAGATATCAGTTCAGAGTTCTGTTATCTCTTCTTATATGCCAAATATAGTATGTAGTAAAAATTAATATATACAGTATTTATCAAAATCCCTTTCTTCTCTCTGCCGTTAGAACATAAAAGTATTGTTGGTCTTGAACTTGGTGTCATCCACATATCTTTATCTAATCAAATGTGATTATATTATATTATGTGAACTGGCTAATTAACTATTCATCAAGTATACAACTCTTGGACATCAGAATGTGGTAGCTAACAGAGCGATATCATAAGTTAAAGTTGTGTGTTTGGATGTACATGCTAGTCTGCAAACACGTCACATTTACAAAAGATATTAATGGAAGATTAAAATCAGTTGCAACGCCAACCAGGACCAGCTGTTGTGTGAATTCTGAATCTCAATTCTCATAGAAATAATCATTTGATTATTCTGTCATCGGAGATCTCATCTCATCTATATGATGGACTTAAATCACAATGAGTGAATCTGGCTCACGACCTTTATCACATCACCCTTGAACAAAGCCGATCACATGGGAAAAATCTGTTGTTCTGACGATTACATCTTGACCATAGCAGCTTACCGTACTGTACTGTGCTGGCCTCAATTAAACTAAAAGCTTTTTACAGTGTGATGGCAGCTGCCACAAGGTTGCATCTTTTGAAGAATGAGGCAGTGGCTGCAAAGCTGTAGCTGCATCAGCTCACTGAAGAGAGAGTGGGTGGTGCGGGCTAAGATGGAGTTCAGTTTAATTCTCATCCTATACCCTTCTGCTGCTGCCTCCAGGGTGTTCAGGCTGAATCAGCCCAATGTTTGTCCCCCCTCACCAGTTTATTTGTCCTACCGTCCCCAGCCACGACCAGCCGCGACTAATTGATTGGAACTACATTGTGTAGCGATGGGGGGTGGCAACACAAAGTCACAAACACAGTATCTGTGCTCACATTCATTTCTATCCAAACTCTTTTTCTTTTTTTGCCCCCATCCTAATCTGTCACAAATCCATCTTCGTCCCACTCGCTTCCATTACAAGCCACAATTTTTGTATCTCCCTGCAATCTCCACAATCGGCTCATATATCTTTATCAGTGGCAGCTGCTAGTCTTCCTCAGGGGAAGAGCAATAACCAAGCACCATAGTGTTACGGCCAACCAAGCAACAATGATAAACGACTATAATACTAAACAATCTCCCCAATATCCTCTTTCATTTAGTAAACCGCTCCTTAGGCCAATAGCCGCTTATTGAGCTCTGTACTACGCCATTCAGCCTCAGGCATGAATGGCACGTCTTGCCTGCAGTGGGCTTGATTGACCCGATACCTCATGAGGATTCCAGGCGGTTCTCTCATTTGCGACTGTTGCTCGTGTACGCTTGTGCTGATTGCTGGACCGAGCAAAGTGGGGTCATCGAGGGGTCAGTGTTTGTTTTATCAGACTGAGAGAGCAAACGTGGGAGTGCTAATTTAGCCGGACAAATCAGTTGAAAAATCAAATTGAGCAATCATGCGCCCCATATCTTAACTTTAAACCCAGCAAACACACAGACACACAGATGAAGCTGCTTATAGCCTCATGCGGTCAGGCATAAAACTGTACATATGTGAGCTATAGGCAGAACCAGAGCAAGGAGTTCACTGACTGAATGAAATTAGCCCCAGCTTCTCCTTCCCACCCACACGTTGGACTGGGGGGTAAAGGGGGACTGAGTACCCAGGGACCTCCTGGAGGAAGACCCAAAAAGATACCAGAATGAAGAGCTGTGGATGCGGGGTGGGGCCCATAGAAAATACCTTTATATAGGGCCCAGAATTTTGTGCTACACCCCTGTCCCCTGCCATCTCTTGTTTTGCCTTTCCCCATTTTATTTTCTAATCCGACTAATTGTAAAACACTTTTGGAATGTGAGTAACAAATTTTGTAAGAGACCAACTTAGCAAAAAAACTTGGTTTGCTAAGCAATTGTGAAAGTTACTAATCATGTTGATTCAATTATTAATTGATTACTAAAACTATAAATTGAGGAATCTGTGTGCGTGTGTGTTTAGGTGCGTGTGTATGTCGTCTTTTAAATACTTTGAGAACCGTTCATCCAATCTACTTCACACCTGGCTTGCTTGGATATTGGATTTTAATAAACTGTGAACAAACTAAATAACCACACAATGAAGGTTGAGGAAAAAAAGTTAAGAAAAAAAAAACCACTGCCATGACGCTGGCTCTTCTGTTTCTACCCTTCTCAGTAAAAGCCAAACTTAAAATCACTCAGAGCTCAACTTAAACTGACTCAATGTATTTTTTCTGAAACAAAACTCAATAAAAAGGTATTTTTGCAGACACTAGATCTAAAAAAAAAGAAGCCTGACACTATATCCTATTAAGTTGCTGTGAGCTGCACATTTACTGCTGTTAAGTAGACGGCAGAACATAATGTCTTCTCTGAGCTGACCGGGCTCCGGCTCCATTTTTGAAGTTGCTGCCCACTAATAACACTAATAACATTACCGTCGACAATATACCTCCGCTAATTAAATCCATCCTTTAACTGTCACTTCATAACCTTCAAGCCACTAAGCCTGTTCGGAAATGAACACCTCTGCTGAATTGTTACATGTGTTAATAAAAACGATAATAATAATGACAAGACAGCAGTGCCGTCATTAAACCTCGATAGGCAACATTATTGACAAAAAAGTAATAACAGTAAAATATAGATACCTCTTCCCCCCTCCTCCATGAGACAAATGTCTGTGATTACTCTACATTTTAATTATATTATGTTGTGAGTTAAATCAGAAACGTAACCAGTAACCTTTCTCTGTCAGGTAAGTGTTGTAGTACAATGTATTCCTCTAAAGTAGAAATACACAGTGAGCCAGTAGTAGACTATACAATGTGGTTGCATGTTAAGTCATTTGAGGTCATTCTGTTATTTATTTAGGGGTACAATGGTTTTGGTTGGTTACATTGGTTACAGTGGTTACATGTTGAATCAGCACTGTATTAGTAATATAATTAAAAAGAAAACTGCACCTACAAAGTTACCATTGTAAAACCAAAATAGGAAAAAAACTTGTCACTCAAGCATGGAGTTCCATTTTTGCATATATACAGACTGAAAACCTTTCTATTTCTCTCACAGCATCTTCTTTATGTTAATTATGGTGAACACTGAGTATGTAAATGAGAATTTGAATTTTTCAGAGTGGTGGTGACCTTCTCTCGATAGTCTTGCAATAACCATGACGTTTGGTTTCTTTTTTTTAATTTGCCTTTATTTTTCTCTGGGACTAGGAATTAAAAATGATTTCAGATGTCTATGCCATATATGTATATATATATATACATACACACACACACACACAAGTCACATTTCAATAGGGAAAAGTCGTGCAATCATTAAACTGACAAACTAAAATTAAATAAAACTTGGGACAATATTTATACATTGGCCTAAATGAAGATGTGATGTTTGTGTATTCTCAGGACTGTTGGGTCCAAACAGAATAACTTTTAAAGCTGACTAGAATTTCTCCAACTGACAGTTAAGAAAATAATGTGCACAGCTAATAATTTGTATGCTAATGTTGTGTAATGAAAGCCTTAGTCTTAGATCTTCCTCTCCAAAATGTGATTCTTCTAACGATAAGCACTGCTAGCTGAGTGTCAACATGTTCCGGTTTCCAGGAAACTTTAGTTGCTTTTACACACCTTCACCAAGTCTCTTAAAGCTAAAAGACGGCATTTTGGGAAACACGCTTATTTGCTATATTGCCAAAACTTAGTTGAGACGTTCAATACTATTCTCATATCTTTTCGTTTCCTTTCGGCTTAGCTTAAAAACTGGAGAGGAAAAAAACGCCAACTTATTGACACACTAGATCTTTCTTGTTGAGTAGTCACTAATCCAAATCCTTAAAAAACGTTTTACAAGGGTATGTGCTTGATTATACCTTATCTGGGCGTAGTAGGAGAAATCCAAGAAGTTGTCCTGCACTCAACTCCCTGTTAAACAATAATGAGTAATTTTTACATATTAGATTTGTGTACAGATTCAAGTAACAAGATATAAACTGTTCATAAGTAAGCTTTAGAGCTGCTGTTGGTCAGATTCTTTGCTTTTACACTTAGCTAAGGTAGCTGTTTCCTGGTTTCCAGTCTTTATGATAAGCTAAGCTAACCATCTTTTGTCTGAAGCCTCATATTTACTGTAGAAGAGTGGAATCGATTAACCTATCTAACTCGAGTCGACCACAAACTGCTGTGGTGTGCCGGCTGTCACAAGTGGAAGATTCTGAATCACCTTCAACAACCTAAAAGGTAATTACAAAGACCCAGACACACATCCATTTTGACACCTATTCATTTCTTTGTACAACAGAGTAGCATTTACAAAGGAAAAAGAACAAAAAATCCCTCACACGCTGGTCACCTCTGCCTCGGTTCATTTGTTCGATCAACCTTTTGCTCACAAGGACGTTTTCTCAAAACACGTAGATGATTGTCTCTCTTTGTACAACAGAGTAGAATTACACAATAACTGTGGACCAGGTGTCAACAGTTCCACCCGAACTCCCCCAGCATGCACTCAAAAGTAATTACACCTGAAAATGGTCTCCACAGAAGTGATTATCCACAAGTGACACCACTTGAAGCATCCTGTGTCCTGAGGTTGTCAAGCTTGCTGGATCGTAGCCAATCAAGACCACCTGAACGGTTGTATGAAAAGACAATTGGACAAAAGTAAAAAAAACAATCACGCCCACAACATGGACAATATATCCTATTGAAGAGGTCCTTTGGAGTGTTTTTCTGCAAGGTGCTGAGTGGGGGAGCTGGATGTACAGGTGATGTTCAGAAGAAAGGAAAGGGGCCCTGAAGGGTTTTGTGTGCTCTTATTGCTGCTTCTGGCTTTCACCTTCACAGCTCATTGAGTCTGAGCAGACAAAGTATAGAGGTGTGGATGGCTGAGGCCAAAAGGTGATATGGGTCTCTGTGTGTGTGTGTGTGTGAGGAAGAGTGAGCGCCCATTTGATTTTCTTTTATTTAACTCCACTTTCCCTGTTATATAAAAAGTGTATATTAGAGAAAAACAAAATCAAATGGAAGCAAGAAGGAAGGGGCAAAAAGCTCCCTAATTTGCTGGCTGCTTTACTAATTGAGCTACCACAGCACTTCGCGAGAGGCTGGTAGGCTAGGAGATTGGATGGATTGATATGGATTGATATGGATGCATGCTCACACACATACAGAAAAAAGAAGCACAGCAAAGCACACACAGAAAGGAAATGCCACAGACAAGCTTTCATCTGTTGTTTTCTTTGACAAATTTGATTAAGTTGTGCACAGGCTGAAACAGAAGAGATGGCCCGCTCTTAAAAGAAAGAAAGTCGGCACTGCCTCTTCGAATGCATTAGTCCACAAGGACGCATCTCAACGGTATTTTGTTCTCCGTCGGAGTGTCGTTTGTTTTACGTGTTTGACGGGTTGTTCTGTGCAATTCGAAGACCATTTTACCTACAACATCAAAGACCTCGAGGCAATGAATGACTTCAAAAAGGTTACAACATGCACTCACTATCATAGCATTCTTCCTATCTTCTGCTTCTGCCTCAACACTGTGGCAGTGCGCAGGAATTAGTCAAATATTAAAGCCACTAAAGAGAGCATATGAGAGAGAGAGAGAGAGATAGAGAGAGAGAGAGAGAGATAGAAACATAGAACTCAAGCTTTACGCAAGCAAATAAATCTCTGCATTGTTGTTATTAATCCTGTGTCAAACAGGAAAGCTCCAGCGTCATCCGGAGAGGCAAAGTGCTTTCCATCGCAGCTTTGCATCTCAATGTGGACAAGCGCTTCACATGCAGTGCCCCTCAGATTAGCACATCATTTAGGATTTTTAATGACACCCCAAGGCGCTCCCTTCCTCGCCTCACTTTTATATGACTTTTTTTATTTTTACCCCTATACAGTCTGCCTCCATGAAATCTTCAGCTTTAAATTTATAAATGTTGCACTAGAAAAACGTTTTTTTAACCATTAAAGCCATGTGATTTTTAGATCAGACTGTGAACAGGATTGTCTGTCAGAAGCAAATTTGTGCTTATAATTCAGCTTCTTAAATATGTCTAGTATTACTGGTTTTATAAAAATAATGACGAAGTGATAATCAGCGTTTGGTTGTTGTCACACATCCATGGGCTAATTTAGCTTTCAGCCTCTCGCATGAATAGCCTAGGTTGCTAACTAGCACTGTAATTAGCTTCTCCTGAAGCTGGACTGCTTTATTGTGTGTCGATATATATTTTTTAAACTTTGACGCAATATCCATCAACATTTATGCATTTATAAATTAACTTTTGTGACCAATTAACGAACTGCCGTGAGCCTGGGGTTCAAAACTACAGAGAGATGTGCAACGACTACAAAGAGATGCAAAACAACAACAAAAAGAGGCAAAGGCTTCACAAAGTCTGTGTCTTGCTCCTGTGTAGGAACGATGGTGGGGCTTTTTGCATGTCTGTGCTCATTGTTTTATAAAAATCCATGCTAATAGCAGGTAGTGGAGCCAATTTGTCTTAAAATATGGATAGCAAACCCCATGGAAACACTTGTTTGAAATAGAGAAATTCTAAAAAAGAGATTGCATTGAGTTATAAAAGCTAGTACTGTAGAACAGAGGCTCCCACAGGATGCTTATTAACACTGTGGATGTGAAAGTACAGTTGGAACCCTTTGAAATCTGCCATACTTTGCTTTGTGATAAATAGGCTAATTTTTATTTCCTGCTGTTTAGACTAGGTCCATATAAGATAAACCCTGATTTGGATACTGAAATGTGGTTTCGTTTTGCAGTAGGAGGCACCAAAAATGTTCAATTAGATAATCCAAAAAAAAGAATTCCCCCTGGATTTTACATGGCTGCCTTTGCTTTTTTCCTGTCACATTTCTCCTGAGATGCAGCAAAAGATAACTCAGAGCATGCGAAACCTAATTTTGGCACCATTAAGAGTGTTTTTGCTCATGATGCAACCACTTCTAAATCTATCTGTCTATCTATCAGGAATCATTTCAACTCATCACCATAAAATTATTGTTTTACATTCTCTGGCTCTGCACCGCTAGCATGAATACCTAAGGATGCTAATTATCATTATGGATTAAAAAGCCCAGTTGGAACTCTGAGAAAACAAGCTCCGACACATTTGCAGAGCTTAATCTCTGATTTATTTCCTCCAATTGAATACATTGCTTGTCCAGTGGTTTCTAATACGAGCAGATTTGCAAACAGTCAATGAGGCCTTGCGCTGTTGGCCACAACAATGTTGCGTGAATGGAGAACATTAAGTTGCCTGGAAAACAGTTCAAGAAGTAATTAACAAATCTGCTGGGTGGCAATTTGTTTCCAAATGAGCAGAATTGAAACTAAGCACGTCATACATTCAATAACAGTCAGTGAAATAATACAGCCAGATAAAATAACTGAGTTGACCTTCATTCTAGCATCCCCAAATTGCAATCTGCTTCATAAATGGTTAATTCACTCCTCTTTTTCTGCTTTTAAAGCATAACATTTCACCAAAGATGACGACATGCACATCAGTAGGTCAATGCCATAAACGTTAAACAAACCCTGTAGTCACTACACAACAGTCATGCTATCCCTTTTATTAATCATTTGAACTATTTAACCTATAAGGCATTATCTGTTGGATTTTGCAAACCATTTTACACTGTCTGAGCATCATTTGGGGACAATAATAACATGGACAGTATTTATTTTAAATAGACTGTATTTCTATAGTGCTTTTCTAGTCTGAACGACTACTGGGAACTCAGAATTTTGAGTGCGCGGCCAGAGGTCGTGCGCCGCTCTATCTCTCTCTTTCCGACAAAGCGGAAACAGGAGGCGTGGACGAGTTTGAGGGTAACCGGATGCTAGGGCACTCGGGGCGACTTCAAGTCTCTCTTAAGATGACTTTTTAATGGTGATTGAAAGGCTTGGTCCCATGAAGGAGGTCATCGAATCAAATCGAAACATTGACGTAAATGCTGCTGCCAGTTCAGTTGTTGTTTACCTTTTTCGTCTTCTTCCAGTCCGTAGAAATAGCAAACGCAGTAGTGTTTCCTCATGGACGTCACCTCTGTTCAGGACTAGTGTCGCGACCACCACGCGTGAGTATAAATACTTAATATGGTTGACATCACATTGGCGCAACGGCTCATTTGCGGCTAGTATCCCCCCAAACAGTTCTGTTTTTAAACTAGCTTCACACTCTTAGTAATTTTTTTTCAATGACAAGAAAAACACGATGACAAAGCTAAACTAAGTAAATCTGAGCCATTATTTTGAGCCTTGTTTGCCATGACGGAAGTGCATGGACATCCCAGCATGTGAGAGACATGAGTGTCTGGGGTTGATGGGCAAACGGCCATTTTTTGAATTCACAAACAAGCATGATTAGCAAGCTCGGCAGTGCCCTGTTCTTTGTCTGAAGTGTGTGTTTTCTCTCCGGCAGCACAAACAAGAACCATCTAATCATAGCGTGTCTCCTGTTGCCGTGATGGGAGGAAGTGCCTTTGAGCAATTAAGTGTAAACAAGTCAGATTGGCACATGTCAGAAGCAGCACCCTGTACTGTGCTGCAGCTGTATCAAGGGATTGAAATCTCTGATACATAGTGGGTGCTTTTCAACAGATGTGTGCATGTGGGCATATGTTTACATTGTACTCACGCGCAACAAAAACTTTTTAAGGAAAACATATGGTATGGAAACGTACCAAAGTTTTCTTGAGAAATGTATTTCTCTTTTTTAAATGGTGGTAGGACAAACTTTGAGGTCCATTGCTAACTGTTAATCCATTGACAGTAAGTAACAAAACAACTCCTAGGACAGAATGACAGCACCCACTGAGGTGTTAGATGATGTGGAGTGTTTTTTTGTAGTTCACAGCTGGAAAACCGGAGGTATGTTAAAGGGTTTTTCAGTGTGATGCCAATTCTGAGATGTCGTTTATTGTACAGTGATGTAAATTAAAACCAGGAAAACAGACAAGTTTCACCGTCCCTGCAATTCATCATGAACATTATGTTCAAGTTGGCCATATGATGGGACTTTTACATGCACTGTATATAAATATGTACATAGTAGTAAAGACACATTGTGTAAAAAAACTGATTGTCACTGATCTTGACAGTTGACATTGATCAGATCTGCCGCCTTTATGGCTAAAGCAGCTAGTTCATGTTTCTATGTCAACAATGGATCATGTGACTACTGATATTATGCTTATGTGTTCCGAATTGGATGTCAAGTTCTATTTACTAGACTCTTGCTTCTCTCTTGATTTTTCCCCCACTATGCAGTATTACATCATTCTTCCATCATCGCATGTGTGATATCTAAACAATTGGATTCTTATTAAAATTGTATCACTTTCCATTGCGGTCAGAAAGAATTTGTTAAAAAGGTTGCTGTAACAAACCCCTGGGAGCCATTAGGGGCTTGTGTTCAAAGTCAAAGTGATTAAAGGATGCCTTGTTTAAAACATAAAAGGGAGAGGTAGTGGGTGAGAGAGAATGAGAAAGAGTTCTCTGCCTATGTTCGGCTCATTAACAGCATTAACAACTCCTAGTGTCCCTCATTTGGACGACAGAGTGTTTGAGTTTGAAGCTCCACCGTCATCTAACTGCTGATTCGGGATGTTAATACCTCACCATGAAAACAGTTAATGTGTGCTGTGTTACGGAGGGCTTTGCTGGAATATTACTACTTTAAATAGTAAGGAAGGGATAATGTTGATAAGAGAGACATGATAAAGAACCTATACTGTATAATCCACGCCAACAGTACTGTCTATATGTCTGTATTTAGCATGTTCAATGCTTGCTACTTTTCATACAGTCAGCATCATGCCTCCCATTTTAAGGCATGCTAACAATGTGACTCTAGGGACATCTGTCTCCCACTTTGGTCCAGACTGAATTGCACTACTACTAATTGAACTACTGAAAGAGTTACCATACATTAAATTGGGTACAAGCATTAATGGTACCAAGAGAATAAATCACACTTAGCTTGGTTATACTTTTTTCTAGTGTCATTATCAGGTCAACTTATGAAATCTTCCAAAACATTGTTTTATGATCAAATAACTACAAACCCATTCACAGTCCCACCAGCCTACTGTATACTTTAGTTTTGTGCTAATTAGCAGATTTTAGCATACTAACAAAACACTACTGTACTGAAGTCAAAGAGACTTCCTGTAAGTGGGTTGTTGAGAAATTTACCAAGATACAAAAACTAACAACAGTAGTACCTGTGCTTGAACTGACTACAAATACACAGTTGCATTTTACGATCAAAGCAAGACAAATTCACATAATTTCCTGTCAAAACAGCTTTGAAGGTTATGGTTCTTCCAACACAAAGCAGATTAAGACAACATAATTTGATTGGATGCCAGTTAGTGTGACATATTACGACTAATGAAAGCTGTGCATATACTCTTCTGTCTCTGCTCAGGAAGCAGAGATGGAGTATGGTGCTCTGCTGGGCATGGTTTCCCCTCAACCTCAGGGCAGGGAAATCAACTTGGGGATACTGAGAGGATGTATGTGTGTGATTATCTGTATTAAATGTGTTTGGAACGATATATACCGTGTTTATGTATATACACCCTTGTGAGAATATGTGTTCTATTTTGTAAATGCTGTGTGTGTGTGTTTGTGTACAGCATAAGGAGGAAACTTACATTGCAGTATTTCAGCAAGAGCGTCTGCTGATATATTGACTTTGCAGAAGAATCCCCAGTGATCAAGTCCAATTCAGCAGCCCTGCCCTAATAAGCTCTGCACATCAAGGCTTTTCTCCCTTTTTCCTCTCCAACTCGCTCCCTCACTCTTATCCTTCCTCCTGCTTTTCCTTTGACTGCCACACATTAGCCAACCCAGACCACACAATGGAACCCAATCACAGCTGGTAATTTGACTAAGCTCTGTTTTCTCTGTCTTTTGCACATCAAAAAACCTCTCAACAGAACGGCCCCCGTGCTTCTGCTGCCCCCATATTATTTGGCTCCCATCTATCTGTGCGCACGTGTGTGTGTATGCATGGAACAAAGAGACTGGAGCCAAGCAATGACATGGCCAAACTCATTAGGCTTTCTGAAGATATCATAACAGAATTCCAGCACTATTCTGTCAAGAGCAATTTGGTTTTGAATATTCACTGTATGCAACATCGCTGACAGTGGCGTGCATGTACATGAAGACAATTTGATTTAGACAGCTTGTCAATTAGAAATCCCTTGCTACCTCTTTCATTGCTCATTTCATTTGAGTTACTGGCATGGGAAAGCTAAAAACCCACACGCACGCACACACGCACACACACACACGCACACACAAATTAAAATATGAAGCCCATGATAATGCAATTTTTTCTATTATGCAAAAACATCATGTGTGTGTGTCTGTGTATGCTATGCCAATGTTTAGAATTAGCTGTAATGCAGTCTACGTGGGCCCATATCCCAGCATGCATTTGGCCTGTGTGATGTAGGTTCTCTGGCAGCAGCGCTATAAGATAAACAAATTAGTCGTAACAAGCTGGCAACAAAGGGAAGCAGAGAAAAACTGCTCTAATAATAAAGCAAGTCACACTGACACTCTGTTGTGGGTAGCACTGTTCAAACCAGCATGTCCACAATACATACACTCATGCTGGCTATACCTTGTCATCCAAATTTATCTCTCTTTCTCTTATTTAAACATACACAATACTACAACATTGCAAGGCCTTTCTTTTAAGAGAAAGCTTGGCAGACAGCTGAGAGCCTTGGACCTCGTTGTGACTGATTGGGACTGTACGCGACTCTGAAGGCAGTGACGCCTCTAACACAGGGACAAATAAATCACCATGGTGAAGAGAGAGTGAAGCAGGGGAGTAAGATAAAAAAAAGTCTAGCTGTCGCCGTGAGGAACAACACTGCTTCTCTTTGCCAAAGAAATCAATTAGACTAATGTGCGGTACACATTAAAAACTGCTTTAAAGTATAAAACACTGCAAAAAAAAAACTAAAAAAAACAGTCCAGTCCACTTTGTGTTTTTACACAGATGCTACTAAACTGTAAACACAACACTGACATATCACCTTAAAAAGATAGCATAGATAACATGCTTATTTACACATCCAGCAGTTAGGGAGCAAAGTTGGCATTCATTTGGAGTGACCTTTCTATAGTCACTCTCCTTTTAGCTCTGTTTTGGTCTCCACCAACTCTTATAAGAAATATGTGTCTCTTTAGATGATAAATAGTCTATTTTCTTCACTAGCTAGTTGCTAACTTTGTTGTTAGGTGCTGTTCCGGTGGTGTATAGTTGGTTTTTACAACACTGGTGAAGTTGAGGGACCAGGTTTGGTTTAATTTTGTTCCCGGTTGGCAAAATCCCTTACCCTAACCCTGAAAGAGAACATTTAAATTAGTTTATGCTGACAAAATAGACCTTCATACAGCAAGCTAAAGTCTTAATTCTATCCTTTCTTCGTTCTTACTGTTTTCTACCTGTGTCCCCTTCCCACTCATCTTTCATTTTTGTCTGTCTTTCCATATGATTTGGCCAGTCAATCAACAATGCTGCAACAATTTGTCCCTTTTTCCATCATAACTCACCCGTCGCCAATTAGTTAAGCAAGTGACTGCTGCTGGGCTAATTAGTGTGGTTGAAAACGGTATTGTAACAGTTGAAACACACAGCATGCGTAAGCGTCAGTTGTGGCAGCGTAGAGCAGCTATTTTTATTTCAGCGCCCATGTTTTCCAATCTGTCCAGTCGGGCGTCGCCCCGATAGTTTAGACGTATTCTATATTACTTGTGTGACACGCAAGTGTGTGTGACAAGCCAGGCAGGTAATCACATATAGGTAGACCACAGTGCAGAGACCAATGGACGGACAGATGTTACACACGCATGCATGTATCTACACAACCCTTACACGTGTGATGTGTTCCAGGCAGCGATGAGCGAGATAATTCACCACCTCACTTGTTTTTATCTGAAGTTAACATAACTCCTATCATCACATCTTATGCCATAATCTTGTGGTTTTAGTATGATGTACCGGTTTTGGAATTTGCCAGACATGTTTGCAATCTTCGTTACAACTAATGAGCCTACTGAAAGCTAATTACATTTGTGTTTTTTTTGGGAAGAAAGCACCATTGTCTTTCATCAAATAAACCTCTTCCCCCTCTTCTTTTCATACACACACATACACACGCACAGAAAAAACTATTTCAATTACCTTCCCCGGCTCTTTTTCTTTATTTTGTGACGTCTGCGTTGATTAAGCTGCACGGCGAGCAGCTGGGGAGCGGCAGTGTATGGGAGTGATAAAATCCCTTCAGGTGAAACTCTGTCAACACCTGCCATCTCCTCTCTGCTCTCAGCAGATGCAGGCAGACACCAGGCCGGGGCGGAGAGAGGAACAGCAAGCACAGCAGTGCAGCGCACTTCTACCGTCTGGTGCACCCTGGACAGCTGAGTATACCAAGGACAGGTCAAGTGCGTGTGTGTGTGTGTGTCTATAGAGAAAAGTAAGGTAGGAAGTCTCTGCATCGATTGGGTCAAAACTTCTCCTGGGGAGCAGATTTTCCAAATTCCCACTACACAGACACACATTAGATATTTTTGGGCCCCTTGATGATGCTGTTAGCTCCAGTTCTCAGCATCCTCCTTCTTCAAAACTCTCTTTCTAATTGGCGAGCAAGTAATTTCCTGTCTTTTTTGCTGGAGCTCCATTTTTGGCAGCTCTCAATAAATGATGGACGCTTTCTCCCTGACTGATGCTAACAGCTGCATATATATGGATCCAAATGAGGCTAGGCAAGCTTTTTATGGCTCTTTATGATATATTAATATTTATGCCCTTGCCAACCAAGATAACAATAGCGTTTGAATTTAGCGCTTGCAATTAACAGGATTCCAGCTGCTGCTCTTGGGATTTGTGTGAAAGGGGTTGTGCATGTGGGAGTGTAACTCTGTGTGTGCGTGTGTATGTGTGTTTGTGTGCGTGTGTGTGTGTGTGTGTGGGCATAACTGCTTAAATGAGAAAGCATGAAGAGGGCAAGTTAAATGTTCCATTTAAATGTCATGTCACGAAGATGGAATCAATCTTGATGAAATACTATTAGGGTTTTCCTGCCATGATGCTTCTTCTCTTACTCACACACACACACACACACACACACACACACACAATTACAATTACCATTCAATGGGAATGGAGCAGATAAAAACTTTTTAATATGGGTTTATGATCACCTTATTAATATTATGCTATCAAGAAGTAGCCTGATGCTTAGATCGAGATGAATGCATTTTTAATCATCAGCCATCTTAGGAATTTATTGCACCCACCTTTTTCAATATTTCCCTTCATGTAATTCAAAAACAATTATGCTCAGCAAATTCAAGATGAAATCTAAAAATAGGAAGATGAAATAAAATAAATGTATTATTTATATCCTACTGTTGGGAGCTGAGAGCACGCCTTGCTTGATGTCATGGGGCTTTCCTCATAGCTGTGAAGTGTGTGTGTGTCTGTGTGTGTATGTGTTTGTGTGTACATGTATGATTTTCTTTAATTTAACTCCACTTTCCCTGTCATATGCTCACTGACATCTAAAGAGTTGAATGGCCTTAGTCGTCACCGCCAGACATGCCGCATGACAGCACCCATGACTCCCACGTATCTACTTGGCAGCAACTTGGTACGTACAGACTTGAGTGATGACATTTGTAGATGCGGCTCAGTGAGTCCGACAAAAACATTTATTTATTTCTCAGATTCATTGTTTTGTTCTAACGCCGCTAGGTGCTCTCTCTCTTCAGTTAAGACTGTTTCACGCTTCTGCGTCAACTCCACGCCGTCAGGACCCTTTTCGGAGTTCTGCATTGGGGTTGCTTTCCATCACGGTACATTTCCCTGCCATGGTGCTAGGGTTGTTGCTTGTGTCTGTGTCGCTCACCAACAAAATTACTCAGAATGGCACACCCCATAGACTGTTGTGCTAAAATGTTAATCTTATTTGTTTGGCCTTTTCTTGCTTAGATTTTATAAAACATATGCAGTAATAGACAGCAACATCTACGACCTAGTTACTGTAACCAAAAAATAAGTCTGAGGTTATTTGTGAGGCGTCTGCCAGACAGTTTATGTTACAGTATGTTAGCAAGCAAATTTTAGCACAGCTGACTACAAAGTACTGCTTGCTGGCCAAGTGCTAACTTCAAAACGCACTGACATATAGACACTTTACAAACGGATAACCCCATCATTGTAACCAAAATATGTTTGAGTTTATTTGCAAAGCTTATGTCAGTTAACTAGCATGTTGCTCCTCCCCACAGTTGGCTGCTTGAAACACCGACTATCCACACACAGGATGAGTTGACAAATCACAGTCCTTGCATTCTGCGTCACCTCGACGCAAAGTTACAAATATTTGGAGGTGCACGTCATGCAGCGGCGGAGGGCTCGGAGAGGTGTTCACGGCGACGCAGAGGGGTCTGTGGGGGTGCGCAGTCGATTCGGCGCAGAAGCATAAATCAGCCTTAATTCTCCGTCTCACTTGATTATACTGTGCTTTTGTGCGGTCGTTGAAGCTCCTTCTAAAACTTTGCCATTTTGACCAGCTGTTTGTAACACAAAATTAAGTAGATTCTGGATTGTTTTATTTCTATAGTTTGTTGCTGACTTCACCAGCTGACTTCTCTGCTGGCTGTTGAAACAGGAGACGTCCATTATGTTCTAAAACCAGCCTCTGTGACTTGAACAGCTGAGTCGCAGCTAAATGATCACCTGGTTTGAGTCGAGCAGGGAGGGCTGGTTCAGACCACTGCAACTATTCCCTGCGACGTTCTAAAATGGGTTCATCTTGTGGCAAATCTTTGGTCTGAACTGGGCTTTAGAATGCAACTGCCAATTAAACCTTTTTTTCCCCAAAATTGACAATTGTTTTCATTTCTGAGGGTGTTTTTGAACTTTATTTGTATGAGCCAGGCTCAGCCAGTTTTCAGGCCTTGCTTGTTGTGTTAGCATTCTAATATTGACACTAGATTAAAGGTCAGAGGATCACAAAGTCAGTAGGATTCATCATCTTGCGACCATAATGTCTGTACAACATGTCACGGTAATTCATTCCAATGGTAAAGTGACAGACTGCCTGAATAGACTGACATTTGCTTTCCAAGAGCCACAATGCCAGCATGGCTAAACATATTTTTTTTTATTGTATTTTATTGCTATTGTTGCTTCAAATTTTTCTTCTCTATCCTGAATTAACAATAGAAGTGTGAAATCATGCACTGCAATAAATGTCCCTTCAGGCGGAAAAGAGATACAACAGTCAGATCAATAGTGACAGGTCAGACAGACTGGAAGCAAGCAGGTAAATTCATCCCAAAGGATAGACAGTCAACAACACAGACGGACAGACCAAAGATGAACAAATAATGCTATGACTCATAACAATAGTATTATCAATTCTTACCCTATATCAAACACAGAACCCAATAAACATCTATGAGAATGGTTAAAAGTCCATTTTCAATTGGCAGCTCACACAATACATAATGAAGCCATTTCTGCCTGCACACATAGAAATGCAAGAGGTTGACAGACAGTCACTAGTTTTATAATTCTTATCCATTTTGTAACCTTCCATTTTTTATTGAATTCTGCCTGGCTGACTTTTACAGCACTAATAAGGTAGCCAATGCTCTCTAGAGTCTAAGATTGACATCTCTTTGTGATTGCCGGCTATACTTATAAATACCTAAGCATAATAAGAGCACTGGCTGCAGGGTAGAAAAGACATCCAGTTAGCCCAGCAGAGGAGACGATGTAGCTGGCTGGGCCCAGCTGCTCATTAGTGAACAGGTCCAGTTATCCTGACAAGTCAGAGATGTCTATCCTCAACCTAGCCTAGCATAATTTCAGACATATGTCAACCAGTCAGGCACAGTGGAGAGTCCCATGGGAGCCACTGAAATCAACACACAAAAACATCCCAGTGACTATTGCATTTGTTCTCACTCTGTGCTCTCAAGAGGTTCTAGTGTTTTTCACTGTTTTAAAAATTAGCTAAGTGTATGCAGTGTGAAAAAAGTTTAATTTGAGTTCCCTGAAATTGGCTTTGGAGAACAGAATTTGCGAAAGCTAAAAAAAAAAAACAGTAAGTGAGATATACTATAGAAGCAAAAAAATCCAGAAAATGCTGTGTTTCCTATGTGTCAACAATTACATGTTGATGTACCCATGCTCACACAGCAAGCATCCTCACAGCTGCTTTCTCTGCCTCTCTCACACATTCTCTCCATCCATCAACTCGTATCTCTTTTGACAGTGTTATGCAGTTTTATGAGACACAACCAAAAACATGAAACTGTGTGGTATTCAGGTAAACTGCTCTCACCCTTAAACAGAATTAGGAGAGACAATGGTGTGACTGTGCAGGTTGAGGACCAAACATTGAGTACAGTTAATATCAGTATGACATCATAGGAAACTGTATGTTTATTCTGTAGACAGAGCAAGACATAACACCTAACACTGGATAATTGGATCATATCTCGAGGGCGCTATCTCAGCAACTAAAATACTTTCAATGATCACTTAATATTGCATTTAAATTCCTAAATTCTTAAACCTGCAATTACTGATTTTTTGGGCCACTAGGAGGTAAACATAACACTGACATCTTTCCCATATTTACATGTAATATGTTGATTTTCTTAGCCTACACTTACCAATTAACACTTCCTGCAGACACGGTGCATCATGAACATTTTTTTGGAGTTGGGTTTTTGGTCACCGGATGAATGTAATTCTAACATTTATTTATTTTTATCTCTGTTTTTGGTCTCCGCCAACTCTTAAGGAAAATATCCTTCAACCCAAACTACTTGATTAGGTTTAGAAAAAGATCATAGTTTGGGCAAAAATTTGTATGTTTGTTAAGAAACTTAAGTATGTGACACAAAACGTGATGGAATTAAATTATTCACACTATACTTACAAGTTAAAATAAGTCAACGTTAACTTTTGGTTTCACACAGGACATGAACAGCGGTGTTCTGAGTGAAAGTCTTAGGGGCCCCTTCCATCCACCCCGACCTCATCCCTGCGCTATTAATAAGGCTATAGCAGCTTTAAGGAATTGTGACCTCCCAACTGACTTTAAAGAGTAAAAGCTTGTGCTTTTCTTAAATTGTTACAGTGATAAGTCTGTTTTTTAGACATTTGAGAATTGTTGACATGATAGCTGAAAAAACAAGGTGAAGAGAAGAACTGCAGTTCTATTTTGGGTGAGCATTTTTCAGTAAACGTTCCACAGGGAGTTCTGCCGGCGGGAGACGACCTATTCATGGATGCATTTCTCCCACTCAGTCAGGATAGGCCTCAACAGCTCATTATTTATTTTTCTATTCAGCGGCCAGAGATAATATAGCTGACACTCTGACACTGATGTATGAGCATCCCATTGAGGGAAAATCCCCTGATCCTTTGAATACAAACCCTAGCTAATAGGCAAAAATCTAATCGAAAGTGATTGAAAACAGAACGAATAAAACCGAGTGGAAAACAAACACACTGGCCTAGTGCTGCATAAACGCTAACTTAGGGGAGATGTCGGGAAAGGATGGGTGACAAGGAAAATGCAGGAGATTTCACCCTCATTTGCTAATTGAGGAGATAATGTAAATCATTCTCAGACTCAGTGGAATAAACGACCCTTTAAAAATCAATGGGAGTTACAAAGCGCCTACTTCTATGGTTAGAGTCCTGGAGGAGTGAATCAGCATGTCTGAGAGTCGGATCTCATCCTTGGGGTTTAGTTTGCTTTGCTTTGCTTCCAGCCTCGTGAGATTGAACATTTTAATTGTGTTAAAGGTTAATAAAAAATCCGCAAGCAAGAGGGACCTGGGGACGTGTAGAGCTTGAACACTGACTCACCAAGCCAGTTGGTTCATTACAAACTTGAAGGCTTGTAGGTTTCCTTGATAATTAAAGAGATATTTCAGTATTTGTCAACCTTATTTGGAGGAAGTAACAAGAACTTGCACTACAGAAATGAAAAAAGTGATTGTAATGACCAATACAATTATCAAGTGTCCTGATATTTTTGCATCTTGGTCATCACTCTGTATTGTTTTAGACACAGTATATTAAAAATGTGTAAAAGTTGTGTTTGAAAACTGCACTGTGTGTTGTTGTTTCTTTCAATTTGAAACTTTGCAGAAACAAGCTCCTATTTAGAATGCTCTTACTGGAGTCCATGTTTTCTAAATCTCTACAATGGAAGTGGTAAGTGAAATTATTGTTAAGTTGAAGTTATTATGACCGTTGGTCATTTTTGTACAGAAATAAGACAAGACAAAACAAGACTCATGTTGACAAAAAAATAATTCTATCTTTAAGTGGAAGGCTAAGCTGAGAAGGAAAAGCAGGTTTTATTGTCTAATTGAATGGCCCGCTGTTGGTGTTGAAAACACTGTACTTTTCTTTTTTGATTGATTTTTTTGATTGACTCTATGGAAAAACCACGAAGAGTCCCAATCAAATGTAGTGAAAAGGTCATTGGTGAGATTGTGTTAGAGAGGGGGAGGGGAAACCTTTAATGAGAGAGTGGGAGGAAGGCTGCTAAAATCATATAATCCTTATACACCCACTTATCATGCCATGGCAAAACTAGCTTTAATGGCTTGGCTGTGCTAGGCAGGATATTGTTTCATACATGGGGGAGTTAAATGAACGCATGACAGAGTTCAGTCTTCGGGAGAAAAATAATGGGAATCCACTCAGCTTAAAATATTGGATTTGTTAATGAATGAAAGAAGTTAATCTAAAGCTTGACTTCGAGAATTGTCTAAAAAAATAAGAGCTGAAAAGAGGGGGGGGGGGGTAGTAATGGAGTGAAACAAGGATATAAAGCAGAAAGGGAAACGCTAAATTTGCAATAAACACTGATTTCCTCAACATTACAACCAACGTCTATCAGAGTGACACAAGCATGAAATGCCATGAATGTACTGTATATGTACACACAAGGGTTGTCAGACTCTCCCTAGTGGATGGTTTTGATGAAGGTCACCGGTTGTTTCTCTAGGACTGTCATTATCTATCAGGGAGGGAGAGATAAGAGGTCACCGATAATAAATGCTCTACCATGATTGGAAATAATCTTGACAAGAGCCTCTCCAACAGTCCAGAAAAGTCCATCAGTGGAACAGAATTGAGTATGACATGTTTTTGTCTGTGCCAGCCTAATATAATATGGAATTTCAACTATTTCAAATAAATCTGTGAGAGGGACAGTCAAATTTAGGTTTTCATTTGGCATAACACTAGCAACCTTTACTTCAGAATGAAGAAATGTAAGGGGTGATGTGTGGCAGTTTCCATTTTAAGCATTCTTTAAAGATAATCAGTTAGTTAATTTTCCAGAAACTGCCTGAACTGGGGCTGCGTTTAAGTACTTTGGATTTACATTGGATTTTACAACAACTTTGAGTTACAATTTGTTGATTGCAATGCTGCTGTTTACAAAAATGTCTAAAAGGAGGTACAACGGACTGTTAGCTGAGCCCTGTCCCCCCTGGTTTTGTTGCTATGCTTTCTGATGTTACAGACACACACAGTACATGTATGCAGGTAACATGTATGCAACAGTGGCAGATTTACCATTGAAAATTCAAGTAAAATAAAAAACTGCATATTTTAGTGACTAAAATGACAATTCCTACTAGCCAGCTAGTGACAATTGTTAATGACTAGCTAATGTAAGCTAATTCTACAGCTAAAACTCACTAAAATCTATTGTGAGTTGTGGTTTGCTGTAGCAGTCTGCAGCAGCAATATTCATCTAAATGACCTCAAACCCTCTTAATGTCAGAATTCGGCACGTTATCCTTTACATGCTCTAATGTAAAAAGGAAATGCTTTTGTAAAAAATGTTGAGTGAGCGACAGGAGACATTGTGAGATCTTAAGCCATGGAGCATATAGACGAGTGGTAGAGAGAGAAGTGACAGGATGCGGCTGGGAATGAAAAGAATAAGGCTTATCATCAAACAAAAATTGACATACTGAGTCAAAATGCTTTCTACCATTAATTAGCTCGTTCTTGTTTCCTAACTGTGTCACGAGTTCTAGGAGCTCAGCTGGGAGCTTCATGGAGACAGCTCGTGCAATGTTAACATTAGCTGCACTTTGAATGTCAAAATCCACTTTGGCTTTATACATTAACTTTTAATAGCAGTATTCTTAGTAATGTGACAATCTGCAGGAAAAGGTTTGCTGATGAACTGTTACTAAAAAACTACTGCCAGCACAAGTTGGCTAAGTTAGCAATGCTGTTAGCATGGTGGCTAAACCGTTGCAGAGTTTATGGCAGATCATTTTAGCTGTGCTTACAAACACGCTGTCAGCGTACTAATCGGTGGACCTTTAGCCTTGAAACAGAGCTACTTCACTACACTTGTCAGATGATGTTTAATTACAGGGTTCTCTGTTTTGTGTTTGTTTCTGTGTGCTTGTGCTTGAAAATGTATGTAAACAAAGTGGCGTGCCGGAAATGCAATGTGCCATGATGTAGTTGCCTGGCCTAGAAATCTAGACGCACCATAGCGGCAGGAAATGTAATTTGCTGCTAGGGTCAGTCTTGCAACTCTCCATTGGCTCGCAAGCTAGAAAAACTAAATTCTGGTAAGGCCACATTGTGTATAAAGTCGGTGGGCGGGCTTAACATAAGGATGATAGAGTTTTGACGGTTCAACGTGAATCTCCTGGTACTTGAAAACAAAGTAGATTGTCTTTCGAATCGAGTTTGGCCGCGAATCTGGAAGACTTGGAGTTAAGCACTGAAGTCATTCTTAAAAACTGAAGACGTTTGATCTATCAACTAGCGTTGCTCTGGTTGGTTGGAGCGCTATCCTGTTGCGTGCAGAGGGAATGTGAAAGACAACTGTTTGTCCCGCCCCTCGGATTGCGCATTGCCTACGGTGATTTACCAGATCCAACATCATGATGTGGGTCTGGCTTGTCAGGCTAGTAGTTGCCCCTTCTAGGCTAAAGTTGAATGAATCCTCTAGTGGACAGTTTGAACATTGTGAATGTTGATAGTGGCATTGGCAATGCGAGTAATGTAGTAAATGTTAATAATAGGTTAATATTTGAGCATAAAAGATTAAAATATAATTATTAAAAATAAATACTAGTGCTGACAGGATGATTGACAGCTCTTCTCTATGCTGTTGGTTGGCAGTATGAATTGGGACAGTAAGATCCCAACACGGTCCATGAGTCATTATTTGATGTCATCAAACCTCCTTCTTCTTATCACAGGAAAATCTGCATAATTAAACGTTTACAGAACTAAAAGGTTCCAGGAAAAACTGCTTACAGAGTGTAAGTTGTTTAGAGTAACAGAGTGGGTTTTTTTTTTACTCTAAATTGCATTAACTTTAGGGGGCTTTTGTTTTGGTTTAGAAGGATGGGTCATTAATCTGTGTTTTCTCCGTTCAAAACTGGAGCTCACAATCAATACTTTATCTATTGTGGCACAGGCGAACCCTGACAGGTAAAACTATAATTCCTGCGTACATGGTGTTATTGACTGTATGCAAACAAAAGTGCAGAAGTTTAAGAAACATGAAAACCACTTAAGGTGTCTCGGAGGCCTACTGCACCAGAGCAAGGGAGACAACAAGGGCTAAACCTAAAGGCTGGGAATTAGGGGCAAAATGCTAGCAGTGCAATCACATTGGTGGTCTCAAGACATCCTCTGGGGACAATTTTGCAGACACACCAAAAGAAGTGTGTGAGCAGGAGCAGCTTCACAAATGCTCACCTTTGTCCTTCAACTTATTTTTAGGCTGCTAAGACAAATGCTGATGAGTAGCAGCTGTGCTAAATTGCACACAGGTACGTGTCATTAGAGATATTGTGTCTTTGAGACAAAAAACTTGCCAATAGCAAAGAGTCTCTTTACAATTTAGTTCCGCTTGTGTATTTGACGACAAGTGATCAATTAAGGAAATGGCAGTTTTTGTTTCCAGGATGATTCAACAACTGTCAGAAAGTGGAATCAACGAGAAAATAGGTGGTGATTGGAGGAAATGGGTGGAAGCTGCTTGGTGACACTTTATGACACAAGTGTGTAGATAATTCAAGGTTTAGATAAAACAATTGGATGGTGCAACACAGTTAGTATGACACCCCTATTTTGAACCTTACGCTTCTATTTGTTCCCTCGATCATCAGCAATGTGACAGTTTGAAATTGGTCAATGCTGTATATTCCCATGTCACTGTTTATATATAATGATTTTATAAATTTGTGGTGGCGGATGTGTTAGCAAACAATTAACATTCATTTCTGGCCAAATGTCAATGTCATGTTCTGACTGCGTCCCAGCTCCAGTAATCTGCAGCCCTCCGGAGCAGATACGCAGAGCTTTTATGTTTGCCAGATGCGGGAGAGCTCCGCAGCAATTCAGCACACGGCAGATTTTGCGGGACAGGAACTTGAGCACAGAAACAATATAAAACACCTGTTTAATTTTCAAAATAAAATACAGCTTGCTCGTTGCAGATCCTATTTCCCTGTACTACACCTTGAAAATGTCGTAATGGGTAGAGACAGGCCTGAGTCAACAGGTCAGAGGTTTTGTTTTTCGGTTTTGTAGAAACTACATAGATCGCATGATAATAAGGGAATTTGCGAGATCTCGTGGGTCCTTGTGACTTTATTTGTCAGTTGTGGTTGCAGCCGTTCCACAACAAATCCAGACCTGGTGGGCATCGAAGGACGGCGGAGCACGGAGCCGACACACAGAGGAGCCAACACACAGCTACATTCCTCCGTTGGTGGAAATCAGGGGTCAGACGTGATTTGAATTGCTGCCATTTTGCTACCACCAGCTCTGACCAACATTTCACCAGAGATGGCATCTTTTGGTTACACTCTCCGCTGTTGTATTGTAACAACTCTAAGCTAAATGTTGGATCTGAGAGGATCTGCAGAGTTGAGTCAATGTTCTCTATATGTTTGTCACTACAAGCCACAACTTTTCATTTCTCAGTAGTGATTCTTGTAGCTGGCAAACAAACTTGAAATTATTCATCCAGTTTTTCGTTTTATCTTGTTTACCTTGTGTGATAGAAAGTTAAGTCATTTTGCAAATATCCTTAAGATTTGAACAAAAGCTAAATAATAAATAAAAAAATGGACACGGTAAATCTATTTTGTGTGAAAACAATGCCAGCTAAGAATGGGCATTAGCGTATTGTCATCAGGAAGTTAACTTTCTCTGTTCCCACTCTGTCACCATCATTCATTCAGTTTGAGGATCTCTCTTGAGCTGTTATGTATCACATCTAGTGCAAAACGGAAGACTCATAGAAGCACAAAAACACTGTGATAAAATGGGCTTCACTACACGTCTCTTCCTCCTCTCTCTAGCTGTTGCTCAGCCGTGGCGCTGAACTTGCACCTCTGTCAGCATCTGCCGGTTAACAACTGACAAACCCAGCATAGATTCATGCTAAACGAGGAGCATGCCTGAGCAACACTTTGCATGTAAAGTGAGTCTAAGTAGGAGAGCAGCATGTTGAAGTGGACGATGAATTTCCAGAAAGGACATTCTCCTCGTCTTATCAAGGTAACTCTCAACCACTCAAGGAGGCATCGCCTCTCTGCATCTTCCAGATTCGTCCTCCCACACACACTCAACACACTCGCATATTGACCTACGCCTCATTAGACAGACAGAGGGACATGACACGCAGCATTTCCAAAGCTTTATCTGTATGTGTGAGCAGAAAACACATCAACTGTACATGCAGTTGAATGTGCTGTGAAATGCTCTGTTTTAAACATGAGCGCACGCACTGTTTCCTACATGACTTTAAATCCAATTAAAATGTGTGATCCAGGAGAAGTGTTACCCAGCCACAAACACACCGAGTGCACACTGTTAATGAGCCACCGTGCAACCAGCCGCAGTTTGTCGCCGCTTCCGCTCCGAGCATTACTGTATGTCTCGCTCTCCTGCTCTGTGCATCAAAGGATTACAGAGTCATTTGGAGTTAGCGTTTTCCTTGTGTGCCTCCGTCAGGGGACTGACTGTCTAAGCCACGCTGCAATAAAATGTTAATCTAAAGAATTTTGTTTGGGGATTTTTTTTAATTTTTGAGTTCTTCAAACATTTTTCCTGCTCTAATATGTGAAACATTTTTCCACTTGGGTGGGATAGTCCTTCTCTTTCAGATGCAGCTTTAGGACATTTTTAAATTAGAGTCAATTTATGAATAAGTTAATCTTGAAGCCAACCTAAAGAATACATTTTACTTTATTGTGAATTATACCAATGTCCAAGTACTTTTTTTTTCCTTTTTTTTTTTTACAAATTTCTGAAAAGAAGTGTGAATTAAATTGTTATAAAATCTTTAAAAGAGCTATTTTCTGGCAGTGCAGCTAACTACAGTTGCTCTCACACACACACAAACAACATACAGTACAAACACTCCTTTTTTTCCTTCAATCATGACAACTTGAACGCACAAATCTCTTTCCCACTCTCTAATTTCCCTCCCTTTCCTCCGCCATATCACACCCACAGTAAAGTTTTGACTGTTGGATGTCTGGCTATTCCTGATGCTGTTTAAAAGACACGGAGCATTTTGGTTCCAAAAGCGCGACAGAGCACTGCATCGTTCAACAACTCTGGAAGAGACACACCGCTACTCTTCTGAACAAGTTGTAGAGAGCAAATGCGAGCAAAGCGATGGCTGATGGAAGCATGAAGCTGAGGGACGGGAGGGAAAGAGAGTGAAAGATGAAAGCCAAAAGTGAACGTGCAGAGAAAATAGAGATAACGTGGCATAATAAGCATTGTTAACAGCATTGCTACATTTATAGGCTGAATTTTACTTTGTGTGCTTTTTATGTGCTCTCTTTCATTCTTTGTCTCATTATTCAATTCTTCCTCCTTATCAGCAGTCCCTCCATATTTTCCTTTCCTTTCCTATTCCTCCCTCCCTTTCTTCTCCATTTTGTTGCCTAGTCATTGGAGTTCATTAATTTTGTCTGACAGCTTTGGTACATACAGCACTTAGTCCTTATTGAGGAAGTTTTTCATCTGTAATTCTCTTAAACTGCAGAATTACTGCAGAATACCATCACACACAAGTACATTTTTACACAAGAAATAGATGAGGAATTGGAAGTCCTTCTTTCAAAAGTCCCTGAAACTGGCCCTCTGCTGGTTCTCTCACACTTCACCGGTCCTCTGCTCCCTTCACTAGTCACCAGGTGCTGCTCTCATCCGCTTCAAGACACCAGCTCTAGCATTCTGAGACATGAATAAATCCGGCCCAGCTTACATCCAGGACATGGTCGAACCCTACACCCCAGTCCGTCCACTCTGCTCTGCATTGCCAACCTGCTTGCTGCCCCCTCAAAGCAAGGGACTCCCAATCACTCAACAACGAAAAGACGGTCTGCTGTGCTGGCTCCTAAGGAAGGCTGAAAGCCTACACATCTTCTGCCGCAAGCTAAAACAGATATCTTTCGACTGCACCTTGGATAGAGAAAATAAAAGTGCACTTTCATGTGGCTTTTTGTAATTTTATTTATTTGAAGTCATTGTGCTTGCGCTAGATTCTTGCGGCCCGGAGTTTGTACCTTCAGTGTTGAAAGCTTTAATTGGAAGTCGGGTAAAAGCGAGGATAATAGCATCAGCTACGTGACATGGAATGCAATAAAATCCAATCATTGGACAACAAGTGCCATGTTTTTATATTGAAAACCACAAACAGTTTTAAAGGTTTAGCCTCCTATCTTTGCTCAATTCAATTTACACTTGCACACCAGATTTATTCTCTTTGCTCTTTGTTGTCAAACAGATACCGGAAACGGCTGCCAATGTGTCGTTCAAACGCTCTGAGCAATAAAATACAACACGTCTTCTTTGTACTGTCCATGTTGTTTCCATATCACAACTCAACATTGAAGTCGGAAGAATGGCTTCCAAACTCGGGGAATGGGACCATTGGAGGTAAACGGGAATGCACTTTTGGCGGAGGTTTCTGTGTTTAAGTGCCATTCTAGCATTATAAATGCATTAGCACACAGCACGAGACACAGAACGATTTCATTGAGAATGCTCACTCAGTCTGGTTTTCAAACAAATCCGGCGCATTTTCGCAAACAAAACAAATTACAAATGCAAACACCACAGCTAGCAATAAATAACCTCTCTCTAATTTGTTTATTTCAGACGCCTACTGCGTGTTTTATGCCTTTTGCAAGACTCCATGCTGGTTTAGACAAACGTTCACACACACAGACACACACACACACACACACACACACACACACACACATCGCCATGGTTAGACAGACTTGGCTGCACTGAATCCCCAGGCCACTTCCCGGAAATGCAACTAGACAAAGTCCTCGCCTGACAAACACGCACAATACTCATACAGTGCATGTACGCAAAGAGAGGGATTCCCCAGACACAAACCAACAGACATTAACACATGCATTACACAAACGGCACACACCAAGTTGCATGCTCACACACACACACACACACACAACTGACTCCAACATGCAAGCATTTTAGGAGATTTATTAACCGAAGCAGACAGGAGGGAAAAAATCTGCCTTGCTAAAGGGCCTAATGACCTCATCTGTGGCCAGCAGCCGACATGACTGATAACATCCAAGAACCCCCCCCCCCCCACACACACACACACACACACACACACACCGCCAGAGGCTTGTCCTTTCCTGCCCTTTCCAACACTGTTCTCACTGTGTTGTAAGGGTTTAATTTTACACCATGCTACATTGCACCTTCTTCAGATTAAATTTTTTTTAAATGAGCATACTGTCTGTTTTACTACTGAGCTGACCGTGAACTAGTACAGTAGGGCTTCATTTTCTTCAAATGACCAACAGCAACTTCACACAAACACACAACAAATACGCTAAACTACACTGCAGCACCTCACACAGCTTTGTCTCTTTCTTTTTCACAGACACACACACACACACACACACACACACACACACAGCAATGCCCAGAAACCCCTAAACTCCACAAGACAGACAGGGAGGGAGACGGGAATTTAAGAAGCAGATCAAAAGATAGATTGAGATTTCCAGAGAGAGAGAGAGATGAAAAACAGATTATCTCTCCTCCGACTGGCCTTTCATTTTTCCCTGTTGTCTCACACACATTTTCTCCATTTCTCTCTTCGGTTCTTTCTGCCGGCCGGCTTGTGTGTTGTGCTACCAGTGGTTTTTTTACGAGCATTTATTTGCATAACATAAACCCTTGTGACAGGTCTGAGCACAGCTGACTGATGATGACACCAGCCGCGCGCGTACACGCATACAGACACACATCATCAGTCGCCATCAACCTTGACCCTCTTGTTTTTTTCACACTTTAAGTCCAGCAATTATTCTATATTTTGCATTCACATCAAGATTTTCACCAGTTTTCCTTTCTCCAAACAGATACAGCTAGTTGCCTTGTCTAAACGGTAGCTACGGTAAAAAAAGGAGTGTGTGTTTTCCTTCGATTTTTCCTTCTTCAACACCATTAAATTGGCTAGATAAGCCAGAAATGTGTTCTGTCTGCCTCCCAGGCTGTTTCTGTGTGTGTTTCAATGTGTGCGTTTCTACAGTGCAACACCTCTTAAAGTGGATTTTCAACTAATACGTTTCAACTTACTTCTCCCCACCCTCTAGCTATGTTATTTCCTCTCCAATTTTCAGTGTTGCGGCGTACCAGCAATGCTGTCCGGCCCTCATGCTGTTTCTCGATGTTAAATTTAGTTGTGCCTCATCCATTAGCAGCCCTATAGCGTAAAGCCCCACAAGCTCTCCAGGATCGGCTGGAAGAGATATTCATTTCTAGTAAATAAATCTGTAACTTCTCTGACAGCACAATTCATTAGCTATCGCAGCAGTCTGCCTGTTCACGCAGAGTGCTTTGACGCAGCGGCAAGTGTGTGTGTCCAGAGGAAAACACAGAGAGGGGGGAGAGTGTTAGGAAAATGTGTCAGTATGCTCTTTGGAGGTTTGGGTGTGATTACAGGAGGGAAATGCTTTCAGAGGACAGAGCGGCATGTGTACAGGGGTTAACAGTGAGTAATTGCAGTGGTACCCATTCTGTTACCTTATTGCTGGTTGTGTTTTACTTAGTATTAATTGAATTATATGATTTTATTAATTTTGTTGCTTTCAGGAGAGATTACCATGTGGAACAACTCTGTTTGAAACGTACATGTGTGTAGTTGTGTTGTACATGTCGGTTAGAGCTAAATTTAAGTCAATGATGTGTTAATTATTTGTGCCAGCTGCATGTATTCCCACAACGCATTTTTACACGGCATAATAGACTAAAGTAGGCTCCAACGACAGACACAACAGAAAGTGACAAACCGATTACACTGTCTGCGTCAGCGGTTCCAAAGGTCTCCATTTCCCCCTGTCAGACTACAATGCAACTCCCAAAAGTATTTTGTGGGAGATGGGGTTGCCATGTTTTGTCTTCACCATGACGTTAGTCTGGATCAAAGGGAGTGCATTCCCAGAATGAGCCTGACAACCGGCTTTGCTGCTTTGTCAAAATCACTTCATTAGGAGAAACAACAAGAACAATCTGCACGGGCATCATTCTGATATTAATCAAAACACTACAGTTGCATTTTAATGTGGTAGAACGCCAAGTATGGTACTTGAACAATGCTGTAGTAATAGGAAGAGTCACATGATCGGCTCGACAGAGATGCCGGCTTAAGGTATAGCTCCTGTCCCAATTTTACCAAGTAGTTGTGTTATATGGTTCCAATTTTGGTACTATATCACGTTGTGCTCGACAAAGTCATTTAAAGCAGAATGGCAAACAAGAACAAAACCCAAAACGGACATAAGGATGCCATTGCAGAGGCATTACTGGAGAAACAGAAACGCTACCTTGAACCATGTTTTTCCCAGATTCAGTCTCAGATTCATCAGGTGGGGTTCGACAATGACAAGAAGCTAAATGCTATCCATGCCCAGCTAGCATCTCTGACTGCAAGCCTCTGCATGCCTTGGCTCTATCAGATCTGATGTGGACGATCTAAAAACTACCGTGGAAAGCTACTCAAGTACTCTAGACAGCCATGGCCACGCTTTTCAAAAGCTGGAGGCAGTAACCGAAGATGCAACATCCGCATCGTTGGGCGGAAAGAGAGGCTAGAAGACTGTATTGCTACTCAGTATCTCACGCGCTCCCTGCCTAAGTGGTTTCCAAAATTGGCAGATGTTCAGATCAAGATTGTGAGAGCCAACCGAATTTACAGTGATAGCCCAAAGAAGAACACAACTACCAGCCGCACGTTGATTTTTAACGTCCTCCGCTACACAACTAGGCAGGCGATTCTACATGCTGCGCGGAAATCCCCGCCCGTTATCAAGGGGCAGAAAGATTCGCTTTTCCCCGGACTACAGCAGCTTCTCAAAAGGCGCAAAGCCTTCTATCAAACCATGGATTCAGCGCGAGTCAAGGGTGTGGATTCTCTCCTGCTTTACCCGTCAACCCTAAAGATCAAGGAAGGCTCCTAGTACAGAGCTTTCAACTCCGCTAAGGATGCTATGGGTGACAGTAAGCTCCGACTGATGCTCTCAATGAAAACAACTACAACTAACTTGACTAAACTAGCTATTCTAGTGTACTCATGGCACAACAGAATAGAATTTTGGGACCTGAAACCTTTTGCATGCAAATAAAGACAATGAGGAATATAAAATGAGGTTGAGATTGAAGAAAGAACCATATGGGTCGACTAGGGCTTGATAAGGCTTGTAGATTGGAAAATGTCATGGTGAAGAACCCAGGAATGGGGGCAGCGTCTCGATCGTCCCCCATGCGGTTCTTGTAATGAGAAGGAAGGAAGTGAAGAAGCAGCTTTGGTGGCGTTTGGGTGGCGGGGGTGAGCCGGTTGGGGGTGGACAGGAAATTGGATGACAATGAGGTGTGATGTTTGTCCCTAAACCTCAGTTATAATCATTTTGTTAATCTGTTTGGAGTCTGTCTCATTGCTCTCCTCAGTGTTGTTTCCAGATGCAGCAGGCAGCTGTTCTAAGCCAAAAAAGCTTTGGTAAACTCCCTGTACACCCCCACAGAAAAGGTTAGTGACTATCAGGGGAATATAGTGGAACTCTAGCAACTAAAGAAACATATATTTTTTTCATGCGTGGATGGTAAACAGACATTAGATTTATCTGTCAGATGGCCAGAAAAATGGCTAGCAATAAAACAATTTCATGTGTCATTGTAGTGTCAACATCTTGTTGCACTGCCCAAAAATACTCAATGTAATTTACTCATTTGTAAATGTAAAATGTCATGTTATGCTGTGTTTACATAGTGCATCATTGATTGCAACATGGGATTTTATGAGTCTTTATCATATCAACAGCAGGTTCATACTAGCTTTAGCTTTAAGTCCCCCTCCAACAAGTACTGTGCCCTGTCATATACTATCATGTTATGTCATTCTGCTGTGCTAGCCTCTGCCCCCACTGCTGCCTTCATGTGCTGCTTAGGCAAATATGGAAAGAGACATTGCTCGTGTGACATGCTAAGCCACACACAAAAAAAACCTTGAGACAGTGCAGCCGCACATTCCACATACTGTTACATAATAGATAGGCTATGGCAAAGGGAGCGCAAAAGAAAGAGGGAGAATGTTGTTTTATTGTGTGCGTGCGCGCGTGTGTGCGTGCGTGCGTGCGTGCGTGCGTGTGTGAAAAAAAGAGCAAGAGAGTGTGTGTGTCGGGATGGAGGGAGGGATGAAGAGAAAACTAATTAGCACAGCACTTTAAGCATCACGGGCCACAGACTGCTGCAAATGGAGACTGCCACAGACAATCCCAGTCAATTTTCTCAGTCAGCGGAGAGAGCTGAGGTATGCTCTGACATTGTGTTTTATCTCAGCGGGCCTCTTCACTCATGTCAAGAGATGGAGAGGGAGGGGGGACAGAATGGGAGAGAGAGAGAGAGAGATAAAGACAAAGAGAGAAGAGAAGCTGCTGTACTTGGGCAGCAACGTTTGAATAGGCGCCTTTATGGAGGATTTTTCTGAGCTCTTAAGATGTAAATGACTTGTGTCTTAAAACTATTGGCGGTCCACTGACAATACACTTCATCTAATCAATGACATTTGCCGAAATGCCACTGGATTGCAGCTTATTCATAGAAGACAGGGATGTGCAACCTCAAAGCTATTGTTGTTGGCAACGCAGAGAATTGAAAATAACGACTGGCCTTTGCGAGGCAATGCACAGTTTGACTCACAACACGGCTCCTGTGTATATTTGATTTAAACTGTCCTGAAGTCCCTGCACACTGTCTGGGGAAAACAAATAAATACAGCATGTATCATAGCTCTGTAAAGGTAGCATAAAGAGAGAACAGTTAGCTCTGTCCTGCAAGCTTCAACAAGGCCCCATATGTACTAGTATCTAATCTGAATAAATCGTTGAATGAAACAGCCTTTGCAATTTAACAACACTATTTTCATGCTCTCCCTACCATTAGCATAGACATACAATAACCCATCTACCCCTTCATGCGCTGCAATATGCATCAACCCAAACTGTTTGTGCACCGGGAAGCGTAACGAATACATGAGGTGGAATGCCACCATGTTGTATTTGATGTTTTCAAAAACGTTCAGCAGAGGATGTCACGGTTTTAAATGTACAAAATGTTTAGTATATCTTGCTGGCATAGCTCTAGGAATAGCAATGCCAATCAGGCAGTCCCCCATTTTGGTCCAGACTGTAATATCTCAAACAGTTTCTTGATGGATTGCCATGAAATTTGATACAAACATATGTTGTCCCCAAGATTAACCCTAAGGATTGTGGTAATCCCCTGACTTTTTCTGCAGCGTCACCAGCAGATTGATTATTGGATGGATGTCATGAAATTAAATCTCAGGATAGATTAATAGATAGATAGATCAAGTAATTATTATACTTCTAAAGTAATTACATAGGTGATCCCTTAACTTTTGTTTTAGCATCTTCTTCTTCTCAATTTTTTTGTTTGTCAAACTGATTCCCACCATTCTGCGATGTTTTAGTGCTAAGTGGCACGTCAGCATGCTAGAATGCTAAACTAAGAAGTAGATCCTGGTAAAGATTAAACTTTCTAAGCATCAGCATAGTCTACATCCACGATGTTCCACTTCAGGAAGTGCTCTGTTGCTGCCAGAAATTCTGCCGGATTTCACTGTTTTCGGCCGAATGCCTATTAAACTCCCGCTCTCTTTGTGTTGAAGTTATAAACTCTGTCAATTTATGAGGCCTATGGTTAAAGCTTTAATGTGCAACCTTGTATTTTAACAAACGTCTCTTAGCTTCAACACATTGCCAAATGAGTTGATACAAAGCTGATCGAGACTATCAGCTCCACAAACTGTCTCTGTATTTCTCAGAATGGCTATGTTCAGAAGATTGTGTCTTTAGACACTTGTTAATACACAGTCCACATTTTTTCATGTCAGTATAGCTTTATAATATGTTATCATAATACTTACTGGGATATTAAGGGTGTAATATAAAACTTTAGATTAGGTTTCTAATATTTTGTGCAGCCAGTGTTTTTTCAGGAGTTCTGTTATTTCAGTGTAGTGATCAAAATAAAATCCATTTATTGTGTAATGATTTCTACTTCATGGACTATATCTCCCTCCAGTCTCCTTGTTCATGTTCTCATTTCTAGACACTAATCGCTGTCCACAGTGTGCAATGATCGTTTTTTCATTCTCAGCCATTCTCCATGTTGGGGTGAGCACAATAAATGAAAATACAGAAAGAGTCTTAAGCAAAAGCAAGAGTGTTTTTTCCATTTATACTTCACCTCTCTCACACTGTCTCTCTCTCACACACACACACACACACACACACACACACACACACACACACAGTCTGTGGTAAATTCATTAGCTGGCCGCTGATTTATGGAACACTGTTGTCAGCGCATAATTAGCAGTTGAGGATTGTTTATGATGGCTTTGCAAGTGGAGTGGAAAGTGTGGTGAGGAGTGTGGTCCTAGGTCAAGACAACCCGATGGAAAGGAAGAAAGGAACGAAGGAGGAGGGAAAACACAGAGTAACCATACCGAATGGATTTAGCAAATGGTGAAGTCAACCTAATTATCTAAAAAAGGGGTGTTCAGATCCAATACAGAAATACTATGGGGGAAAAATTAGGATTTGGTTTGTTTTCTTGAAATCCAAATCAGATTTCGTTTCCTCATGTCGCAAATGTTAACAAAATGAATCACGTTTTGTTCAAAACCCAATTTTGAACTGTTTTCTATAAATATGTTTTCTCGTGGTCACAGAAATATGACTGTGTGAAAGCTTGTCGAGTGCAGACCAAGAGTTAATTACAGTATATTGCGCTCGCAAGGACAAAATAAGTAATATTTATCCTTAAGAGTCACCATAAGATCCAGTCATGTGTACCAGGTTGCATAATTACAGCCCAGATCCAGTGATGGTTACCAGCCATTATTAAAAAGGCCATATCAAAACACTGCAATCAAAAATTTTGATTGTGACTCATGTTTTTGTTACAACAAAAAACGAGCTATAAGAGAGCGAATGTTGGACTTTCAGTCATACAATCATGACTTGACCAGAAACAGCAACTCCAAATGAATTATGATGTTGCTCCCTAACTGCTGGATGTGTAAATAAGCAACTCTTTGTTAACCAGTTCCCTAACAAAGACCAGAGCATTGGCATATGGATTATTTTCGAAATGCTGTCATTATGACATATGGCTTATATTATGCTTTTTGGCTTTATCCCCTTTCCTTTATTGTGTTATACATCTTTTTTGTGCACGTTATAGGCTTACAAACTGAAAAAGCCCAAAGTCCATCCCAAAGGGACTTACCATGTCTAACAGAAAACAGTGTTCACAAAATGCTTCAAACAAGTCTATTGTAGTCCAGCCTTTACTGCCGTGATGAATGTGCATCACTTTCTAACACACGTTATAATTCTCGCCTAGCTGCTAGCGTGACACGTCCTCATACTCTGCCTCTGACTGGCTAGTAGTCCTTACCCAGGTACTGCACATGTGCGACCCCCCAACAAAGATGGAATAGAAGCGAGATGCCTCACTCTGTAGCTAGAACGGAAAGCTCATCACACAGGGTGAAAAGAGGAGCTGCAGCAATGTGCAGTATTTGAAAATGCCTTCATAGAAAATATTTTGTCCCTCTGCATAATAATTACCAAATATCAATTTGAATGAACAAACTATTGTTGAGCATTTAACTCCTTTCTCAAATATTTGAAGTTATACGTGAACATATTATTAAACATCGGATTGGGGCAGTTTATTGACCATGTAGTCAGTACCTGGAAAAGCTAGTGCTTTGTCCAATATTGTTAAAGGCTACCATTTTGGAGAAGAAAGGTCAGTGGATTGATATTTGTCTTTGGTGTGTATTCTTTCCATACACACTTCTGGGACACACAACCAGCAGCCATCATTACCCCGCTCTGTCCCTGTAACACACGGACACACATCATGGTAGAGACATACCTTCACACACACACAGCGCAGAAACTCAAAGGCGTGTTCATCTCAGAATGACGCTGAATCAGTGTCTTGATCTGTTCTGCTTCCCTTCAGCAAAGCATGGCTCTGTGTGTGTGTGCGCGCTTCAGATCAATACCCAGTTACAGACAGCTCATCCCCACCCTGCCTCAGGGCCTGGGCTCCAGGGAACACACACACACACACACACACACACAAACACACACAGAAAAAAGAAATCACACAGGTCTGACTGACAAGGATCTTTAAACCACCATGTATGAGTCTATCTCTGCTTCTCGTGCAAAGAGGGATAGAGTGAAAGAAAGCAAAAATAGTAAAAGGTGGAGAGGCATTGGACAGGACCCCCATAAGAGACTAGTTAAATCATGTGAGCATGCATACAACAGAAGGACATAGGGGTAAAAAGTAGTGAGCCAGAGATTAAAAATAAAAGATAAAAAAATCTGAGCAACAAGGACAAAGAGACGGTGACAGCAGGGGAAAAAGAAAAATGTTGTGTGCAGAAAAAAATGAAGATGAACAGAAAAGAATGTGAATTGATGGCCTTTGATTTTTCTTTTCTTCCTTCCGCCTTATCATGAATGACAATGTACCATACAAATCCCCCCGCCCTTGTGATATCACACAGAGGTGAGCCTCTTCCTTCCATTTGTGCTTTTTATGAGGCTCTTTCATGAGTAACCGTCTGAAAAGTGTGGGAAAAATACAATAAAAGAAATGGGAATGGAGTGTGGGCCAAGGTACAAATTGAAATGAAAATATTTGTTGACTTTGATTTAAAAACGTCCGCATTTCAATTCACATCAAATTTGTCTATTTCAGCCTCAGTTTTCTCAGTAAGAGCTGTGTTGTCAGCACACTTGATGATGGTCTTGGTGATGGTGAGTCAAAAGTGGCTACACAGTCGTGTGTGTACAGAGAACGACTTAAAAACAGAGCCCTGGGGTGAATGATGGTGGCAGGAGTGTGTCCGCCCACCCACGCACCCCCCTCACCACCTGGGGTCTTCCTGTCAGGAAGTCAGTGTCAGGGTTGTGAGATGGAATCAGCGAGGCTTGGACCCAAATGCAGCAGAGACGAAAGCAGAGTAGCGTTCAAAGATTTAATAAAACAAAAATCCCTACAACAAAAGAAGGCCAGAGGTAGGCAGCCAAGCACACACCAAAATAATTCCCCAAAAACATGAATCCCAGGAAGCATCACACAGACGACACTCCACGACGCCAGCACACGACACAACGTGAAGCAGACAACAATCCAACATCAACCACAGACAACACAAGGACTAAATCCCCCCCGTTAAGGAAAACTAACAAGGGACAGGTGAAACAAATCAGGGCTGGGCGGACAATCACAAAAGGCGGGAAAAAAGGAGACAGGAAGCAAAACTAGACAAGACAAGGGAGAAAACTGAGACTTCAAAATAAAACAGGAAACAGAACACATAGACTAACAATCATGTCAGCCAAGGGTCCACATGCAAAGGAAGGTGTTAAATCCCAAATTCTTGAGCTTTGTCACAAGCCTGGCATGAACTCTGGTGTTAAGCGCTGAGCTGTAGTCAATAAACAGCAATCTCACGTAGCTTTTTGTTTTCCAGGTGAAATAAGGTAGTGTGGAGGAGGTTTGCAAAGGCGTCTTCACTTGATTGTTTGGGACAGTATGCAAACTGTAATGGGTCCACTGTGCTGGGTAGTGAGGAGCAGATGTAATCCTTGATCAGATGTTTGGAACATAGATGGTCTTGGTTGTCTATGTAGTGGAAGTGAATAGTGAAATTCATTTTTCCTACTTTTTCCCCTTTTTCGTTGATGTTTACATTTGAAAATGTCGACTAGCCAGTTAGCAGAATCCGCAAGAGGAGGATTCACAGTCTGTGGTCAGTTGATTTTACAATACATCTTAGTGACTTGTGGTCGTATGTTATCATCTTGTTAAATAAAATATAGCAACAAAAAAAAAACTCAAATAGCATATATTTAGCACAGATCTGTGCTTTCTAGAACAGATCTTTTTGGAATATTCTCGGTCTGAAAACATGAAAAGCCATCTCAGAAATCTCATCCATCAACGAATACATTTGCCTCTACCCATGCGCAGCACATCCCTGGCTAATCAAAACACAAAGCACAGACGGTTGAAGAGAAATGGATAAAAAAGTCAGTTTCTTCGACACTGTGCTCAGAATGTATTGATTGCCTTCCCTTTCCATCTACCAGCTCTTTCTTCCCTTCTCTCTCTGCTCCACTGAATTTGGTGAAACTGCTAAAATCACTGGCAATTTGCAGGGCACCTCGCAGCTGGACTCATTCCCACTGCTGACAGAGTGCAAGCATGTCTGTGTTTAAAGATATGTCCTGCATGTCAGCGAGTATACATGAGCGACACAAATTTGTGTGCATTTGTGGGTGATAAAATGCGTGTATGTGTGTGTGTGTGTGTGTGTGTGTCTGTGTGTGTGTGTCTGTGAAGATGGGGAGCATCCTGGTATTGGATTTGGTGTATAGGGAGGGACAGAGAGAGAATTTCATATATTGTTGATTACCTGGGGAGGTCCCAGGACTTAGATTGCGTTAGACTTAGATTCCCCCACACGCACACATACACACACACACACACACACACACACACATTTTATTTTAAATCATAATTTAGGCACATCAACTTTTCAGTCCCTGTGAGTTTCTATCCTCATTCCATGTTAAAAGAGCACCACACAATGTGTTTAAATTAAGCAAAGCTCTAGGTAATGATGGGAAAATAATGTAAATGTGATTGTTAAATAATGAGACATTGTTTTAGGGCTGTTAATCAGAAAAACCTGTACTTCCAATCGATCACTATGAAATGAATGCTACATGGCTGAAAAGAAGAAGCTTTCAAAATTAACAACATATATGTGTAATCTAAATCAGTACTCACATGTAAGAATTGTAGTTAACTACTGTGTTTTACTGTTGCATTATTTATTGGTGACTTTGTTCTTTTAACTTTGCTTGTTTTATTCTCCCTTCATGGTTTTTTTTTAACATCTTGCCAGAGATATCTGTGGATTGTCCTTGACAAATAAACATATGAAATAAAATAAAGGCTCAGTTTACTGGAATGGATGGGAAGGAGAGTGTAATGGACACTTGATAAATAAAACTGTTTCAAATAAAGAAAGGAAGAATTTGTCTTCCTTAAAAAACGGCGACGGTACCCTTTGGAGAATGCGGTGGGTGCTGTTGGTTGATTTCCCTGTAAGACCACAGCTGTCAGCACCGAGACTTTCAAAAGGACTCTGTCCCACAGCAGCTGGAAAATCCGCTGACATTACATGTGAGAGCAAAAGTCCTAACTCAGCTCTGGTTAAATGTTAAATCAGACTGAGAATTTTGCTGGTTGGAATGAAAAGTGTATCTTGCAATTTCCTGCTCTGCTGTTTCCATTTGCCTGGACTAATTGAGAATGAAATCAACAAGAAATTCCATATTGTAGCATGTAATGTCATGTAATTACGTAATGATCATTGAGGGGTCGTGGATTATTAGGCTTTTTATTGTCACGGATGTTGTTAGGTCCATTGCCAAGCATGATTGCCTCCCATTAATTTTCAGCTTGGTTTGTATCATGTAACAGCCATTAACTAGAGAGATTTGTTTCCCCTTAGAGCGATGCTGTCCTTCAATTATTATTGTTATGATGCATTTAGGAACTGTGTAAAATCATCTTATTAATGACAGTCAGTCAATCTATTATTGAGAGTCTACTGTTAATTATTACATAAATATAGAGTTGTTTGATAGACCCTTTCTTTACAATTTACAAAGATTTGGCTGCCTTCTGTGTATCTTTAACCCTACTGCAGCGTAGGTCACCATAACATTAGCAGACGTTCCTGGATAGGACAAAAAAATGTTCTGGTTTATTGGCATTTCTTTAAACCAATCACAATCGTCTTGGGTGGCACCAAGCGCCGGACGCAGCAACCGTACCTCTGCAAAATAGTCTCGGGAAGGAAGTTGATTTGGGGGAACATGTGCACCTAGGGAGGTGAGCGCTGGAATTGGAATGGCTGTTGATTGTGTGGTTGAGAATTTTACTTTTTTTAATAAGGTAAACACAATTTGATTGTTTGTTCTAGCTCGAAGGATGTTACACGAATCGACCGGAGTTTAGACACACGTGATGAGAAAATAGTCATCTACACACCACCCAATCTCTTTTCATCACCCACACTTACGTGCACAATGGATGAGTGCAATGCATTCCACAGAAACATCAATAGCTCAGAGAGCTAAAAGGTGTGATAGTAATATCAGGACAGCTTGGTGTTATTTGCAATATACCCTGCTATCAATAGAAAACAAAGAGTTTTGGTACAACAGTGTAGAATCCACTGATAGAACAATGAAGAAGGAAATGTGTGCTTAATAACCCATAGTTTTTTTTTTTTTAATGATACCTTGTTTATTTTTTCACGTCAACTGATTTTTCATCTCCGTCCATTTTTAATGGGTAAGTCACCACTTAAGCTTGCTGTGTCACTGCTAGACACAGCAATTCATAGCAGATTATATTATGGAAATGAATGTGAAGAATAAAAACATAGCAGCTATTTTAAAGACAATGGCTAATATTCAACAATTGCAATGTACCACGTCAACTCACACACACACACACACACACACACACACACACACACACAAACACAGTCTTAGTGCATGTCACAGAGACAAAAGAACCCAAGAGCTTGGCTTAGTAGGCCGAGGTAGAGGCAAAGACTCTTTTCTTAACAAAGATGCAAAAAGGGTATGCAGAAAAGAGAACACTTTCCATCTAATGTGACCAAGGAGACATAGAGAAACGATATATGTGTGCCTGTGTGCATGCAAAATATGTCGGTCACTGATTAGTCCTATATCCTGGAGCCCTTAAGTCTGCACTCAAAGCACTCATCTTGGTCCCAGCAGGACTCACAGGCTTTCTGGGCAGCTGATTGCACAAGGTTGGCTGCAATTCTTCTGTCACTTCTCTTAGTTTGAACTGAAACAGCTTTTTACACCATCCTGTTATTTGTTCATCATTGAACTGAATGTGAGTTGGTCATGTTTTAGCAATGCAAGAGGAGGACAAGTTACTCACATTTTAAAGATTGAAGCATCTCATTGCTTCCACTGTCATGTCCTTTTGTGTTTTGATTTGTTTGTTTTCTTTAGGGAGATTAGGGACTGGTGTAAAGACTCCGACACACCAACCCAACGGCCGACATTTGGCAGAAAAGACAGCCGGACCGACAGCCTCCCCAAGATGGTTGCAAAGGTGCCTCGGAACAAACCGAGGCGTCTCAGAATTGAGTGTACGTTCTGCGCGTGCGCAAGATGTAATACGTCTCCATGACAGCAGACAGCACTAATCTTTTTTGTAGCCCAAAAAAAAACCAGCAGCTGATTGGATCACATCACATGGGTCTGGCTTCTCTGGAATTTCAAAGCCAGACTGGCTGCTTGTTCCGAATGAAATCTCATATTTTTGAAAACAGTTCACCGGAACGTGTTTCTTTAAACAATGGGTGCCATATTATTTGCCGACATTTCTAAACTTGAAAATTAGTCATTGCAACCGTTTCCAATTTCCTTTTTAAAAAGGATGCTGCACGTAGTAACATCTGCATTATGGTGTGATGTGTTTTGTGTAGGGATGGCAATGACCCCTTTCCACCACTTTGGTCTGGACTGAAATATTTCAATAACTATTGGATGGATTTATTATTATACCACTGACTTTGGTGATCGCCTTTTTCCTATAGCACCACAACGAGGTAGACATTTTTGGTTTTAAGTCAGATGTAAGGACTAAGTAATGACCTATAACTTTCCATTTAGTTCCATCATCAGGCCAGATTTTCACCTTACCTAAGTCTTTGGTCTATGACCAAACATCTGTAAAACTAACCACATTCCTATCAGCCTCAGCGGTACTTTGTGTTTAGTGCTAATTAGCATGCTAACAAGCTAAACTAAGATAATGACCACAGTAAACATCAGACCTGCCAAACCAGCACTTTCGCATTGCCAGTGGAAAACTGTTGGAATACTGACATTTTGTTGGCAACCTGCGATACATTTTGTAAAAAAAAGAAATATATCTCATTAAAAAAAAGTCAGCTCAACGTTTTACCTTCAGACCACCAAAACAAATCAGAATTCTGAAACTGAAATGTATGTTGTTAATGTGTCCAAAGTTTGTATTAATTTGGACCGTGTTGATTGTGATGTGTTCAATTTTAAGTTTATTAATTGTATAATAACTACATCTAGAAAAGTAAGAAAAAAAATAGCAATACAAATACAGTACTTCCCCCTGACAAATTGAAATACGTGCAAACAATGCCACATGCACAAGTTTTTTTGCTCACGCCGCAGATCTACTTTTACAAGTTTTGAGCTTTGGACAATCAATGGCTTTTATCAGATACTGGAAACTACACTGACTCACACACACTTCTGATTTATCGCTATGCTATTTTTAGATACCCACATATCTTCATTTAGTATCAGCCGTGAGTCTCAAGAAGGAGCCACTTTACAGAGTTTCTAGACCAACATGAATAATTACATTGCATCAGTCTAGTAACTTGAGAAGGATTGGTTTCTAATTTCAGCATATTTACTATGCCATGTTCATGGTATAAGCATAAATGCATTTTTAAATAGATGAATTCTATATAAAAATGCATTTATGCTTATACCATGAATCAAGGTCAAGGTCAGTTTGAAATTAGTGATTTTTATTGCTCATGCATTATGATGCTAACAGCCTCAGTACATACATGCAGCAACACTCTGTAACCAGCACTGTTCTCTGATAGTTCCATCAATCAGAACAAACAGACTGCTGTTAGCTGAGGCTGTGCTTTCGCTTGACTGGGCATGTGTTTGTCTGTGTGTGTGTATGTTTGTTTGTATGTGTCTCTCCGTCTCTCTAGGAGTGACAGGGTTCTCAACACAGCATAACCTTTAACGGGAAAAGCGGAGAGGGCTCATGACAGGTTGCATCGGTCATGGTTTATTTGACAGGCGCTCCCCTCACAATCCCGTCAAATGACAGGTGCTGCAGTGACGGCTGACATCACCAGTGGCACCAACACCAACCCTGCCATTTCAGGAGATTTCAACAGCAGCAGGGTCAGCTGAGCCAGTGATTGGTGGGGTACATGTTGCTCCAAAGGAGAACCTACTCATTTGTGAAGGAAGTTTTATTCGCTCCATAGCAGGTGGAAATTTGTCACATGTCATGGTGAAAAATAACTCTTCTTTTGTTAATTTATTTGCTGAGAAGCGACTAAAATATCCACTTGCTGCTCCGATATAGTGGCAACAGTTGAAAACATGGAGAGGATTTAAAGGTAAGGTATCACAAATGTCAAAAAATGTCAAAACATGCTGTCTGATTTATAAAATAAATTCATTAATGACCTCAAATACTGTATGGCAAACGTGTATTAACCTCTGTATTGACTTTGTTAAAATGTTTTCAGAAACACTGCAAATATGAGACAAAAAGGACAAAAATATTCAGCATATACTGCAATGCACATCACATACAGTAGTCATGAGCCACTACAGTTAATTGTGTACCATATAGCTCAGGGACAGAAGGCTCATTTGGTTGTTCATACATTGCATCCTGTAACTGTAGCATTTGCTAATTAGAGGATTTAAGCTGAAAACAATTGCCAATCATTACTTTGTTTAATGACTTTATCAGCTGAACTGTCCCAATGTATAAATGTATAATGCTCCACTGCTTTCATCCCACAAGATAGAGGCCAGCTGAATATGTGTTGAGCAACGCCCTATTGAATTTGAATATTTAACCAGCTTCCATTAAAGCCCTGATTAATTTAAGAGCACTGAGAAGTTGCCAGAGCATGACAGAAAAGACGAGGAAGGAAAAGTATTAGTGTTGGATAACTGTGTGCACACATGTTGGTAAAAAAGATTTAAACTGTGGACAGAAACAATCATTCATTGTAACAGTGAATTAAAAAATCTGAAATAATTGCTTGTATTTGCACTGTATTTTGCACTAACCTAACAAACTTGTTTTTTGGTGGTGAGAAGAAACTGGAGCACATGGAGGAAACCCCTGCAAACACAGAGAGAACAAAACAAAATAAGAGTTCAGATCAGTTTGTGGGCTGAACGCATGTATGCATGTTCATTGGTCCTGGAAGTAACACTGGGGTACCACTGTTGGTGGTGAGCTAGTTAGCCAGACATGCTAATGTTTGCATCTACCGTTAGCAGACTAACAAACCTCTGAATCAATTCAGTAGCCTGCACTATTATCTTGTTTTTGTTTTTTAAAAGACTTAAAAAAAAGAAAAAAGTAAAAAGAAACCAGCCTCCAGTTTTTACAGAGTGTGGCTCTCACTACAGGCACATGCACACAGCTTTAACATGTGGAGAAATCCAAAGCTTGACAGACCTGCTACGCCTAGTTATGGGTTGCTAAGCTGTGATTCCACAATGTCTGTTTGGAGGAGGGGTTCTAAAGCATTGTCAATTCCTCAACAAGGTCATTTAGCTACTTGCCAATGATCTGACGCCATCTTTCTATCAAATGATCTGTCTCTTTCTATTTACTACCGATAGAGGTTAAAGACCCCGTACATTGTCTTGAAAAGCCTGCTACTATATTTCTTTATTTACAGACTCAAGGTCCAGATGATTTAAAAACAATACAATACAAAAGGGGTTCAGACCAGACACAAACATAAATACATATAGACAAACTGATCCCCAACAACATCACAAAAGAAACACACATACATACAAATTTACCAATTGCAATGCTCAATATTTACCAATTGCAATGCTCAATAATTAAAACAAGTACAGGTGCATGTTCCAGTGATTCTATAGTTTTGACAAATACCTGGTATCACTAAGTGCAGGATTAATTATAGCATTTAAAATCGTATTATTTGACTTAGTTAATCGACATATAAATCTGTACATAAACCCTGAAGAAAAGCTTGATTGTGAGATAACTGTAACCTTAATGTTTCTCAGGGTTGCTTTTTGTGTTGTCAGATATTCTTAGACATACAGAATTTATGTGTGCACATATTCGGTCTTTCAAAATGAAAATGCTTTTTGCTAACCATCAATCTCCATGGTTGGGTTGACTGCAGCTCACCTCGCAATTTCCAGTCAGTTACCAAGACTACTACACTCACAAGCAACTGAGCGCCAATTTAGAAGCAGATTTGCATTGCTCAAGGGCACATTGAGAACACACTGGTTATTCTCTTCCTCCCACCCAGGTTTCATACGTATTCTCCGTTACAGAATGAGCCACATTCTAGTAACAATGATCCATGACCTTTAAGCTTCTACTGCAGCCATTTAAAAGCAATAATGTGAGCATAAAATGCAAGCTGTGACCTCCCCTCACACCACCTGCCAATCACATGGTGCATTACAACAGACAGATGTTCATTCAGCCAATCGGATGGCTAGTGGCATGTACAGATGTTACCTATGCCCAGGAGAAGCTTTGAGCGGCAGGTCCAGATGTTGGAAAACCCTTCAGAAGCTAATCTGTTGAAGAAACACACATGCTGTTGCAGATTGTGTGTGAATACACACACGGGTATGGGGAGTTATATTGATTACATGTTATTGTAGTGACATTTGATAGGAGCTTTATTTGGGAATTGATCCTTTATTTTAAAAATCCCAGCCAACTATCCACACAAACACAGTCCCGTACAACAGATACACCGCACTGTTTTCTCTTATAACAGATACCTGAGGAGCCAGGGCTTTCTCCGCAGAACACACATTGTCATGGCAACGGGCTGAAGCTGCAGCTAATGGCCTTCTTATCAATTGAATACAAATCATTCTCAAAGGCAAAACAACAGCTGACTTCTTAACCTGTCATACAACACATGTAGAAGCAAATTTGGTTCAATCGTCCTCCTTAGTCCTTGAGATTTACACAAATGTGTTGAACACACTCACACACACACACACACACACAAAACACACACAGTAAAAGCAAAAACCAACTGAATGTTAGGAATCCATAATGTCACTCTGCAAAACAGTGAACTTGTTCAAATATATGCTCTGCGTGTTAATGTGGACACACAAACACACTTCATCACATTGACAGGTTCATAAGGAGATTTCACTTTCATTGCTATCTCTGCTGGATTCTCCCACACTCACACAGACACACACACACACACACACACACACACACACACACACACACACACACACCCACACACACAAGTGGAATCCATCTTCATTTGTTATGTTTAAGAGCAGTCCCGAGATTCAATTCTGTTCTCCTCCATAACTCATCCTTACTGTAAGTCTCCAGATGCTCCTCGCTGGTCCTCTCTGCTGTCTGAACAGAAGCAACATTTCCCACAACAGTGGCAAGTACACCATATTTATCCTGAATCATTTTCTACAGTTTAAACCTTTTCAAAATTTTTTCATGCCTAATATTAAAGAAAACGTATGGTGGGATCCAACATACTTGCTGAGGAAACACACAGCTACTAAATGTAAATGTAAATGTGCTGTATTTATATAGCGCTTTTCCAGTCTTAACAACTGCTCAAAGCGCTTTTACATCTACAGGGAACATTCACCATTCACACACATTCATACACTGTGGCCGGGGCTGCCGTACAAGGTGCCACCTGCTCATCAGATAAACATTCACACACATTCACACTCCGATGCGCAGCACCGGGGGCAACTCAGGGTTCAGTGTCTTGCCCAAGGACACTTCGACAATGACTGCAGGGGCGGGGATCGAACCACCAACCTTCCAATTGGCAGGCAACCGCTCTACCACTGAGCCACAGCCGCCCTGTGTACTACTCAGTAACATGACTTATCTGAGGTCGGTGGTAAGTTAATGTTCCATAGAAAGCCAAGCTATTTGTCAAGTTTTGTGCACTTTGTGTTTATTTGCTTCATATAGCCAATATATCAACTGTACAAACGTGTTTATGTTTAGTTTAGCCTCTGCCTGAGCTTATAACTCATTAAAAAGTAGATTCATGCAGTCCAAGTAAAGGCCAAATTACAGACAAAACACAGACAGAGCACAGGGACAGAACACAGGGTGGTTTTTAGTGTGTGTGTGTGTGTGTGTGTGTGTGTGTGTGTGTGTGTGTGTGTGTGCAGGCAGATGCTGAGAGTGATTAATCCTTTAGCAGACAACAGAGCAGAGAAGCTAAATAAGATTAGAAAGATGTGTACCTGTGCTTTTTTTTCTGCAAATGGCAGCAGTGGCAGAAATAAACATCAATACAAATGTGGTAATGTAAACAGATTATGCCAGTGTTGGATGAGGCAAACAAATTATTTATTATTTATATTTTATATTCCATAGGATGGGAGCAAAGAGGCGTTTCTGTATAATTCAGAAAACTAGGGTGGGCTAACAGCTGAAGGCCTATGATCTGCTGGGGGATTTGGCAAGTTAAACTAAGCTAAGGCTAGACTGGGCTGCTCTAAGCCAGCTGGTAATAAGAGAGTTGCCATCATGCCAAACTGGAGCTATCCTGTGGGAGCTCATTAGCTTAGCATTCTGCCTGAGCCTTCCTGCCTTGAATGAATGGAAGCACAAAGACACAAGATACAAGCACTTGTCGCGCTGCCTCCCTCAAATCATTCTTCTGCCCATTTTCTTTCTTTCTATCCTTTCTCGCCCTTTGTACTTTACTTTCATACCTTCCATTCGCTTTCCCATCTAAACATTTTTCACTCAGTAGCTTCCACATCCTTCGCCTCTGAAACTGTACCATTCACTTTCTCTCAGAACCATTAGGCATGCTTTTCTAATGTCAGCTCACAAGAGCCCATCAATGAGCCAAGCAATCCTTTCAAAATCTCCCAACCTGGCAGGCAACCAAAGAGATCCTCCTCCGACTGAAGCTAGCTCACTCAACCTCCTCTCTATTTTTGTTTAACTTTAAATGGCAGCTCCAAAAAAAAAAAAGTTTTCCCAGGCATTACAGTTTTCTCCTTTTTGTCAAAGCTTTAGTGCACCAGCTGTTCCTCCTGTACAATTAGCCCTCTCTGCCTGACAGCAAGTCAGACTTTTACATCTCCATTTTGCAGCAGAGGCGTCACACGATGCCTCCCCGGCTACAAAACACAGGAGTGCCAACAGTCAAGGATTCCCTTTAACAGATGTGCAGGGGTGACAGCCGGCTTCTGACTGGAAATGAGGCTCTGCCGTATGTCAGTGGTGCTCTTTGACCGCAATGACTAAGACCCAATTGTGGAGTCTGATATGCAGACTTTAATTTCAGGCTTTTAAACTGAGATGTCAAGTGTGTGAGGCTGGTTATTAAGCTGGGATTGCCTGCACCGTTTTAATGATAAGTAATGAGCTTGCAACCTCTGTGGAAATCAAGCCTCACTCTAGGATCTGGATTCCTCTTACAGGAAGTGTTCTTTGTGACATCGGGCTTCAAAATCATTACACGAGTTAGGTGCGTGTGCACAGTGACGCTTTCTCTGAGTGATTACCTGTAACTGAGACAATAGGAAAAGAAGACACAAGAGACAGAAAAAATTAAAGAGCATAGAAAGATCAGTTTAATGAGCTATGTGAATGTACGCCCCCATTATTTAGCAGTTCTCAGAGTGCGGCAAAATCGATCAAAGCCCTCGCCCCTTCACTGTTGGGAATGTTGTTGTTTTTTGCGTTTCAGGAAGGAAAGTTGTCATTGCATTTCTTTCATCAAGAGAAATGTTTTTGATCATTTACATTTACAGGATGGTATCAATTACTCTGCGCAACACACACATGCACACATATCATCTACACCACAGCAGGCAGCTGGATTAATAATCAAGAGATTTGCCATTTGTGAGTCACTTTTGCTTGCATTGTGGGGAATTGCCTGAGCACCCAAATTTGAACACAAACACAAATACCAACTGAAACAATAACACTCATACTGTACATTACATGACTAAACGTGCTGTTAAAACCCTTCCGGAACAAAGCGTTTGAGTCTAACCGGAGCGATGGGGGATACAGAACGGTACAGAAGGATGAGCAGAACCAGCCAGGATCAGAAGGGGAGGACCGGGGATCACAGCCCAATCCTCTCCAATATACTTCACATGCATTTCTGCCATTCCGCTGAAACTGTCAGATGTTACGCACACTGACAATAGGGGCTAAAAAGGAGGAGAAGAAGAGAACGGGCAGTTTCAAAGGAACAAAGGGGGCAAGACAGTTCAGTCTCAGTTTTAAAGCATGAGCCGAGGTACAGTGGAGGGACACGCACCCTAGCGAGGATATGTTTGAAGTGCGGATACATCAAAGCACAACCACTTTCATACTAATTTTTTATCCTCTCTATCCCCTCCAGTTATCATTCCTTGTGTTTATTGCTCCCTGTGAAAAGAGTGATTGACAGGCATACAGTACTGAAGGCTTTGTCTACCTGGGGCAACCAGAAAGCTACACACCTGAGCTTTTGGTACTCACACACTGCAGCCCAGATCATTAAATGTTGTTATGGAGCTTGAGTGTGCCAAAACTGAAGTCGTTTTTTGTACAAAAAAGGGATTTAGATGTCTATGATTTATTTGGAATTTCAAACTATTGTGGACCTTGTAGGTCCAACCAGACTAAGAAACACCAGATTACAGAAAAGTCTTGTTGCAGAGATGGAAACGTGTACTCATGGTGTGTCAGGACAAAGAGACATCATTGTTGGGTGTGGTTAAAGATGCAACACATCACATTTCAGACCTCACCCATTGGTACGGATGGATTTTGTTAGAAGTTTATCACACTTGCTCTTATGCTAACAGGGCTAATTTACCTCTTACTTCTAACATTTTAAGGACATTCTTACTTCAGCTGGGAATAGTTTATGAGTTTTGAGCGTTGTGTACATGCTCTGATGTGATAACATTTTGACGGGCAGTTTGATGCTATTTCAATAGGCTTGTTCAAGATGAGCTGCGCCTTGCCTGGTAAAGTGTGCAAGAGCAGGCGGTAGGAGCCAGGGGTGGTGACAAAAGAGAGAGAGAGAGAGAGAGAGAGAGAGAGAGAGAGAGAGAAAGAGAGAGAGATATGTTGTGTATGCTCTTGTTGTATGAACACTTCAGCGGCAGTGTTAATTTCCATACAGATTTAGTGGCTTGACGGTTAACTAGGAAGTAGAAGTTTGATTCGCGGGGGTATTTTGACAATGGTAATGTTAGCAGTAGTAGAAGTAGTGTAAGTTAGCAGTAGACTCAATTACTCGACCCAGGGTGAGTCTGATGAAAACTGCTGTGTCTGCCCGGTTCAGCTCTGAGATTTTCTGGCAGTGCACAGTGCTGTGACGGAATAATCTCTGCGATTAAGTTATGTTCTGCCTCAGTTTAGAAGTGAATGTAGGCTACAGCTCACAGCAAGTAAATACCAATACTATAAAGTGACATGCAGGTTACCGTCCCCCCCAAACATGGACACACATACTGTACAGACACACAGACACGTCTCGCTTTATTAGATAGTTGTTAGCAGATCCACAACAGCTTGTACACAGTCTCCAGATGTTTTTCTTATGACAGAGTTGCTGTCAAACTGCTCTACATGTGATCTGTTGCTAATAAACAACAGACTGTGGATGATCAGTCATTTTAATGGATTTACTCTCATTGATTTCTAAACGTAACTTTCAGCCAAACGTGCTTTGTACAGTATAAGACAAATTAAATTTAAATTTAAATCCCTCCAATACGTTAAGTTGATTCCAGTCATTCTCTGGCTCTGCCAGGGTCTTGCAGTCACTGGAGACCAACTGCAGCGCCTGTCTCTCAAAACTGAGACCACCTTGATCTTGAAAGGTTATCGTTGCCCACGTGAGCCACGAATGACGTCAGAGAGAGTCGGGATCTAGTCAGACACAAATCTAACCAGCATGGAATGGGTAGCGATCACCGGTGATCGATTTTGCGCAGGCCTGGCTCATCTTAAGCAAGCCTAATGATAGGCAATTGGTGGCTGTAACCTGCAAAGAGGCGTACCAATGCACACACACACATACACACACACACATACACACACACACACACTGCATTTTTGTGAGAAATATAGAATGTAGACAGAACGTTAGTGTGTTTTCAGGAAAACCTCACTGGGCACTGAATTGTACACGGTGCATAACTTTAAAAATACTATACTGTATGTATATGTTATCTGACTACTGTATGTTCCAACAGCTTTCAGTGTTTGCCATAGCTGCTGTTGGGTCTCACAGATGCATGGGATGGGAATTGTGGCCAGCAAAAAGCCAAACCTTGACAGACGCCTGTCCAAAGATGTGAAAGAATTTTTAACGAGTGCCTTCTTATTGGCCTGAAAGTCATGCGAAATTAGAGCTCTATATATTCATGTTCAGAATTTGTCGGGAAGTATTGTCAAGCACTTTGCATGTCTGGAGGGGATTGTATGCATTGTAATTCTTGTTATTGACTCATTTGAATTCCTGCAGGTTGCTTAAAATTCAAACAGTTAATCTGTTCAGGCTCTTCAACCAGCGAATTGTGGAGCATGCATGTTCACAGATGGGTAGGGGGACATTTTGAACACACATGCACACATAACCTCACACATCACCTCATCTATTAGCCCTCATGTGACTGGCTGTGAGTTGAATTCATATTATCTGGTTGTCTCTTCCAGCCGTTTTATAATAAACCAATTTGATCTCTATCCCCGCTATCACCACGTCTATCCATGTATCTGAAAAGTAATAATTATAATAGAGCTCTAATCATGAACAAACAAATCATTTTTTATTCAAACCTACCCTTTAATGTTCTAAACAGGCTTTATAAAAAGTTGATTTATTTCATGTTTTGACATAACTACGACCCATTTTATTTTACCTACCACACATGTAATTCCCAGGTAGAGAGACAGATCCAAAAAGAAACATACTACAGCTATAATTTTTGCTTTTGTGTTTTAACTGAAAGGGGGAGGGTTGGGTAACATCTCCAATGCCTTCATGTTGAAGGCTTTTGTCACGCTACCAGGAAAAACGTATGACAAATATATGAGACCTGTCACTGTAAAAATGCATCCCCAGATGTCTTTGATATGCTTCACATCACAGTTTAAACACCTTCCATTCTTTCAACAACGCTAAACAAATTCAGCAGAGATGTAGTTCTTTTCAGCTCACGCAATGATAGAGGATTCAACTGTAAATCAAATAGAATTGGTTTAATGGCACTACAGCATGCTACATGCATTTAACATAAATCTGCATGAATCAACCAGCAGGTACAACACACACTTAAACACACATTGTTACCTAGAGGACGTTCATAAGGAACAGGATGGTGATGACACCCACTTTAAAGCTTCATTTAAAAATTTTCTTTTATTAACGATGGATTAAATGATTGTGTAATGTTAAAAGGGGTTTCTCGCAGTATCAAAGTAGCAGAGAATTAACACCAAACTTTGCAGTTCCGCTCAGGTCTAAGAAACATTTTAGGGGCTTTCAGCTTGTTGTTTTGGTTTTACACCAAAACCGAAACTCTGCTTTTTTGGTTCACTCTCACTTTTAACTCAACAACCATGTTGACAGCCGCAGACTGCTTTGGTACTGGTTAGTATTGATAGTTTGGGACATTTGTTACACCGAAATGTGTTTAATGTTAGCAATATTAGCATAATTTGTGTCCCACATGGATGGCCACCTAAACGTATTGGCTCTGAAAAGTGTGGATTAACTTTTAGTGATTGAAAAGTTTAACCGGACACCTGCGCAGGTGCTTGTTTGCGGTTATAAATGAATGTGCCTGTATTTAACTTTTGGGGAAAGACAGCTCCCCTTTCATTGTCTATGAAGCTATGTCCATGTCGTATTCAGAAGCTCACCGAAAGAGTAGAGGACCGGATGGTTTCATTGGAAACTGTTTGGAAAAGGGCATGCACTTTCAATAAATACCTGGCATGTGATTGGATGAATCATCCGTCTATCACATCTGCCAATATTGTTTTGAACAAACAGTCATCACACCCGTAAACATCAGCCATAGCTGCCAGTAGCTGATTGGTTTTGTTAGCTGCTGGCTCAGAAAAACAAATGCATTACTTAAAGCCTGAGGAGATGGATTTAGATTAATGAGACAATAGGTTATAGCCATGCTGGTGTCATAGTTCTGCTCCGTAAAGTCTCCAGTAATCTGAATTAACTCCAAACCAAGTGTTGCAGATTTAAGATTGTACCCATAGTTTCCCCCATCCTTCCGCCTCCTAACTCTGTCAAGCTGTTTTCTCTACTGTTGTTGTCAGCAGGATGGCGGGAACGTCAGCGGATCATTTTTCCACCAGAATAATTCTTTGAAATCATGAGGCATGTGACAGCATGTGCTCACGGAACATAAGACAAAATGTAAGGGTATGGATCCCTCTAGATTATGGATGATTTGTCTTTCACCGTTTGAATTGCACTTTCCATCTGTCCCTTTCTCTGTGTCTAATTGAACCCTTATGTGCTGCTCCTAATTACTCGTCCTTTTTTTGGAAACATACTTTTAACGTGTCTCCATACTAAGGAGAGTTTTTACAATACATTGCTATTGCGTGACTACATTTCCTGAAGCAAATGTGTGGAAGTCTGAGCCCTTATTGGATATGACATGGTAAAGCAGCTATATTTTGCTTCTATTTAGCTTATAAATAATGTACGGCAAACGTATTTTCGCTCGGCTGTTGAGAGCTGCTAAAGAGGATGATGATGGCGAGTTAATAAGACAAACAATAAGCAAATACAGGATTAGTTCAATCCTGCTTGTTAAAGAAAAGAGGTTAATAAAAGGCTCAGCAGAGAGCTTTGTTTTTATGCACCAGCAGATATGTAGCCATTACTGCCATCCCCACAGTTGGCAGCTTGACAGTTTAAATCGTGACCAGAGACACAGCCACTACATTTTACATTATTTATGCTACATTTCCCGGTGGTTGCCTCACAAAATCTTATCTTGTGTTTAAGTCAGTTTGTCACTACCTCGCTGGTTTTGAACAAGAGCAGACCCACTCTCACATACAATCGCACACCTAAGCTTTTTGAGACTGAGCATACGAAGCAGACAAAAGATGGAGCCTGTCCACTCTGAATGACATCTTGGTAAAGTTAGTTCTAATGAGGAAAAAGAGTCGGAGCGAGCCTTCCCTCCTCTCTGTCTCTGTCAAACACAAACAGGCATCAGCCAGTTCACTGGCGTACTAACTAGAAGAAGAACTACAGAGAACCAGGCCCAATTTAACTGTTGTCATGGAGTCCATGCAGTTTTTTTTGTATTCATTTCACCACAGTATACAAGTTCTTATTGCAGAAATAAGCAGTAGCAGATTGATTTCTTCTTCTTTTGTATCAGTGATTACTCAGGGATTTTTATCCTTGGAAATATTAGTCATATACTATATATGACTAATATTTCTATATATATATATATATATATATATATATATACACATCTAAGCACCATTTGGGACAATTTTTAGAAAAAGTAGTCATGTTATGCGAACATAGTAAATCTTTTGAAAACTAAAGCAACTAACTGAAATAAAAAAACAAATTATTTAATAATTACACCTATTTTCAACAAAAAAAACTATTCAACTTAAAGGGTGTAATATGAGTTATGCAGTATGCGTGCACAGCAATATACAAAAAGCATTTCCTAATAATTACAATTAGAATTAATAATCCCTTGTTGATCGTGCATCTGGTAAAAGCCATTTCTAAATCGCATTTTTTTATGTAAACGCAAGTACATGCACATCTGCTATTATGTGTACTAGTTTTAAGGGACTTCGAGTTAGCACACTTCAGCAGCAGTCTTATCCAGAACAAGGTATAATACTGGCTCTGCATGACTACAATACCAGCAGATGGAGTGGAAATGGACATTTGGCCGCAATCAAATCGTCCCACGTATGAGCTGAGTGTCAACAGCACAACATGCTACAGGAAGTTGACTTTGACTGTATGTTGAATCAACAAGTGTCAACTACATCTGAAGTGTTGATTTCCATTTAAATAGTCCACCAAGGCCAAACAGAACTGTTGAATAAAATACTTTTCTCACTGTGGGTTTTCTGTTTACCCATGTCCGCAACACACTCTCCATTTGTGTGCGTTTTGTGTGTGAATGTGTGCATGCTGGAATGCCTGTATGCTTGCGTCCATGCGTGTGCACGTTCAGTACAAAACAAGCACATGCGTGTTTCTGTTTTGTGCCTGTGTGTTTGTGCGGTTAAATTTGGTATCGCAATAATTACACCTCCACTTTCACACACTTGAAAAAACAACAAAAACATACATTTAATTGATTTAAATTACACACCAAAGGTCAGAGTGGGAGCACAACAAAACCACTAATTGGTAAGTGGTGAAAGGTGCCACGGTTGACGTGGCCATAAATAGCTGCGGTCCTCACCAAGGCTTTGGTTTGGCACAAAGGTAATGCATGGATAAGCTAAAATGCATCTCACACTCCAAGTGACCAAATATAACCACAGTTTCTTGGCTGATGCTTGTTGTGGTGTAGGATTCACACTGAGGGAAGCAAGCAAGAGTAGGAGGAGATTTGTTCATGTTGTGTAAAAGTCAGTTTGAATCTGGCTAAAATTTCGATAATATTCCATCTTTCGGCTTCAGGCTGATAGTCTTGTCAGAGTGACTTCAAATGAGCGAGCAGCTATGATTTAGTGTCTTTGTCAAGAATACATCAACAGCAGGCTAAATGTGTTGAAAACCATCAAAAGATATGATTAATGTAGTCTAGCTCTACAGATGAGAAATTGAGGTGCTCCCCTTCCACTATCAATTTTGCAAGGGCACCGTTGCTGCATCCGGTTGCTGCAACATGAGACAAACTCAGTACAAACTTTTTAGCTATATAATAGATTTCTTTCCATTTACTGTAATTTCCACTGGATTTTTATTGTCACAACAGATGGATGCAAACTGACCTTAAGATGATCCAGAATAGAAATAAATCTCCTAAAGTATGTCAACACGTGCAAAGTAAGTGATAGCCTTCTGTCCATATACGTTTTAGCCGACCCTTGCAACAATATGTTTGTGTACTCTTGCAATGTAACAATGGTATTGATCTTTTTCTCCCTGAATGCAAAAATAAAGATATGCGTTTACTTGATATTTGAATTGCTTGACACCTGTTTTGTGTTTGCACTGATCCCATTCTGTATGAGGGGTGGGAGGTTGCCTGTTACTTCTTAATCCTATGTTTTGCTGGTAAAAGAGTGGAAGACCCAGGAAAACTGTTGAGCTCTGATTGGAATCCTGTCTTGGCTAATAGCGGGATTATGTCTGAGTCCTGCAAAGCCTGGACTGCTGGGTTTTTCTTCAGTTATAGCCAGGGTGTCTTCTGGGAGCAGAGAGCATCAGATATTTGAACGTAAACATTGTCAAGAGGAAATGGGGAGAACGTATATGTTCATATTAAAAATACCAAGTGACTGAATCATTTTTACACATCACAATCAAAAGCAGTAAGAGCTACTTTTGTTATCAAATCAATGGTGTGGACTTTTCACTCTTGAATAAACCCGGTCATTTGCAAGATCAGGTTGATCTTGATCAGGAAATCAGAAAATGATCTTGTATACACTACTGACAAACCTTCACATGTTAATGAAATCCCTAAAAAGGGCTTTTTCTTTCAAGGCAAATAAGTTGAGGATGTGAAAATGTCACGATAGGGATAGATGGAAGGGATCTGTGGTTACAAAGGCAATCAGGGATGTTGTAACCCAATACTAGAAGTAAGTGTGGACAGAGTGCATTGTCACACAAGAGCAATGTCCCTGGAGCAGATTGGGATTCAAGGACATGCCAAAGGAAGATCAAAGGATCACAGTAATATCTATAATATAAGAGTTTCTATAAATGGATGACCTTCAAAAGGATCTGTAATCACCAGTTCCACATATGAAAATCTCTTGATATTCCAGATTTAATTCGCTCTTCTTTCTTCCGTTTTATACAATGGAACTTCCCAGCCTACCTGAAAGGACTTTAGATATGCAATAAGAAGCAAATTGGAAATTAATCTCAAAGACGAAAATTATTTTGTAATCTGTTAATTAAATATGTTAATTCAAAAACATTTTAGTCTTTTGTATATATTCTGTATACCCGATATAGCTCGAGCACAACATACACCGTCTACAGGGTCTGAAATGAACACCCAACCATGCGCAAAATGCAGCTGAATTTTGCCATTGGCAGGTGAAACTGTCAATCTACCTGCCACGTTGGCAGGTAGCCAATGGGAATTAAGTGATTCTGCAGTTGTTTTTTGCCACTGTTGTTCTTTCTAATTCCAACCAAGTTGACCATTTTCTTCGATTTGAGCTCAGAAAATGTGGCGCTACATTAATTGGGTGAAGAGACCGGCTGAAACCAACAAAAAGATGAGGATGATTCGAAGAAAAGTAAAAGATGATGTTTTATTACCAAGCGTTTGGCGATAACGGCAAGGTTTGTGAGTAGCTGATTTTTAGACAACAGTACAGACCAAATCAACGGCAGTGCAGTATTGTTTTATAGTTATATTGTTTGAATATATGGTTTTATATAGTGCGTTTTTTTATTTGATTTATTTAATTGTATCAATAATACCTTACACATAAAAAGTCATCAAATACAATCGAGGATAAAAATACAATAGTCCAGGACTTATTACCATTTCCAATTGATTTAATTAATAACTTAACAGTACTTAAATGTGTATTCTTAACATGTTCAAGAACGATGTTTGTGCATTTTCTGTATCTTACCATCATGAGGCAAAAGAAAATGGCTGGTGAAAAGCCTGTTTGGCTAGTGGATTTTAAAATGCACCTGCCACAGTGGCAAAAAAGTTAACTTCAGGCCGTGACTGTCTACAACCACTAATGATTTTAGCCATGCTGTCTGGTGGCTGTCGTTAGCTATTGGATGGATTGCCATGAACTTCTTTTACAGCTATTGTGGTCCCCAGAGGATGAAACCTAATAATGTTGGTAATCCCTACTTTTGCATATGGTGCCACCATCAGGTAACAATTTGAGTTTGTCCTATAGTTTGGTGTATGAACATATGCACCTGCAAAACTAATGACATTTCCATCAGATGTATGTACTTTGTATTTACTGTTAATGAAAGCATGAATCATATCATTGGGACTTTGCCCAAGTTAACATTTCCTTATAATGACTTAAAACTGATGGCCATGTACCCGTCTTCTAGCTAGAAAAATGCAGCTCAGAGTGGGCATTCCAAATAATGAGAGTTAATGTAGGGTGCCACACAGGAATAGACATTCCCAACAGTCTCCCACTCCCTCCATTCCTTTCCAGCTGTTGTGGAGAAACAACCATCCATCAGCAGCCATGTATGTACAGCCAGTGTGTTTGTGTATAAAATGAATGTAAGTGTGTACATGGACGTTTGCCAAGTGAACAGCTAGTGTCTGTCCTTTGTGTCTGTGTGTCTCCCAGGTGACACATCGCATCTTGTCACGACAGTGACTCACATTAGCTTGGAGTGGTCCAGGGTTTGGGAGACAGGAACATAAGCAAATATACAAGCATGCAGGGCAATAAACCCAACAACTTGCAATTATTATAACCATGCTTGAATGCACACACATGTTCAAACACTCACCCAAAGGTGACTTAAGGGCAGAGAGATGCTAAATAATTTAAGATGTTGTACAGAACTCATAAGATTATACATTTTTTACAGTTTAAAGGTCCCCTGAGCTGTTTTCCCAGGGGCCCAGAAAATCTACCGTAGCACCAGCCGCCCTGCTCGCACACACCTGCCGATCCAAAACACACTTTTTGCCTGCCACATCACATCATGCCAACAAACTGTGTAAAGTTCATCCTCTCGAAAGACTGTGGTGCATTAATCCAGTGCAGGTGCACACATGATTAACTGACTAGGGATTATGAGAGGGAGTGAAACAATAAAGTAAAGAAAGGTCATAACACTGTTGGGAACAAGGCTCTGGTCCCCTGTGCACCACTTGAGCTTTGTCAGAGTGTTACATTTTGTGCTGGTGTGAGCCAGTGGTCCTGCAGACTGCCTTAAATGGGTCGGTGGGAGCCGGCAGAGCCCTAGAATCCTCCGTGAGACCGGCAGCAGAACAGTAAGTCATCTAGCACCTAAATATTTTTATCTTTCGTAAATAATTTGTTAAATTTCCCAATTGTAGTCATGGTAATGTGTCCTCTGGACTTAGAATTATGCCAGGAATAAGTTAGATAAGTTAGATAACTTTAAATGTTATTGCGTGTGTGCAGAAGGTGAATAAATGAATACAAAATAAATGTGTTGAATGAAATATGAAATAGCAGGATTTGGACCTTCTTGCAATAGTCCGTGCTCATTTAAATGGTGTTTATAGATTTGGAACAATGATTTTAATTGCTGGTTAGGCCTACTTGCAGAAGAGGTCACATGCATATTATTATTTGAGATGTTTTGATCTTTAAGATAGAAGTTTTTCTTTCCTTGGCTGGATATGTGAGATGTGGGCGTACGCATCTGAAAGGGATGTTAAAAGCAAATTTTCGTCAGTAAGGTGGTAAATATATAGCAAGGGACCTTATGCATCTATCTATTCATTCTTCTTTTGTACACTCATAACTTAAAAGCATTAGTGCAAAGGCTGAGCTTAAGGTTGAAGTGAGAGTTCACTCTTCATCAGATTCAGAGAAACACTTGCTGCTGCCCGCTACACTAAGACTGAGAGGTGGAGGGAATATATGGTTCAGCGTTTCCCCCTCACAAGAACAGCACAGTAATCAATTCCGTTTAGTACAAATCCAATGCACTTAAACTTTCAGCGCGAATAACCAGAGGCTGCAGAGCAGAGGTACAGTTATCGATAAAGCAATTCATTCAAACTCCTCCCCCCATCTTCTCGTCCTCCTCCGGGCTGCTGCTTCCCCCCTATCCGCGGTAAATGCTACTCACAGGTATACAGAAAAGTAACGCAAACACGTTACTTAAGCCAATTTCTGTTGTCATAAACTCGCACGAAGCAGTTGCTTGTTATAACACCTTTACAAAATTATCTATGAATCTGCTTTTCCAGACGAAAAAAATTCCACGCACAATTACAACGTAAAACTATTTTAGCTAGTCATTTTGGCTATCCCAACTACTTAGGAAATATGCTGCTTCGGGGCTAACAGTAATTACAGTAAAAACTAACAGGAGAGAGAAACACAATCTGTCATCATTTCACTTTCATGTGAAAAGGCTAAATCAACTTTATTCGACGATTAACTGGTTAAAAAAAAGTGAAAGTGTAGTGACGTTGCAGTACCGTCGCTTAGCCTACAGTTAGGCTAACGTTACTTTACTTTGTTCGTGACTGGTAGCCTAACATTTAACACTAGCTAACAGTGATAACGTCATTTACGACACGACACTGCTGCTGACTCCGCGGTCCAGTGCAATGTGTAATGGAGACTGAGTGAGCACTTATCCGTCCACCGGAGAGGAGAGAGACAGAGAGCAAGATATTACAAGAATCCAGAGCTCTTCTCTGTCACCTTCGTCAAGTCAAACAGAAAAGAAGCTAGAGCACGACCGGAATTACACATTGAGTCTTCAACGTAAAAGGGCAAATTACTGGGACAAGCTAGGTGAGTATTCGGAGCTAACTTATAAGATGTAAAAACACACTTTAAATGAAGACCGCGTCATTTTTTATGTTCAAAATAGTGACTTGTCTCGAAATCCAATCTTGTTTTCATTATAATGCTTTTTAGTATTTAGGGTGAGGGTCCAGCAATCTTCATGCTGAAACTTCTATTTTACTTTGAAAATTGCCAGCCTGTAGTCGCGGTTTAATTTTGCAAGGCACACACGCACCCTCTCTCAGAGCTTGGTCGGCTCGTAGAGACACAAGGATGCCAGGGGGAACACTCCGATACACGGCGTCCGTTTTACCGTCTCCCGGCGTCGTCTCTCGGCCACATAAACTCTGATGGGCGTTTTTATCTTCCTTTTACCGTCCTTGACGCTTGGATATTTTCGGAAGCCACGACATGAAGCGAATGAATGTGAGCAACAAGAAGTGTCCTGTTGTGGCTGTCTCCAGCATCACTAGTAGTCAAGTCCTCTCTGTGGATGCGGTGCCTCTGTGTTTTTTAGTGGTCTGTTTTCAGAGGATTTAACGTAGTGTTCTGTAGCGGACTACCCAACTTTCCCCCGCTTTTTGTTGTCTTTTTTGAGGTTTTTCCGTCTTTGAAACAAAGATTTCAGATCCACTCCGGAAAACCAGCGACTTGACGTCTACTTCTGGCTGAATAACCATTCGTATAGCGGTTATTCGCCTTTACAAGCATCTTCTCTGGGGGTGGGAATACGACTGATGCTTGCCTTGCTCGAAAATTCGAGTTTTGTTTCGTCTCGTTCTGTTTGTCTGTTTGTCCCACAGTGGCATGAAAATTCATGAATGCGTCCAAGGACATGTATACAAATTACGCATGCACCATGACGGTAGTCTGTGCGTAATATCCTATTATTCTATCCCTACCATAATATTGTAACAACAAACACATTCAATTTCACTCCTGTGTTTGGAGATTTGGCAGATCCATCCTAACTTAATTTGTGTGTTATTTGTGTGTGTGTGGGCGTTATAGGCTATAGCAAGGTATTATCTCGCTTAAACCTGCAGTAAAAACGTCCTAAATAAATAATGTGCATTTTATGTGAGAAAAGATCAAACTCATAACTCTTTTAAAGTCACATTTGCGCAAATGTTAAAATATGTCTTGAAAGTCCTAGGCATCTTCTGTCCTTAGGAATTAAGTCAATGCATGTAAATGTGTCCAAAGTTAGCTGCAAATTAAACCGTGCAGCTCCTTTGACATAATTAACGCCCCATGTGTGTGGATGGATCAGGGAAATCTGCGCGCGAGCATGCAAGTCTGACCAAGTGCCTGCGTGTGCGCCTCTAGCCGCGCTAACATGCCCGTTCTGTGCGTGTGTTTGTGTGTAGCCACGCTGGAAGTCGCCCACCATGTGGCCGTCGGGTGTGGGAAGCAGGCAGCCCTGCCCGCGGGAGTCGGCGCTGCGCAAGGCGGCCATCAGCGGCAACATCAACGCCCTGCCGCACCACGTCCCCACCGGCCGCAGCGTCCGGGTGTTTATCTGTGCCAACCCTGACGGTAAGACTTAGTGTCACACCTCCATCCCCCCCATCCTACACACACACACTCTTCAACCCTGCATACCTTCAAATAAGACGTTTTTTTTTCTTCTTTTTATGCATTTTACAAATATGGAAATACATTAACTATACTATCTAGAAGTCTTGGGCTTTTTAGTATGTTGAGTTGAATTGTCTGCAGTGGAATTTAACATGATTAAGTAACGGTTTAGTAGCATTGTGTGGACAGTTCTTGAGAAACGACCATGAAACAAATTGTAGCCATTAGCTTTTAGTGCTGTAACAAAAAAACAAAAAAGTAACTCAAGCACTGTAAAATAGAAGGTTAATGCATTGGGAAATAAAATACAGCCACTTTCCAAGCATGTAATCTTGTGATCCAGTATTGATTTAGGCCCATTTAAAAAGTCAAGTTTCTGAGGTTAAGGTGTAGTCTATTTGCAAGGCATTGAGCTGCAACATTAAGATACACTTAACCTAAGAGAAAAACTGGAAAATATGTTAAATTAAGTTCTATTAGGCCAAATAACAACTTGACAAAAAACAAATTGGCACATGATTTATTCCAAGATCACAATGCAACAACACATTGTTCTCGACATAGAGTGCATGGTGCGAGCAGAGTGCATAGACAGTCGGGTTGTGAGGAAGACACCCAGTTGCAGCTCTGTATCTGAATATGCCCTCTGGGCAAAGGGGTAAAAATAGGCTCCGTAAAACTGGAGTAAACAAGGCAAGGGAAGTAGAGTAGGCCATGAGAGAGAGGGAGAGAAGGGAAGGGGGGGGCATGGCAGAATTAAAAAGGGAGGTTGCTTTTGTCGAGACAACCCTGTCATTTGTTTTCCCGCACTGAGCATATTGCTATGGACCCCAAAAAAGAATACATTGAAGAATACACTGACCTCACTTTATTGTAGTGTTATGGCCCGCGGTAGACGGTGAAAAGGCTGGCACTGTTTAGCCACCTGTAGCTGACTCAGTCATTCAGAACATCGCCTTACAGTACGGATTTAACTCCAATCTACACGTGGATAGAAAAACAATGAGGGGGCTATTTCAAGTAGTTCCTTGTTACGCTGTTGACACAAATGGAAAGACACCCATCTCAGCCTGAGCTGTGAAAAGAGCTAATTATGAGCTGCTGTTTCCAGTGAAGCGAGGCACTGGTATCCAGTGCTAGTATATCCTGGTAATGAAGGTACACACGCTGTCTTACTTCAAACAGTGGCACAGAAACAATGCTGATTCCCCTTCCTTTGTCAAATCACATTTGCATCAAGGTACTCCTTGCATTTGTTTTGATCTCGGATGAGTTCACTCCATTACAGTATTCCAGCTGTACTGTAGCTAGTGTCAGTAACAGAAAAGATTCAAACTATTTGCAGAACCTTCTTACTCTTGCAAACTTTTTTGGTGCAGCAAATCCTACATGCACATGAAGAACTACTGTTATTCCTAACTATGACGAAGGTCTGCCCTAATCTCTGCTGCAAAACTTGTTTCTCCATGTTCACTAGAGGGGGCTGTCCTTGCACTTATTTAATAGCACTCAACACACTGTTTATGTATAATGTGGTCAAATCAGACGAGCAATCATGTCCCAAATAGATCAATATACACATGTTGATGGTACAAGAGAGCCCCTCTCTGCTTCACTATCAACCTTTTGGCATTTTCCTTCAACATTTTGATTTAAATCACACCAAATCCTATTGTCACATAGTGCAGTGTTAATCTATTTAGGCTCGTGACTGGAAATCTGTGACCGTGAAATTGAATGAGTAACTCTAACCCTAGTTGAGCAGGAACAGAAAGAGCATATTTCCTCACATTTCTCCCCAAAGATGTACAGTATATGCAACAAAGAATGAAGCAGTATGAGTCTGAAGTAGTTGCTGAAAGCCGGGCAGAATCCCTTGCTTTGACAAACTCTCCATTAACATAACAGTGTAATTTCACTATTTGTAATACCAAACATTACAAAAGGTACACAATGCTATCCGCAGTAATAATCTCCCCTTCAAAACGGTAAAGCTGCACTTTTTCTGTTTGACCGGGGGACATGTCCCCTTTGATCTACAGCGCCAAAATGTTTAAGAGCTTGCTGGTTATAGTGTTGGCTCTGCTGAATATACTGACCCTAATGCTCTTAATCAAAAGCCATAGGCTACTGCAGGGCAATGCCACTGCTGTGTTCACCGTCAGGGACCTCGGTTGTGTTTCTTTGCGCTGTCTATAAAAAGGGGCATGTCGCTTTTAAATAAATTGGAAAAAGAACATTGTCTTCTTCAGAAAAAGTTGACAGAAGAGAGTGGTGTGAGATATCAGCACATGCATATGCTACACTAGAAGGTTCACACCACAATGCGGTGATGTAGAGTATGTGTATTCCAGAGTGTTTGCCAAAATGTAAGCCAAACTGCTAATTTGAGTGGATTCACATCCTTCTTCCATGATGTTAATGAATCACTCAAATTCTTGGCGCAGGTGGATAAATACGTGTGTGTGTGTGTGTGTGTGTGGCCACAGTCGATCATTCAAAAACCCAGCTATCTGTTCTGGTCGGTAGCAAGTGAGCATCAACGAGCCAGAGAAAGCATATGATTTATTTGTTTTTGTGTTTACCGCTCAGTGCATTATGCATCCTCTTCTATCAACGTGTGTGTGTGTGTGTGTGTTTTCATGGAGATCCATATAAGCATATCAAGACAACTCCATTACCTTGGCTTTGTCACCTCAGGGGCTCTGGCATCGGTTGTGTGCAATAGGCAGCCATTTGTATGCAAGATACCACTAAAGCTGTTTAAAATTGATAAAAGCATGAGGCCGTAGGGATGCGATGCATAAAATCATCTACCCCTCCAACGCACCATCATCAAGGCTATAGTATGTCACCACAGAGACCACCAATTACATTACAATGTACCCCACAATTATTCCCATTGTTCCAAATTTTTCTATTTATCTTTTTTTCGGTTTGTTTTGTAGGTTTTTAACCGATTTCCGCAATTCAATGGTCTCTTTACTTCAAGAATGTCTCTCTCTCCCTAATCATCCAATTTATGTCGAATTGAGTCTGGTGCAAGAGAATAAAGAAGAGAGTGGGAGGGATGAAAAGGAGGACAGAGGGAGAGATGACAGGTGGAAATACAGAGTCAAGGGTGGCTTTTGTTTAAGAAATTGCTTTTCACGGACTGGTGAGTGCCAGCGAGCCGGAGCCCAGTTCTTTCTTTTTCTTAATGCTTTTTTTTTGGGCATTTTAGGCCTTCACTTGGATAGGACAGTTTAGACTTGAAAGGCGAGAGAATGGGACTGACATGCAGCAAAGGGCCACAGGTCAGAATCGATCGCATGGCGAACGCCTGCTCTACCAGGTGAGCTAACCAGGCGCCCGGGGCCCTCGTTCTGCAGCAAGTGAAGTGCTCGCGAGTTTATTACTCCCCCCTCTTGTGTCGTCCTTGTCCTCCATGCCTCCGCTCTTCTCCTCAAGGGAACGCAGAAGCTCATTCTCACTAGTTTGGCAGCAGCTTTAAGTGACCTCTCTCGGAGTTTCCCAGAGTGCTGTGAAGCAAGACTGCACCCCCAGGACACTGTTCTGACAAAATCAGCAGTTGCACTCACACACTCATCTAATTCCCAGGGTGTTTGAGCCATTTAATGGAGCACACTGTAAAAATATCTCATCGGATGAATGATGGTGATGATAGCAAGCCGCCCGGCCAGATACACCTGAATGAAATGACATAGTGATCATCAACTTATAACCAACATAATTAACCTCGAGAAAAACTAGTGTGGTCTGCAAGTGGTTTATAACTAATGGACATTTTATTTTATGTGCACATCAAGGGCTCTGCTGGGGAGAGTTTGGAGGCTTAATGCTGATAATTGAGATTGCGAATGAACACAATCTTAGTAGTAACTTAGTAACTTCCAATGAACATTTCTTTCAAGGTCTTCTTGGAGGATATGTAAATTTTTGGAACCTGTCACTATTTTTGGCTTCTTTTAAAGTCACTACAATATAATGTGGTAAGGCTTCAAGTCTTGCCAAACAGTTTCGTAACTGAATTCTTTAGTTTTCAGGCAATATGTTGCTCTATCAAAAGTGTTTATAAATCTGTGATCTCTGTTTCCCAGATTCCATTTTCAGAATTTGTAAAAAAAAAAAAAAAAAAAGATATATTGATGAATTTTCCATAACCACGGAGTAGCAACTTCACTACAAAAATGAACATTTAACACATCTGTCACAATTCAATTCTCCTTGGAATATAGTACTTTCTCTTCATTTCTCAAGATCCCACCATATCAAACACCAACAGAAATAAAGTGTTGCATGCAAAGATTTATCATCCTAAAAAGGAAAGTTTCCAAGATTAAAAAGTAACACTGAGGATTAGAAATGCGATGACTATCTGGCTATGAGGTTCCTAGTGAGGCAGTATGATATAGATCTGATAAACAGAGTAAGACCAAATTTGATAACACAACTATATTAGGGCTCTTTATGTTACAAAAAAGCAAAAACATTTAGTAACTTATTACATACTTTCTCTACAAGGAGCAGAATAATAAGTAACTTGGGTATGCATAGGTTTGGTTTAAAGATTGGGAGGGACTTTTTTTTGTTTTGTCCACGACCAATATTCAAAATTATGCACAGTATATGTGCACTTGCTCACATACACAAACAGAACATGATTCTGAACACAGGTTGCATTATGCATTTTATTTCATTACTGTAAGTTTGGGACTCGTTCAAGACCGCCAAAGATTTGGCCGGAGAAAACCCAAGAACATACCGCAAACCCAGAAGTAGTACTGAAGGAAAATGAAAATTGAGCGGAAGAGCCTAGGAGGGCGGAGCCAAGCTAAAAGCTAAACAAGTGAATCTGCTTATATGACAAAGCCCTTAAAAGCCCCACTAGTGGCTTTTAAGACAACAGCTGCTAGCACAGATGTTACCCAATCATAGTCTACCAAACATAAACATGTACTAACACAAGTTATTTATGCAAACACTGTTGGGGGTATTTATTCATACGCAATTTAGGTTACTGGCAGGGAAACTCGGAAGTCCCCATTACTGGTACTTACAGATCCATATTATCATGTTTTACTGTAAATTGCTTCTTTCCCTTAACTTTAAGTGTGGATGGTGGCACAATAAACTCCAGTAAATTTCTTTCATCTTGTTTCAGTGGTACTCAGATAACCTTTAGGGTCTCCCTGTGCTCAGGAAATGCAGGAACATCTGGCCTTTATGGATGGCTGACTTACACAGCCACAAATTGTCTTGAGTATCGTCCAGGTCATTTGAAATTGATTTGCTCACTGACGCATCATCGTGGTTTCGGGTTCAGATCCACATCTGCACATTACAACAACGTTAATTTGAGGTTTTTGAGCAACAGCCCTGCCTACACCGAGAAACAAATGTTTTGTTAACAATTTGTGGTCTATTCTTATGTAAAGTAGACTTTACTTTTAAGGTTTCTTAAGGCATCAATGCTTTATTGTAAACAATGCTGGGATGAGATGTTGCATTCAACACGCGAGAGAGAGAACGACATGCTGAAGGATACAGGCTGAATTTCAATTTAACTGCAACAAAAGATAATTTTAAAATTTTTCAATTCATTGTTGAATTTATAAAATACCAAAACAGTGTCCTATGCATTATTTTGTCCCACAAAACAGTCCAAAACCAGAGCATATTTACGTTTGAGAAGCTGGAACCATAAAAATAGCTTTTTTAGCATGATAAACAACTAATCAAAAATTGTTGACGATGAATTTTCTGACCATTGACTAAATAGATTAATCAGAAAAATCGTAAATCTAAACCTTAAACATCCCTGATGCATTAAAACATACTCTTAACCAGTGGTTCCCAACCTTTTGTGACATAAAATAATTTATGTATCTAGTGACCCCTTGTCCCAGTTTTCATACTGTATATGCAAACTATCCATCTATTGCAACATATCCACTAAAGAGTGATGTGCCTTACTTGTGAATATCGCCAAACAGGTTTGCCTCCAATTTAATGATGGATTTTTATTGAGGTATTCAAAGAACTAACAGATTTCCTGTGGGTTTTGTGGATTATCCAACGGAGACTCTGTTTTTGGATGCAGACACTTTAAGGACCTCAGATACACACATGCACATCACATACATCGAACACAACACGCACTAGCATACATGACAATATAAATGACCACCGTGTCACAGCTTTGTTCTATTTGCTGAGGCTCTTCTCTCTCTCCTTTAATCAAATATCTCTTAGCAGGTGCGCATACCAAGTGCCTCTGGAGTGTCAGTTGGCGTAGCTTGATGAGAGCAGAGTGATTGCTTTGACAGAGCCTTGTTGGTGAGACTTGGAGTGACCGCTATCGTAGGACTGAAGGACCAGCTGAAGCAGTGAAGTCAGTGTTAATTGACTTAATAGTCTTGTAATTATTTTGGTTTAGCTTTCTGTCCTGTTATCCATAGAAGTTTAGTATATAACAAACAAAGCCTGGTTGCAGTTTTTTTTTACATGTGTGGATTTGAGTATTCAAATCACTGTAAATTGAATATCTTTGGGTTTGGATCAGCCATACGTCTCTATTCTGTATTTCGGTAGTGTTGTGGTCCTACCTTATACCAGGATCCACGGGAGCGTTTCATAAATTAGCGCCACTAGCAGAGGCAGGAAATACAACCGACAGGAAAGTCTTCGGTCACGGTTTTAAACTCGTCGTCAGCGTTATGAAATGGTCGCAGTTTGGGTGCATTTAGGCAACAAAACTACTAAGCTAATTTTAGAAAAAAAGTGGTAGTTTGGGTTGGATTCAGATGTCACTTCACTTACGGTTACGCACTTGACGCAGAACGTGATGTAGCTCTGTTCCTTCCTTAAAGTTAAAAAACAACAACTCACGTTTACTTTTATTTTTTAACAGGAAATGAACCCCGGTTTCCTGGGTACAAGTCCTGTGATTGGTTGACCCATCCACCACATCAACCTACCAACTTACTCGGAATTTGACGTTGTTATACTTTATCTTCTTACTATCTGCTTTGCGCTCATCATAATTCCCACTTAACTACGAGGGCACCGCCACAATAAAACGTAAATATGAGTCATAATTGCTGCTTGAACAAACAACAGTCTCATTTGGGCTGTTGGTTGGACAAAACAAGCAGTATGAAGATGTCCTCTTGGACCTTGGGATATTCCATTTTCACCTATTAAAGTCTAAACAATAAATGGAATATAAAAATAATTGTTAGCTGCAGCCATTGCATTGAGTATAAAAGAAAGAAGGAAGAGAAGAAAAAAAATGTGACTATGTTCAAATGACCACCCATTAGTTCCCTGGTGGGAGGATGAGGGAGGAATAGGGAAAAGGAAAGGAGTGGATAAAGGAAAAAGAATGAGCTGACAAGATGCAGTGTATCTGAAAGGAAAGATAGATTGGTCTACGCTATTGAAATAAACAGATTGGGAAATTGGAGGGAGGGACACACAACGAGAAAGAGGGGAATGTAACATTCAGTCTTTGTTCCTTTACAAGTGGGTGTGCACACAACACACACACTCACACACATCAGGCTGCCATAACTCATCATCATCCCACAAAAAAAGAAAGAGTGGGAGGCGTCTTGCAGTTATCAGCACAATACAAACAACAACACAGTTTAGTCTGTCAGGTCACGAAAGACACCGTGCAGAAACATGCCGATTAGGGTTGCACTCCTTTTTTAACACATTAACAGGTTTAACCCAAATTCCATAAACACTGCTAGTCTGTGGCTATGATGTCACCTACCACACTGTAAGATAACTGTAAAGTATCTCTAATGGAATTAGATCAGAGCTCCACTGATGCAGCAAGTGCCGTTTATTTCATTTGCATACTATTACAGCCGTTCAGTTTGGATTTGACATTTTGCCCGGGTAGCCGTGGGCGGATATATGTACGGTCACGGCCCAAAGCCTTACTAAAGATAGATGAGGGGAATATTCGTCAGACTAAATTTATGGGCTCTTCTGCTCACGCTGCGTATGACACGGTTAGTGGCTGAGGGGATGTTTGTGCGCCGTCCACCATGTGTGTTCTTTGTGCGCGCATATGTGTGCATGTGCAAGTCATCTTCTTGGTCACACAGGGCCTCTCTGTCAGGCATGTTCTGTTTTTAACTATCCATCCACACCCTTCAGAAAAAGAGAGGGAGGAAGAGACTGGGCCTGTCCAAGTAAATTACAGTAACCATTTGAAAAAGAGAGAACAGGAGGAAAGAAAGTGGGACACAACAACAAGCCATGGGCACTCCCTCTGTGACACTCCGACTGTCTAATATGAACACATGCATAATCCCACATTCTTAAATAGTGTGTGTAAGCACTGACTCTATGTAATCATATTTGTTATTGGTGTAAAAAGGGGTTGCGTATTAAAAAATGATATGGTGCTGACATTCATATTGGCATGAATTATTTAAGAGGTGATTAGTTCATTAATCGATTAGTTGAATGGCTCTTATTATTCACCTGTTGTTCCAGCTATCCTATTAAGATACACCCCCTGTTGAATGAATGTATGAAAAGGTTGGACTGTAGTGTTTGTTTTTGTTTTGACTCTGACAAAGACCTAAAAAAAGTCTGGTCGGCATATCAGACCACAGGAGCGTCTATATGGGAAATTTGCTAACTTTCAGAGAGCTACATGAGAATGTCAGAAGTGTGTATTTTTGATAGGGAATGGAGAAACAGACAACCGCTGCTTCTTTTCTTTTTTTTTTTTTTTTTTGCAAGGCTAAGCTAATCATCCCCTAGCTCAAGCTCTGTACATAACACACAGACATTAGACCGGTATCGATCTTCCCATCCGACGCTCAGAGAGCTGAATAATATTTCCCAAAAAGATTAACTCTTTACTTGAATTGTCTCTCTTTTAATTGATTTGGCAACGCAAATACAGCTTTTACTATAAAGTACACATTGCTTCTACTCCTACACACGAGTGCTTAAAGTTAGATTTTTTTGGTAAGTGTTAGTTCAACACTTTAGTATGTGCTCTTTCTTTTGTCTCCAGACACAGAGGCGGAGAGGAACGCACTGAAAGAACACGTCTACCCCAAACTACGAGACTTCTGCAGGGAGAACTATGGGATTGAATTCCAGGTAACTGGCTGCATTCCGCTTTATATGACTTTGTTTTTCTTTCTAATTGTTTTATTTTTTGTCTTACCTCCCTCCAGCTGAAGGGACCTGTAATTTCCAGAGCTGTAGTTTACCGGTACTGACTGTTAAGTGCCTCCAAATCTACACCATGGCTTACAGAGTGCCTGGAGGGGCCTGAGAGCGGCATGCAGAGGTCCCTGTCCCTTTAGGCGGACAGAAGGCCAGCAGAGATAAGGTTTCCATCAGTCAAGGCTGGCACAAATCTAGCTGTGGATAAAGCATGATGCAAGGGCCTTCCCTTTGTTGTTGTAGGAGAATTGCTGCATTCTCCCTCCGGTGTCCACTGATCAAGTTCATTTGCATTGCAAATCAGCATCAGTGTACATGGAAAGATCGCTATCAGAGGTTTATTTGTTTAACACATCCAGCAGAGCCCGCGTGTCAGGGGGATATTTTTTGCCATAGATTGTTCCTGGAAGGATTTGAGGAGATTTGTTTCCGATGAGGAGACTTGTGACCTCTGAATTGTTTTGTAAAACTGTGGTCAGTAGAATGTCGGCAATTAACTCTGATTTCATGCTATGAATGTATTGGATTATAAACAGCTCCAAGCACATACGATCTATAAAGGTGCTAGAACAAGGCTTAATACTAAAGTAATTAGATGACCTCCTATACGTGCATAGGGCTTGTCCAGTCCGTTACAGGGGATAGGTTCCGATTTGAGTGATTCTGATTATAGACTCTAGTTCTTACAGAATCCTATTTTTAGATCCTTAAGATACAATTGGAATAAGTGAACAAACTAAACTTTGAAGAAGGCAAAACCACACTTATTTGTTTTCAGCAGACTTTAGCCGCCATGAAAATGCATGACAGAGAATACGCATTATTTTTAAGTTAAAAGATTGAAGCAATTGACATTTGTCTGTGATGTGGCTCACAAGTAAAAACACACAGTACACACGTAGAGTATGGCTGTACAGAAAAAATACTGCACAGGAAAAAGATTTGCAAATACAATAACACTAAGTCCTAATGGCGGTCACATGCAATCTAATCAGTATTTTAATATATTGGTCTGTAGGTTGATAATCGTGGCCTGATTAGAGGAGTTGGAATGAGTTGGCTGGTTAACTTCTAAAGGTTAAACAAAGAAAACTAAATATTCTCTTGCTTGCTGTGCACAAGTTGAATGCCCACTGTATTACCTGGGTTTTTACATGAGTTGGATGCACTAGCGGTAGCTAACTTGGGGAAATAGGACGACTGGGGAGAGAAAACCCCTTGTTCCTAGAAATTTGGTTGGTTGACATTTGAAAGCGATTATTGATACCAAATGTTGTTCGTTGTTTAGCTCTTTTCTTTTAATTCTGTTGTTGCTGTTGTTTCACAAATCTGCGTTGAAATTTGTTTGTGGGGAGACAAGCCAGCCACTGAAAGGGATGAATCATTTACCATTCAGTGCATCGCTTCAAAGCACCATAAGCAGATTCTCCACAGACTTGATGCCCCCACAGTGAACCACATTGTTTAATGACAAGCATGTTAAATAAGTCTGGCACATAAAGCCAGTTGCATGAATTAGGATGACTATTTTTACAAGCGTCAATTATATATTAAGTCATAGGGTAAAAGAAGCAAATGGAAAGATCAAACAAATGTTGAATCTCTCAACAGTGTGTGTGTGTGATAGGGAAGTGCAAGGTAACGCAAGAAGAGCCAAGCAGAGGTGTTTTGGCTCTGGTTTCTGTGGCCACGTGTCTGTCTGGTGATTCATCGCGCTGTGACGAAGCGTGAGCCGAAATGATTATGTCGAAGGCCTAGCAGTTTATACTATGACTCACTTACTCTCCCTCTTCCTCCTCCTCCTCATCCAAACCCCCCCACTCCTCGTCCTCACCTACGCAACGTGAGAACTGCCACCTTGGCGAAAGTTAGTTTTCTAGTTGTTGTACTAGTTCGCTTTTTGATTACGAATCAATTTAAGTGTGAAATCATGTACAGTCTCTACGTACGGTGTGTTATTGGTCCAGGTGAATTGTATTTACAGTTGCGTTTATATTTGTTTGCGATCCCACCTCCCCTTTCACACACGCGCTCCATCTCTCGCACACATCCGCTGGCACACACTGACACACATATGCCAACACCATTTGACTTAGTTTCTATCCAGAACATTTCCTTAAGAGGATGAAGAAGGATCACAGGGGGAGGGGAGAGGGATGGAGAAAGGAAGAGGGTACAGAAATCGAGCCCAGGGGCCAAGAGCCCCGTCTTCATACAGTCAGTGCACAGCAGTGGCGAGGGGGTCTTGGCCTCCATGATCTTTTTTTTGCCATTTCTACCCTTGTGTTTCCTGTCCTTTCTCTTTTTCATCACTCTTTTGTATGCTCACTTCTTTATTGTAAACACACATAACTGACAATCACAATTGGATCAGGGTCAGACTTGGTTTCAGCACATCTGTTGATAACTGGTGGTGTGGGTGACGTTTGCCTTGCTTTAATAAAACCAAACATCCAGCCTCTGAACATATTTATATGTTATCAGTTAATCATAAATTGGCGGATTACATGCATGATTGTTTGGCCACTCAAATATATAGAAGATTCAACCGTCTCAGCTCAGTTAGTCAACCCCCTTTTATTCAGTCTCGGAACACTAATCTGAAATTGGACCCAGCCAAGTGGTCAACATTATATTTAACTGAATCAGTTAGGGACTCTGTTGTATTGACACTTATCTTAAGTTTAGCGCCTGAATGGAGAGGATAGTGAGACGCATGCTGCATTAGAATCATCTCAAGAGAAAAGTGTGTGTTTTTGCACAAGGCAGTGTGTCAACTGTGCTTTGCAGAGTAAAATGACATGAATTACTGCTCTTTTCAACCGTGACTGCTTGTTCATTAGTGGCTCGTCGTGCCGCTGCCAGTGTTAGTGTTCTCTCCGTTTTTTGGGTTGTTTAGGTCGACCAGATTTTACAGGGGGTCTAATTATTCATCAGGTGTATTCAGTTGGGTCGGGTCTCATTCTTTGAATATTGAGTTATACATTTATTATCAGGTTTGGGTATACTTTTTACAATTTTGTATTATTAATGAATTGATTTTATTCAATCTGTTGTACCCTGGGCAACATGTAATATGCCTGACTAGTGTCCCCTTTAGGGATTAATAAAGTTATCAATACATTCTCTTCTTTTGCAGCCAGGACACATAACAAGGGAAGAGAAATTGATTTTGGACAGCTTTTTTGCCCAAATTGGAAGTTTATTAGTGCGCAACCTGATACAGGAGATGCGCCGCTGAACAATTCATTGAAAACTTCAATTAAGTCAACATTAAATATACACTTTGTTTTAATTGCATTTCAATGACTAAATTTCAACATGTAGCAGGTTCTTCTAGATCTCCTGAAAATATTTCTTGCAAAAAAAAAGCACAAAAGTGGTTAGAATAGAAAACTGTTACATATGATACATATGGCTTTACTTCCACCTACAACCCGGGTAGATTCCCTCTTCAGTCTAGTTCTTAATGCGGTGTACATGCTGGACTGTCGTTTGCTCTTTAAAATCCCAGTTTCCATTATCATAACCCATCTTGCATTTCTTAGACTCCTAAATCGTCTTGTTACAGTAGAATCATTTCCTCCCACATCCAAGAAGTTCAAAACAATCTCAGGGTTACTGGAGGCAGCTCCGTTAATAATCTCGTCAGATCGTCTCTATGGTTGCCAAACTCATCGGCCGTCACGCACGGCCACTGCAATTACAATTAAAGTTTCCTGGCCATAACGGGGAGATTCTGTTCAACGGCTGTCACTCCTATGTCTTTTACAATTCACAACACAAGCAGCAAGATGGGAGACAAGATGAGGGGTCAGACAACATTTCAAAATGATTAGAATAAAAGCCTATTCTATTATGCTTGCACCTTTGAAGAAGGGAATGCACTTGTCAGTTTGGCTTTGTCAAAAAAGACCCAGTGCTCTTAGAATATGTCACTCACTTAAAAATGTAAAGGCTAATAGTTATTTCTAAGTGGTGCTTCCCATAAAAGTTGGTGAACATGTTAGTTAAATGTGTTTTTCTGTGAATATGCTTTTTATCTTCATCACTTTTTTTATTGAAGTCTCTTACTTTTTACTAAAATCATAAATCAACCATCTGAAGGAGAACGCTACAGAATCATACAAAAAGTGTTGAAAAGGAGATATTTTATCACTTTAGTTATCCTACAATAGGAAATCTCAAGGTATTCTGACTTTAGATTTGTGTTGTGATTTCAGACGGAAATAACATCAGAAGGAGAAACTGTTTAAAGCGTTATGTATTCATCCCTCTTCCATCTGTTTTTACCTGGCTGACATCGTTTTATTTTTTTATTTTGTGTCTCTCATTCTTCTTTTGGTCTGTCTCTATTACCTGTTGGCAGTCTGCCGTCATTTCCATTCACTGTTCTGCTCTGAGTCTGTTGGTTTCTGTATTCAGTCTCTACAAAACACATCAACACACCAACTGCCTCCACAGCAAGGATGCTGACAATCGCCATACTATAGATCATCAAAAATCAAATAAAAAGGTTTTACTTACACTATTCAATTTTATTATTGTAACCACCGTGATTATATTTTCACCCATGTCAGTGCATCTGTTGTCAGCAGGATATCTTAGAAAATATGAGTCGGTTTCTCACATGTAATGGACACATAGGCCTGGAAATAAATATGAAATAGGCATTGCTTGAAATCATGAAAAAGTGTTTTTATCCAGGACTATAAAATCGAAACAGACACTTTTTTGTTAATTTTGAGAGACAGATAAGAATAGAAAAGGATCAAGAAAAGAGAAATAATTCAAGGTGAAATCAATTATTTTTCAGTGTAATCATAAAATGTAAAATAGTTGACATGCTTTTCAAGTGCAATCTACAGTAGGAACACACTATACTAAACATGCAATATATTGCAGGCAGTTTGATTGAATAAATAAATAAATAGGCTCAGAGTGTTCAGTCTGTTCCCACCATCACCGTTAACAAGAAAGCCTGCATGCACCAATATATTCAAGTTCTCCAGTGATTTGAAGACGCATTCATTTTATTTTGGCATAACTGTTTTTGGTGAACTGTAGAAATGAGTTGAGCTATAGGACAGCTGAGAGATGAGCATATGTGGAAGCAGCTCTACACTGTGACTCTACTCATAATATACACAGAACATTTTAATCAACTCTGCAGGTATCCTGACAGCACAATCAAAGTATAAAGACTGAATGTCCCATAGGCAATATTAGCTGCAGAGAAAATGGGAACCATTGAATTTTAAGTCTTTTCTTGAACTTTCTGAATATCTTTGTGTTTAAGCTCTGTTCTCTGAATGTGCACGCTCAAAGATGTTTTAGGAATGTTTGCCATTTGCAATCAACAAGAAGCTGATTTATTCTCGACACTGCAGTGTGCACCAGCTGGCCATGCCAGAAGCTTTGATTACTACTCCGCAACACACCTGCATTGGTCAACAGTGTTGTGATTAGTTTTTTCCTGCAGGTTTACTTGTTGGTTTGAGGAGCTTCCAAGTTGTGTCTGCTCCCATTTAGTCTGGCTCAACGGATGTGCATTTCTGAAATAAAGCTTGGGATTGCACTGGAAGTCTCTTCCCTTCAGCTACCTCTGCTATTTATTTCGCAGAAGCACAAATCCTGCATCCAGGGCTTTGCCCCGCTCAGGAGAGTTGTGATTGGTTCAAAGAAATACAAGCAAACCAGAGTGTTTCCCCTATCCCAGAATAGATTAGTGGTGTAGTCAGACCAATCTCTGGCGTTGTGGAGATAGGTCTAGCAAAGTGAGACGAGCTCCCATTTAAGCACCTCCATCTGGCGTGGACACCTCCACTCACTTTAACAATGCTCATCCCAACACTTTGTTCCTCTAGAAAACACAAAATTTGCTTTCAATTAAGGTTACTGCCAGCCGTAAAGTTAGTCTCAAGCATCTCCCTGAGCAGTTTCACTGAAGGCCTGCCTCCTGCTCTGCTGGTGCCTCATTATAGCCAGCACAAGTCACGTGATGTCATTACCTCATGTCTTGGCCTGCTCTTAACCTTACCTTGCTATGGTTGAGCAGCAACGTCTGAAACACTGTGTCGTAATTACCCCCGTGGGTCAGAGCTTGACAGATTTTCTCGAAGGCATGTATGTGAAATTTCCTCTCGGCGCTCATCATCGACAACCTGAATCAACTCTATTACATTACAGAAGTCAGATGTGAGCTCTTATCAGAGCAGGCGGACTTTTGAAATCAGTGAAGTAAAACATAGCATTCAGGGATCTAATATTAAAGTCTAAATCCCTGCTTAAAGTCCCTTCCTGTGATCTGTCCAATTATTATTTTTTTTTTCAAACTCAGTTTTGTGTTTGTTTCACATCACTGCAAGGATTTATTCATCAAACATTCTTAGAGATTTATTACATGTTTCATGATTAAAAAACAAAATTGCCTGCAGTAGAGGGCTTAAAATATATTTATGTTGACACCCTATCTATCTTTACTGTTTTTTTGCCCAAGAGTCTTTCTGTTATGGGGGTTTTCCCGCCTGATTTCATGCCCTTTCTTCTTTGGCATCTTGGGCATAATCCCAAAGTCTAATAGTCTAACATTCAATACATAAAAAAGGCTTCTCCCGCACTTGACCCGCCATGGGCCAATGCCTTTATGCATTAGAAAGCTGCTTAGCACAAGCTGCTTCAGCTTTTACGTAAGCAATGGCACCCCCACTACCGTAGTTTAGTAGAAGAGAGAGACAAAGACTGGGGGAGAGGGAAAGTAATCAGAGAGAAGAGCAGCAAAAATGAAGGAGAACTTGGCATGAAAGAAAAAGAAAGGAGGTGAAAAGACAACGGTAAAACACTTCCAGCCATAGCCCGCCCCACAGGAGTCCTCATCTAAGTAACTGTCCCTCCTTCTATGAATTCCCCATCCAAATACTTTCCCTCTTAACTTCATTCATGTGTCCTTGCCTATTTTAGATAAACATTCCTAGACTGTTAGTTCCCATTTCTCCTTCATCCAGCTGTCTATACTCCAGTGGAGCACAGCGAGTGATGAAGCAAATTTAATCATCTCCCCACACTGTATGCACGCAGTGTGCAGATATGACTAATGTCTTTATTTCGCTTTTAATTACCGTGCATCCTCCCGTTCACCTGGTGATCGTAATCGGAGGCGCTCATCTCACTTCATTCCCCTTCCTCCGCTCCTTGTCAACACAGGGCCAATTGCAGTCTCCCTCACGTGCGTTGGAAGTAGATTAGTGACACTGATGCACATTGACTGATGTCCTAAGCAACAAGTTTTTATGAGGGAAGCTTAACATGTGTGTACGAGTGGGACAGGGGTTTTCCCCCGATGTAATAGCTTATGGTGGTGCAGAATAATGGAAAGAGGCTTAGAACTAAACCTAATCGGCCAGTTGGAAAGTTTGTCATTTATCTCTCATACTGCCAAAATAATTTACAACATAGCTTTACAAGGTAAAAAGCTTGGTTGCCACTAGAATAATTGATCATAAGGATATTTGTTTAGTTTCAGAAATATGAAGCTAAAAGCGCACTCCTTCCACAGTTACACAGCAGCTCACAGGTGAACAACCGCAGCCAAGCAGATGAGCTGAGGGCTAGCTCCGGCCCTCCTGCTGCTCCCACCAGTAATAGGAGACGCAACTATCTCCCAGACTGTCAAAGTAAAGTCGCACACTCTCAATTTCAGTGCCATCAGGTTATACAGGGCTGCCAGTCACTGCTGTTCTCTGCCACACCGTGGATGTGTCAGTCATTGGGCGAGGCTAAACTCATTTGAGCTAGCTAGTCTGGTGAGCAGCAGAGCATGAAGGAAGAGGACTGCTGAATTACTTTGGCTTCACCTCATCCCCCTGCTTTACCCTCTACTTTTCACTCCCCAAGCACTGCTATTAGGAGACGGACTAGCAGAATTGATACAATCAAAGAGGGAAGAAGAAGAAGAGAAGAATTATGCAACCATTGGCATTATTTATTTTGGAGACTGAAACCATAGGTTCAAAGCCACATAGGCCATCAGGAATCCGATTGTAAGACACATGTCAGTCTCTAACTAGCAGAGACCCAGGTAGCTGCCGGTAGGAGGGCTTTGACAGGCCCGAGCCAGCAGCTGCGTCGGGTGCTTCCTCACCATCCTCTTAAGTGTTTACAGTTGCTATTGTCCCAACTGCCAAACCTTGTGACGGAATGTGTTGAGGGAGACCCCCTCTGTGGCATGCATATGTGCGTCACTCCTACCTGCAGGGTAGAGTAGTGGTTTTCAGTGTTGGCATTACTTCAAATGAGATTTTAGAATGTATGCCGGCTAATCCTCATTTGAGCTTTTGTTTGATTACAATTTGTTGCATTTGTAAAAAACAAAACAAAACTTGGCAATACAGCAGTTCTCGTCTTAACGGTTTGTTGTTTTTGTCTCAACTTAATTTGCTACATTTCAGTCTGAGCATAGAATCTAACCACCCTGTATTTGGTTGTAATGAAACCTTGCTGTTATTGCAATATATATATATATTACTGTAAAACAGGCTGTTTTGCAAGAGCGCTATCTTTGTGCTCGCCCGCAACAGCAAAGTATCTTAGTGAAACAGTGTATAACCTTGTTTTCTAAAAGGAAAATCTATCATTTATTTTCTCTTTTGCGAGTTGAGGAAGGAAGCTAGACTGTTTATTCTTGTTTACAATAGAAAAGGAAGCAAGAACGCCTTTTCTATATAGAGGTGGGAGAAAGATTCTGCAAAAATGTGCCACACTGAATACAGTAAATGTGTCTTTTTGCTCTTATTAGAACATACAGTAACTCTCGGCCAATGTTTGTGTGTTTTCAGGTGGTGGACCTGTACTGGGGCACGGACCCAGAGGAGTGGGACAGTCCAGAGCTGCAGCGACTGAGGATGAAGCTCCTGGAAGAATGCCTGAAGACCTCAGCGGGACCGTGTTTTGTTGTAAGTATGACACACCACCCAGGTTACAGTTTGACATAAATTGGATTTTATAAGACTGTTTGTGTGTTATCTACGTTCAAATTGCTGTGTCCAGAAAATCTGTGTCTGCTTCCATTTTTTTCCCACCAGTTTTTCCCCTCCTTATCTCATTACATGGCTCTGATGTGGTATTAAAGCTGGATGGTTCCCAGGCTGTTAGCTGTTGAAGACGTAATAGCTGTGTAAAAATCTAATAAGAGGGAAATCAAATTTTTCTCGTCGTTGCATGGTCGCATTTGAAAAAATGAAAGTGAAATGACAGCCGTTTTTGAAGTCCTTTCATCTGTGCTTATAGTGTTGACAGTGGGTTAAGTTCATGATGTGGAATCCTTTTTTATCTCTTTTTTTAATAAGGGCAATTTTTTTATAATAGTTGTTTGGGTTTGTGCTGAAAATGTCAATAACTTCCTCACTTCAGTAAATAATATATGTTGATTCATATTACCTTATTGGTCGGTTTTATCATCACTGTTAGAAAACAATGACAACTAGAACTGCACGCAGTTTCAACGGGGCCCAAGCCTCCCCTCGCCAGTCGTCCCCGGCGACACGGGGAGCGCGCGA
>NC_048425.1:7579632-7712317 GCF_013103735.1 Etheostoma cragini
CACAGCCCTGCTGTGTGAACCGCGTATCGCTTGCGATTACCGCGGTGCACGCATCCTCGGGCTTGGACCCCTAAAAATGAAACCACTTTACAAACGTGGCAGTAGATGTCTAAGTCATCTTTGCTGGAGTGCAAACACGCGAAAGTACCTTATCTTGGTCAACAGTGGAATACTGAAAATCCATACAAAGCTAAAATTACACTTGTATGAATGAGTAATGCAAATACCTCCACAAGAAGAGAGAGAGAGAGAGAATGACATGACACGTAATTATGGTTGACATTTCAGTGATAAATTAAGATTATTTTAGCTCACACAAAAAAAGTCTGGCACGAGGATGTAAAAGGATGAAGACTAAAAGAGTAATTTATGCTCAATTATTCAAATGCAACTGATCTGTTTCTAAAGGTTGAAAATGAGGTGAGAGGTCACAGGGAGCTGTAATGCATTATGGGTAGGGTAGGAGCTGTGAATCCTAATGATTAGTTGTAGGTTATTTACGGTAGAATGATGTTCCTTATATCAGGCATGTATCACTTGCTCCAGGATCATTCTTCCAACAAGTACAACTGATTCAGAAAGTAGAGAAATTACAGTATCTCCCTGCACAACTCCTCCACAGGTTCAATGAGTTGATTTGTTTGGCTGCTGCACAGTTTCTTAGTTTAAAAAAAAAAACTAAGACATTAAAACGAATAATATTGACATAAAACGAAGTGCGTGCATAGCAGATATCCGGCATCGCGGCTCCCAACTGATTACATACATCAACAACATCACAGCAGAGTTTGGGGAGTGACAAGTATCTCACATTTCAATTAACCACACTGACCACTATTATGTGTATTAGTGCAAAATTAGAACTGTGCCATCTCCTTGACAACTAAGACAACTTCACCTGCCCATGGAGAGCATGAGACAAGGTGGAACACTCCAGAAAAATCTAGTGAACGGACCTTGAGTTAAGCCTGTTTTGTGAAGACTAGTTTTCCACTGTATTAATCAACAGCAAGAAACCCGCACATGCAAAATAACAAAATCACCACAAGACATTAATTCACAATAAACACTAACAAAAACTCGACACAAACGTAGGTGGTAGCGGAGTAGCAGAAAGTTGTAATCAGCAAAGTTATTACATCAACCATACTTATATCACCAATGCACACAAAACACACCTGAACAGAGCCAAAACACCAGGTCACATATATGTTAACACATGAAGGACATTTTGGAACTTACCTTGGGGAAGTATGACAGTGAGTTGACATCAAAGACAGGAAAATCCCACATTGGGCTTGAATTAAATGGCATCTCTTGCCCAGAGTAGAAGTAACAACAGCCAACCAAAAGAGTCAGGGAATATTAGCAACAGCATGGGTAGTGTGGCACAAACAAACAGTCGTTTTCTTTAAAAGCTTCCTCAAAGCCACATTATCAAAGATAAACACGTTATTTTATGGAATGCTATATTAGCAGCAGCAAATGTTTGCAACAGAGTTGGTAAGTGTGGCTCAAAAAAGTAGGCAGGGCACTGACAGCTTGAATAGACCGCCCTCTACTAAAGGGTGCGTTAGATATATGTTGCAGCAACTAGAGTATGTCATGTGAGTGTGAGCAGCACCAGTTTGCAGGCCATAAGACCCCACCAGAGTGCTGAAAGGCCTCTGCTTTAATAAAACTAAAAAAGTATATTTATGTCTTGCTAAATATATCTCTCAGTGTAATCTATTGCATATAGCAACAATTTACGAGTTTGTCTTACAAACATTGGTATTGACCTTGCTGATAATGATGGCTGTCTAGAAGCTTAGGATTTTTTCTTAAGTACGTTTTTGTCCCTTTGTGTTGAAGTGGAATTTGATGTCATGGCCTCTAAAGCCCATTGGTACATTGTGTGCGATATTGGGGTGTACAATGTAAGCTCAGTCAGATTAAACTGCAGTGAAATGACCATATCTGAAGCACCCTCCGCTTTTGTGCTGCTGGCTTGGTGTTTGCTGTGGGGTTGTACATGCTGCTCTGATTTCATTCATTCCCATCAGCCCTACCGCCCTCTGTCCTTGCTGCAATTTCCCCATCTTAACCCTGACTGACCTCAAGCAATACCACCCAACACACTAAGGGAAAGTAGGCACACATAAACTCTGGTGCGCTCACACAGCTTTTTGTCCTTTCTCCCTCCGATTCACCTTTCTTCGTCTCTCCTGCTTTCGAACACGCCCACGCAGGCACATACAAACAGAGTATCTTGACCCGCGGCATTTACTCTGTCATGAGATTGAGAATCAGTTGGGGTGTACTCTGACTCTGGGTGATACAGAAGACTCTTTACACCCCTCTACACACACACACACACGTATGCATGCATCTGTAGTGCATGTCCCATCTGGCCGGTTAAATCTTTAATGACATATTCTACTTGTCTGTCTCGTGGTGAATTAAGGGTTTTATGCTTTGAAGGCCACAATAGATCTACAGAATGCAATCCCATTCAGACCTATCAGAGGCAGCTGCTGCCTCCCTGTAGCCCGGCTCCCTGTCAGTGCGACACAGGCCAGCCAGCCGTGTTTCCAGGACTGGGGAGCTCCGGGTGACAGCGACAGGTCTTTGATCAGGGACTTGGATCCCTGTTTATGACAGTTCTGGGTTGTCTGGGCCATCTCCGGAGTGCCGTTGTTTATTTTTAGTGGTAGACCTAGATATATGTAAGCACAGGGAATATGTCGGCCAAATTTAGGGTCTCGTTGCTTTTGCAGCAACATACAGTAGGTTTTAAACCGCGCATGTACGTTTGTGTGTCGCTGTTCATTAGAGATCGTCCATTACCACTTTTTTCTTCCAATACCTGAACTTGCGTATTGGCTGATTCCAAGTACTGATCCGATACAGGTGTGTTATATATTTTAGTATGTTTTAACAGCTGTATACTACTATTCCTATACGAATGTGATATGATTCCTATCTTGGTTGTTGGTCTGGCTCAAGTTAAACTGTTTGTGAAACATAAACAAACAAACAATGAATGCCACAGAACTTTCTTTTATCATCCAGTTTGACAGTCAGTTGAAACGGAAAAAGAGCATAAATAAACTACCTTAAAGTAGATTTTCTTTAGGGCTTTATTACATGGTATTGGATTGGTGCATAAACACCAGTACTTCCCGATACCAGCATTTTAGGCGATACCAACACTGGCATTGGTATCGGAACATCTCTACTGTGCATTGTTCAGTCTCTTTTTTAATTTTGTTTTTATTTTCATTCCTGTTCTTTGTCTGTTTCAATCTCAGTTGTTGACATGCAGCCGCTCAAAGTTTCTACATACCCACCACTATTATCACCTTCACCCGCTTAAGTGTCCACCTCAAATGCTGTTGCTTAGGTGTCAAGCCCAGCATACACACACAATTATGTAAGAGGATACTTCAAAGAGAAGCTGATCTTGTGGTCTGCAGCCCACAACAACTGTCACAGAGCCAGTGCATGGATCAGAGTGGAAAAAGGGAAGAACAGAAAAAAGGATGAAAAATGAAAATCTCTGAAAAGCAAAACTGAATCTGCATTGATTATGGATTGCTAGAGAGTAGGGCTGTAACGATATGGAAAATAAAACCAAAATCGCGACACTCAGTTCCACGAACCTGTGGTAGAACCTGTGGTGGTAGAAGGCAGAATTGCAACACACCCAGAGTTATCCTTCTCGTCCAGATCCAGTGCTACCACATCTTTCAATTAGTCCAGCACGCTGCTGTGACCTAACCCGACACACACACTGAACATTGAAGGTGGGTTGTTTTTGATTCTCGGCATGTTGCCACAGCCAGAAGGCAAATTAGTTTCTAATGAACCTGGAGGCAGCAAAAAGAAAAACATGATGGATAAACTATTTACCGGATAAACATGGCGGCTTTTGTACAGACCTCAGCTTGTTTGGAACCTCAAGGTAGTACTGCAAAAAGTACCTGTTTGAAGGTACCAGGAACTTTTTTTTTGTTATAAAAAAGAAATGCCATTAGTTTCTTCTCTATGCGCCGGCCATTGCAATTTGGATGAGTGAGTGAGAAACACTGCACAGGAAACCTTAAAAAAAGGAAGGACATGCGTAGTGTTGTTGTGTTTCTTGTTGCCACAGAGGATCTGTGAACAACTAGAAACCTCTTAATACTCTGTCTGGCACACACATCTCTCCCCATTCACCTCTACAAATCATCCAGTGCTGTGCTCTACTCGAGAATCAAAATAATAGCATTGGTACTTAGTCCGACCTCCATATCTCCTTCAGGTATTGTAACTACTGTTGATAGGCAGACTTATTCCTATTCCTCATTTCCACCGGATCACTGGGAACTCCGGATTTAAAGGTCACTATTTCAGATTTAAAAATATGTTGTTTATTTCATTACATGACATGGAAAATGGACCTTGAGTAAAACTACAAACGTAACTTTTTTTTTTCATTTAGTAGGCATGTGTGACCATCAAGATTTCGAGGTGTCTTAGTTCATAAGACAAAGTCAGCTGTTATATAACCAGCTTTTTATTGGATATGTCAGTCTTTCTTTATGAGTCGGAATCAATTGCACCAAGTGTTTTTTTCAAAGGGCACAGCTGAACACAAGACAGGTGGCAGTGCAGGGTTGTTAAACACACACACACACACACACATATAAGCGTACAGCACACCTGGTAAGGGAGGCTTTTCTCTAACCTGTTGATGCAATAAAGCCGGTTTCCATGGCGATTGCAGGGGTTGGCATGGTGATGGTGTCATTGACCTGGAGATTAAGCATGACAATGAGTATTGACTTTTTCCCCTTCTTCTTTCCTTTCCACTCTTCCTCCAACCAGCAGTCTCAAATTCCCTCATTTAGAAAAACACTAAAACTTGATAAATGCCTCAAGGACGCATTTCGTCAGCATCCACTTCTTCTACTGCTTTTTTTCTACTTGCCGGGCCATGTAGCAGGTTTATTGTATGTAAAAAAGTAGTTGATGATAGTGTAGCTCTTATTTTCTCTCTTCTTCTCCTCCATTCACTTAACATGTTAAGTAACTGGTAACGTGATAGCCCGAACTAGCTGGTTCATCTCTTATGGAGATGGACAAATGTGTCTTATGGAAAATGTGTCTGTTTTTATCCTTGTACTAAGATTGCTCTAATTCAAGGGTTGTATTTTGGCCAATCTGGAGCTTTTTCGCAAATCCATACGGCATCTACGTATAAATTCTAACTTTTAACCTGTGTGCTGTGGACACAATAAAATGCACAATGAAAATGGAGGAGCTACTCATAGCTGCAAAATAAATTGGCAATGGTGGTGTGACTGCTCATGGAATATCATGGAAATTAGAAAAAACAAAACAAAAAAAACAATAGTAGTTATGACAAAAATTCTTATTTCTTCATCTTTTATGTTTAAAGGGCATTATTCTTTTTTAATTAATCCCATGAAAAGGCTGAAACCAACACAGTGTTTGTACATACAGTATATTCATACCTAATACTTGTCTGACTTCCTCACAGCCCTTTCATCCACAATCCCATTTGTTCCTTCTGAAGGTGTAAATCTTTGAGAGCATGGCATTTCATTTGTATAAAAGGTCCATTATTTCCTAAAACAGCTGGGCACTGTAGTTTAAAAAAAAAAAAACATTGAACAGGAGGAGATATGGAAAAGTTTCAGTTTTGGATTAATACGTATTTGCTGATCTTGTGAGTATTTACAGTAACAACACAATGTATATAAGAATGAGTAAATATGAGTAACATTTCACATCATTTCATGTTAATAAAAAACTGTTACTGTTATACTATGCCAATTAGAGCCTACTGCAGAATGTCAGTATGTGAGTGTGTGTACATGTCACTGGAAATTAAATATTTCTTTGATCAGATCATCGGTTTCCTTTTAGAAACATTTCTCCCTCTGCAGTGCCAACGCTTACACAGCAAATATCAGAACGGTTGAACAGTGTGTTTCATTGATTGGCCACGTGAGTGATTGATTTGTTGATTCATACTGTAGCTTTGTACAATATCTCAGTCGCCACTACCGACAATCATCAGAGAAAGTGCACTTAGCCAGAGTATAAAACCCTGTTCCAGGGATAAAAAACCAGAGCAGAGAGGAATGAGGAAGGAGTGCAGGTAAAAATGGATTCGCATTTGGCCACTTTCTGCTTTGCTATTGTCACTTTAGCCTCTTGTGTTTCTTGGACCTGCGGCTGCTGTAATAAGAACTACTACAACCCCTTATTCCCCTTTTCAAAGCAACACATGGACATACTGTGCATTTGCACACATACACACGCACACACACACACACACACACACACACACACACAGAAGAGTGAAGTTTTGGCTTGTCAGCTGCCATGCTATAATCCACTTTAGATGGCCTCATTCCAGGCCTGCTCTCTGGCTAACACAGGGATGTTAAAACCACCCGGCAAATATTTGGACATCTTTTATAGTTTAGCTTTGGTAAATTGAGTGGATGACAGAAGTGACAGTAGATTACGCGCAATGGTGGACGGCTGTGGATGTGTGTGTTAGCATTTGAACACCTTATTTTGTCATTTTGATAGGAAAGGAAACACTAGCACTAACACACACACACAGCCGAGGCAACCTGACAGAGACTTTGTCAGCAATTTGGAGAGGGACTGTCTCTCTTTCTCTCTCTCTCACATACACACACACACACACATACACACACACACACACGCAACACAAACACTATTTCTCTTAGCATTACAGCAGTTTAGCCCAGTGTCTCCATCCTTTAAGGATACATCCCTGCAACACAGTGAGTCATAGAAGGCCATCTAAAGAGGAGAGGAAAGGTGACCTTAGAAGATATAAGGTGTCTCTAAACAGTCAAATGTTCCCTATGTTATGTTATAATATAGGTAGATTTAATATTACATAAAAATTGTAGAATTTAAGTGTTCAATGCCAAATAGATTATCCGTGTAGAAAAACAAATAATTTACTTAACCTCTTCCTGAAAGAGCCACCATGAGTAGGCATGTCCGGCTAGCTCACTACAAAAGTAGTGACTTAACCCAGCGTTACTTCAAAGGCCAATAGGTGCGTCTCACACTGCATTCATTTGTTGGGTTACAGGTTACGTAAACAAAGTGTAGGCTTAGTTTGCTCTTTATTTGATTTAGGGATGTTTACCTTCACATAACACCAGCCAATGTTACCTGAGAAAGAAATGTTCTGCGATATATTGCAATTTTATTTATTATTCTCAATTTCAAATTATGTCCCCAAAAGGAAACATTGTCAACATCTGCTTTGTCTAAAAAGATACATTTCTCTGTTTGTTCATCTCACTTTCATTTTATTGCTGCAAAATGGGATTATCAAGCAGAAAAAAATGACAGCATATAATAATAGCTAGATACTTGGCTTTTGTGTATCGATTGTATCTCGCAATACAATCGATATCTTTCCCCACCCCTAGTCCTTAACATAACACAAGGTTTTTGTTTTAAAAAGAGTCTGAAACATTAATTGCTCGAAATGGCATTTTCAACCAACTCATGGCTGGCTTAATTAGCAAATTAGCTAGTCATAGTTGATAAAATCTGGTTGTACTGGCAGCCGGCAAAAATGAGAGGGCTGCGTTTGTGTACATCTGTCTGAAATCAAGGTGGCATTGTTTAAAAAATTACTCCAAATGGCAAGTGGTTAAAATGTCGATGATAGAAACTGCTTCTGTGCCAGATTGAAACGCTTGACAGGCGTGTAACTAAGGGGAGCAAGGTTTAAATTGATTACAAAACTCAGTATAACCGTTTCCTTTTCAAAAATAACAAAAAACAAATGATTTGAATCATAGGTTGTGTGTTGGTTCTGGTGAGAAAAGCAAAACTAAAATTGTATGCAGCTAATTAGTTTATTTTCTGACCTAAATCGTGCCCCTGTCACTTGAAACACTTTGGTCTTGAATGTAGCTCATGACCTTTCCAGACAATCACTGAAGATAGTGAGCAGCTTGCCCCAATTATCTATGAAACTCCTTATTTTGATGGGAAGAGAGCCCAGTTACACACAAGAGGTAATTCCTATTCTTTCTTCCTGTCTTACAGATGCTTGGCTCGTTTTACTATGGCTTCTTGTTTTACTGAATGTATTTGAATATTCCAGTCACAGGAGGGTTCATTTATTAGCATCTAGCTTCATTTAAAATTCAACCACCTTGTTTTATTGCTAATAGTTTTATATTCAGGGGATTTTTTAATCTTTTCTGGTGCAGGACACATACAAATAATGTATTGTTTCACTGAATAAGTGGGTCAGCCACCTGTTTATATAATGCAGATGCTGGGATTGGAGCCAAATCGCAATACCCAACCTTGAAAGTGAAACCCCTATTTCTTCCAAAACAGCTGCTACCCTACATGGAAACCAGCTTCTAAATCCAAAAGAAGCTCCAAAGTGAAGCTTTGCTATCATATTTGCAACGTCGCCACAAAACTGTACAAATGGAAATAAATCCACCACGGACATGTGTGGGTTTTTAGAGTAGGCCGTCCTGCAGACCATGCCACATGCCATTTTCTGATTCCGCTTGTTCTCTGCATCTGTTCCCACTGCGAATGCCAAGGGAACGAGGAGTCCAGCATGGAATGGCTTTGAAGCGTCATTGCCGTGAGCGCACCAGCGTAGTTTTCCTGCTCATCGTAGCTCACAGTCATTTGGCTTGCTCCTCACTCGCTCTGCGTCTTCGCCCTGAGGTATCAGCTGCATCTGAATTATGACACATGGAGTAGAGATCAGCTGAGGGGGTTTCTGAGGGGGTTTCCAGTGATTTCTTTTTTGTTTCTCCCATTGTCCTCGAATGTGACTGATAGAGCACATCAGGGATGGAGAAAGGAAATCGCCCTGATCATATCCAGTGGTATTGAACCGGCTGTCATTCAAAAGCATGTGCGTATATGCCGAGGGGAAGATTGGAGACTCATTGGAGCTTACAGTAGATATGCCATGTGGAGTGGGAGATAATAAAAAGGCTAATCTTTAATTTGATGATGCCTAATTATGAAGCTACTGTGTTAAGTGTTCTAGTTTCTTACTAAAAGATGGTGGAAAGCAATTGTCGGTATTGGCTTTGGTGTATAAGACTGATGATGTTGATAATAATGATAATGTCAGTGATCGGGACAATAACGACAGGAACTTACAGCACGAAAGCACAATAATGTGAAATTTCATAGTCATAAATTCTAACAAATCTACATTCCTCTATATTTCTATCAATCTCCATTTTATTTAAAACAGTACCATCTGTTCTATATACACTCACCTAAAGGATCATTAGGAACACCTATAGGTGAGTGTATATATGAAGCAAATCTTTTTATTTCACTATTACTACTGATTAATGAGCATCACAAAATCTGGCAAAGGATTTTTATCTAAATAACATTTAAACAGAACAAATCAGAATGTTCTTGCTGAAAACAATGAACTATGAGAAGGGATTGGTATTGCGTCTCCGTGCTTTTGAGGTACTGACTGTACCTCAAGTGCTGAAATGCTGAAAGCATAAAATGTTTGGTCTTGTTTACTTATTATTTCCTTATTTAAAATCTTAAATGTGTGTGTGTGTGTGTGTGTGTGTGTGTGTGTGTGTGTGTGTGTGAGATTAGAATGAAAATGGCAATGAGACAGATGGATGAGCATCTGTGCTTGAGTGGTTGTCTGAGTTGCTTCTGAGTAATCGCCACTCTAAAGAGTAACGGGGCGTAAAGGCAGCTCTGTTTTTTATGTGTAACAAAATTCAAACAGTAACAACTTAAACCTTTTCTTATTCTTATTGTTATGTTGTGATATCCATGTGCTAGTGTGTGACTTATGGCAGGCTGATTTTTCATCAAACAAGCCCGGTCTTTTCTCGATTGTGTGCGATTATTTTTAACACTTACTGTTCCATGACTGTTTCTACATGGGAAGAGATGTGCAACATTTTCTTATTTAAACTGTTTAATGTGGCTTTTCGATAAAGCAATTTCCATTTAAAAGAGAGCTGTCAATATGCACCATAAGGCTTACAGAGTGGGAATCGAGGTGGCAGCTACACCCCTGATGTCACAATGTGGCTGGTAGATGTCCCAACTGCAGCAGATTTGCGCCTGTGGCTCTAAAATTGCCTTAAATAAGTCACACTGTGTGCATCATTGACTCTAATATTCACCCTGCACCACTGAGCCAAAAAATAGAGCCCCATAACAGATTTAAGGACCATGATTATACACATTTCACGTCTCTCTCTTTTTCACTTTCCCTGCCCTTTATCTTTCTTTTCTTCCTTTCCTCTCTTCAGGGTCTGGTGGGAGAAAAGTACGGCAGCATCCGAGTGCCGGGGGAGGTAGAATCAGCTGAGTTTGAGATGATCTTGGATGCAGCTGTGGAGGCAGGACTGGACACACACATTTTGGAAGAGTGGTACTGCAGGGATGAAAACTCTGTGCCACCCGCATACTACCTCAAACCCAAAGCCCAAATGCTGAAGAACTACCAGAACTCTGTGAGTCCAGCTATCATGCTATCACTACAGGAGCAAAAAAAGGGATTTGTTAGTGGATGGTAGAGATTTTAACAGTACTGATAATGGATTATTTTGCCGTGAGATATGTGGATCATGGATTCAATTATCCTGGGGGAATATATTTTATATGCACGTACAGAAAAGAAAAGCAGGTTGGTTCTGAGCTTGTGACAAAGTATTTCCAACTCACGCAGCTCTGGAGCCCTTTCAAAGTTCTGTGCTTTACTGTTTGCCAAATTCTTTTTAGTATAGATGTAAATGGGCCCATAAAATTAATTTAACCAAAATTCTGTCATTCATTTTATATAAAACAGTTGAGCTTCTGAGTTCCACCTTCTTAAAAAAATATCTGAATGAGTTTTGTTAAAGAATTGGATGTTAATGTTGCTTTGAGTTTTACTTTAGTCATAAACTGTACACATAGCCAGTGAAACCCTTTAACACACTTTAGGATGCTAAAAACATTCAGATATGAAGGTTCCATACTTGGAGAATCTGTTAAAATATCTACTAGATAGAATCACAAAAAAATAGATTTTAACAGGTCATTTGAAAATAATTTGAAAAAAAATGCAGCAATCCAGCCCACATAAAGCACTCGTTTACAATATACCTTTTGTTGTGGTATGTTTCTGCACAGTACTTAAAGGATAACACTCGCCAAAATGCAACCTAGGGTCTTTTTGTAAATGTACCCAAGTCAAACTTTCGTTTAAACGCATAGGTAGGACGGAAGCGCCCCTTTTAAGATTCATACTTACTGTAGCTGTTGGTTGTCCGGCCGCAGTCCATCTCGCCAGTCACAAATAGTCGAGGGGAGGGGGGGGGAGTAAAGATGGAATGCTCCTACAGCTTAGTTCCATATACCTGTGAGCGGAAACAACAACAGCTAAGTGAGTTGTTCAAAATTCTTTTTTAGTAAACACTGTGTATACAATGATTGCGTTCATGTTTAGAGCCCCTGGTGATACTATGAGCAAAGTTTCATGTTGTGTCAAACTTTCTTGGTGTTTTAAAAATAGTGATTTTGAAGCAACGATAGAAGTGTCCCTACTTCTCCCATTCCAAAGGCCATTCAACGCCATTCAAAATTCCGTCTTAATTATGTTTTTAAACAGGAGTTTGACTCAGGTACATTCGCAGAAACACCCTAGGTTGACTTTTGGCGAGAGTTCCGCTTTAAGAAAACGTGAATAACCACATTCCCTCAGTACATGATGGGAGTCTCTGTCTAAAGTGTAAAGTCAACTGTCCTCTCCCTGGCCCCTGTCCTGCCTAGATGGAGTCAAGCAGCGCAGCCAAGACCAAGAATGACAAGGCCTGGAGGAATGTGTCTGAGGAGATCAAGAGGATCTTTCGAACAGCGGTGCTGCAGCTTCAGGAGAAGGGGACCATGAAGAGCGCTCAGGCCAAGAAATTCCTTTGCTCTGGTTAGTTTTTTTCTTTTCCATCTTTTCATGTCACATCTTTTGATAACTTCTTTTGAAGTTGGGAAAAGTCTCACTGTCCAATGGGAAGCTGACTTCTATCTCTCAGGGTTTCTGTTTGGTTTTTGAAAATACTTATTCATTTTTACATATAATAAAATAAAAATTTGACCTTTAATTTATTGACACATACGTAAAGCTCTGACTGCAAATAATATAGTTCTATGAAAAGCGACAACCACTGCAATCGACAAGTAACCTTGAACCAGCTTAGTGCGGTTCCTTTAATGCCAATTAAATGTGAAGTCTCTGTAATAGGATGCTTTGGTGAATAGTGTCGAACGAAGCGTTAAGCTCTAATAAGACAAGTACAGAGACGACTCCCTTGTCTGAAGCAATTAGAAGCTCCTTTGTAATTTCCACCAATGTCGTCTCTGTGCAATAATGCCCTCTAAATCCTGACTGAAAATCCTCAAATAAACTATTGTCATGTAGAAAGTCACATAACCTATTAGCGACTACCTTCTCAAGGATCTTACGTCAATCAGTCATTACTAAATTGGCTCCAATTAGTGCGGCATGCAGCCCCTCGTCTTTAAACTGGTACAAGAAAACGGGAACATGTAACACTTGTCTTGGCCTCTCTTCATCGGCTTCCTGTACATTTCATTGATTTCAAGATATTATTTCTTGTCTTCAAGGCATTAAATGGTTTGGCCCCTTTGTAACTGTCTTAACTTTTACATTGCTGTACACTAGTCAGAACACTGAGATCCACCAACCACTTGCTTTTTAGCTGTGCCAATAGCTAGGCTAAAAAGTACAAGGTGCTCCCATCTTCTGGAATAGCCTTCCATTGTTTATTCAAGATGTGCAGACTGTATACTTTTAAGTCCTTGCTAAAGACACATCTTTTTACTCTGGCCTTTGTCCCTAGCTGAGTGTAGACCTCTCAAATCGCGAGATGAACTCTCTTTTTGGCCTAGCAAACTTTGTTGTTGTTTTTTTACATGCTGTTGCAACGACTTGTAACATTAGAAAAACTACAACACCACACCGGATCTAGCTACACCAGAAACAAAACAACAGGCAAGCCACACACACTCGTTTGGGCTTGCGATCAAGCCAAAGAGTAGTAACGTTACGTTTTTAGTGGATGGCGAGCGGGAGTCGCTGAAATGAATGCCAATAACATTCTGAATGGAAGGTCTACTTTTGTTGTTAATGCCATTGTTGTTTTCAATAAAAAACATTTGCACAAAGAAAGCCAATCCACTTTTCCATGTTGATAAGAGCCTTAAAATGAGAAAAAATAATGGGTCAAAAAGAAATCAAGGGACATTTAGAATAGTTAACTATGACATTAATGCGATTAATCAGGATTAAATGTTGTAATGAAATTAAATGTAATAATTTAACAGCACTAATTATTACATGAGCATTTTTGTATTTGATATTCTGTTTTTTTCCGCATTTTTGTCATCCACAGTTGTTTAAATGGGCTACATAAATAAATTTGAAATGTACATTGACATTAGAGAGAAAGGGGAGATTAGATATAGGGTTATAGTAATGAAAATAATAATTAGTTGTAGCCCTAGTTTCTACAGTTGATCAAACAAGTAAAGGTGATATACAGTCAGTTTATTTCACCTAAACAAAATCTAACAAATCATACCTTTTCTCAAAAAGTATGTCTGATTGTAACATTGCGTTACGGTGTATATCTGGTTAAAATAATTATACATACATGCATAATATATGAGAAAAAAATACAGATTTGAAAAATATCTAACATTCACCTTCAGGAGGGGACATCACATGGTGGTGGCAATATATTGAATGAGGGGGGTTGTGTTGTAGACCGACAGCTTGTCACTTTTTAACAAGAGATGAGACGCAATCAAGATGTGTCAGACTTAGCTCAGCAGATGACAGTGATTGATCGATCACGTTGTATGTTCACATCTCAGTAATTCATCCAAACCGTGTTTTGCAATGACAGGTAAAAACAGAAAGTTTTTTTTTTTTCATTTACAGTGATTGCCAGGCTAATTATTGAGGAACTTGTGTTTTTATTATTTTCTATTCAACAGGGTTCTAAAGAATACTAGTTATTTTCCACCAAAGGAGCCAATCTGAACTCTCCTATTAAGATCAAACATCCAATGTGAATCAAGTAAATGCATCTAAACAGTTATTTGCAGATTGTTATAATTCTACTGATGTAAAAGGTACAGTTTGAGAAAAAGCCAAAGGTACAACTCCAATATTTTAACAAATCCTCCCACTCTTTTATTCTCACTGTGAGGTTGATTTTGCTCTAAAACAGCTCCTGTCTGTAAAAGACTGTTTGGGCATAACCCAGTTATTACTGAGTAACTGTTTGAACAACACTGAATTAATCTTTCAAGACATCTCTTGTTCTTTTCTCAGGCTGTCATTGTGGGAGATAATTTAAGCATAATTCAATAACAAGTCCTTTTTTTATACACCTCGCCCTGTTCTTATAGAGCAGTCACAACATGTAGCTTTTTTATGGTGATAATAAAGAACAATACAAACCAAAAAAGGCAAGTTAAGCAGGTACCATGTAATGGAATAAAACACCATTTATGTAGCTCATTTTTACAGCATAAAAGAAGTTGTGCTGTTTCCTGGAACTTTACTTTCACACTTTTCTCTCTCCCACCTAATTAGTAAGCTACCATGTGAACTGAACTACACAGTAGATGCTGGCAGAATTTCAGAATTTCAAAGAAAACTCTTTGTTGGGGAGCCTGTGATACAGTTCAGTAGTGCTGGCTTTTATCTACTTTATTTCTTCTTAAATAAGGCTCAAGAGAAATCTAATTGCAGACTAAAGGGTTTTCAAATCTGTTCAGCTTTGCTCCTGAAAGAAATTTAAATCCTACATCTGTTATAGACATTTACGTTTTACATTGTAATCCAGGTGGTGGAGCTTATCTGCATTAGGCCAAACACAATGCTGTAATCTAAGTTTTCCAAAGATGATTTCATATAGAGAGTTAGACTTCTAAGTTGTATTTTTTTGTCTTATTTCAGCCTTGGAAGATGAATTAGACTTTGCCCTTGGAAAACAAACTCCTGCCTTTCTCAGGAAATGTGTCTGCTACATTCGCAAGATCGCCAACTTTGACCGCTTTGCCAAAATCCCTGAGATGACCCGATACATGGACATCGTGGTCGGCAGCGATCGCGTCATGCGCAACCAGGAAGCCTACGAACGCCTTCTAAAAGTACGGGACGAATTCATCCCCACAGTTGTTGCTGCCTCCAACCTCCGTGTCTATTCTTCAGTCACTCACTGCGACATGAAGTTAGGCTACTCCCAAGAAGTGGAGAGCCACTATGTAGAAGGTCTGTGTAAACAGTTCTACGAGGACATGGTGGATATCATCCAAGCCACGGTCCAGCAGAACTTTGACACAGAGACTGACCCGCTGTACGATGAGATCCTGCAACACCTCTCCCTATGTAAAAGCTACGCAGCACTCTACGAGTTCAAGGCCGAGTCTTTGGATTATGTACAAGAGTACCTTCTGACGTCCAAGGGGAGCAGAATAAGCCCTCTGGTGGTGTACGGGGGACCTTGCACTGGGAAGACACTGCTGCTGTCTGAGGTGGCCAAACAGGTGAGACATGATAGAGAGAATATTAAAAATGACGTCCTCTTTCTCTTTGTGTGTGACTCCTGCCAGTCTTTCTCTCTTGCTTTGGCTGGCTCTCGCAGTGTGGTCACGCTTGTGCTCGACTGTCTGTCAGATCTGAGCATGTGTCCATCTTTGTACCGCACAGTATGAGGGGGCGTGTAACTGTTCATCTTTTATCATCAAACGCTCGCTTGACCGTCTGTGTGTCTGCCAAAAAACAGTCCAGTCCATTGCCATGCACATGTCTCTAATTTCCTGTGAAGCCATGCGCTTGTGTGTGCGTTCCTGCTAGTGTGTGTGTGTGTGTGTGTGTGTGTTTCCGTGCACATCTGTACATAGGTTTGCTTTTTTAGGCGTTTGTGCGATAACATCTGTTGAGATTTCTGCAATGTCTGTGTACATTTGTTTTTTAAAGTGAGCATGCGTGTAGCTCTGTGTGTGTGGACATGCGCCACATTCGGTGTTAACTCTCTGGCTTTGTTTGTGCCATCTGGCTGCCCGGTTACATTTGGATCACACCATAGCCAAGATCACACAGCACACACACACACACACACACACACACACACACACACAGACATCACATTGATACACTGATTTATTGTATGTCAAATCATCAGTCATATCATCCAAGTTCATTGTATAGTTGCAGTAAAAAGCAGTAACACAATGATCAGAGCCTAAAACCTCAGCATTGAAAATTACCAGGGTGTGTAAGAGTAAAAGTAAAACTACACTTAATGTACATTCACACTCTCATAAAGCAGAGCCTAATGATAGAGGTGACAAGTGAGGAAGGAGGAGTGTAAGAGAAAATGGTAAAGGATTAAGGAGGAAAATGAGAAAAAGTGATATGATACAGAAGCTTCACTGCTACAGCATCATGTGTCTTGTTTCCATCAGGGGAGTTTGCCTGTTTTTTTAGAACCTGTCCTGATTTTCGTGCCATAAACGTCTTTGTTCGTTCTTGTTTTTAATTCCAGGTGGATCTTTCAAAGACTTCCCTGTAACATGCTGACAATCACACTGTGTGAGAGTGGAAATACACTTTTGTAAAGAAAATCTGCTTCCTTGAATCATCAGACACATTTTTTGTTTTTAATTGATCTAGTAATTATCCTTAAAAAACTAACAAAAAAATATAAATTACAGAATGTTTAAACTCTCCAGTTAACATTTATTCCGGTTTTACACGTGAAACTGCAGACTTTACCATTTAATTAAAGGCTAAATAAAGGACTAGCTCATGAACTACACTCCCAAAACCACTAGATGTAGTTTAACCCAGATGTTGGATATTAATCAGAGCTTTAGCATGACAATTGTAGTTGTTGTCCTGTGCATTAATCTCCAGCCATTTAGCACTTTTAGCACTAGCAAGTTAAAACAAAACATGATAGTTTGAAATCCTATGTTGTCCTGGTGATTGAAGGTCCGGAGAGAGGGGTATTATTAGAGTTGGTCAAGACTAAAAGAGGTGCAGGGCTTTCCAAACAATTCAAAGGGGGAAGTGGTCTGGGGCCACTGTGCAACAACTCTGTGCTTAAGTCCAAAGGGTGTAATTTACGCCTAACCTGTTTGGTTTGATTTGTTGTATCTGAACCCCGGATTCTTTATCTTTAAGCTCAGACCACTCCAGATCTTTCATAAATACAGGTCCTGTGCTCCTCTGAGTGGACTGAGTTGTGGTCTGTTTGTTGCGTAATGCAGTACAGACACAGAAATCGTCGATAGTAGATATTCAAAGCTAAAAATTGACAAATTCATCGGTATTAATCTTCCCTGGTAACCATTTTCTTCATCATAATATAGTACAGTTTGTAGATATATAGACAATATTCATATTCTGCAGAAAAGCCAGTGTTAATCTGTACAACGGGAAAAAAAGTGCAAAAATTTAAAACCATTTAATCTTCTTTACTAACTACAAACAAGGACACTCAATGTGGTTAGTAAAGAAGATAAAAGTGACTCACAGGTTAACACACTCCTTTTTGTCTGGTATTTGATATATAATTCAAACCAGTCCACCGAGACAAGAGGAATCCAGGTCAGAATGTCATCAAACATTTGTGGGACTCAGGGCAGAGCTCTGTGTCTCACAGTGATCTGCCTTTCAGTCGCAATGAACTTTAAAAAAATGTTTGTGTGAAAAGACTATGTATATACAACTTTCTTACCAAATTAACAGTTACTCCTCGCCTTAGGCTGTGTACCAGATACCCGGGGTGTTGGGTTGCAAAACAGATTTTCATGTCATCAGCCAAATTGTTCTCAGTTGCAGAATAAGAATAATACATGTCGGATGATGAATTACAAAAGCTGTTAAATAGACTCTTATGGCAAAATATACAGCAGTTTGGAATTGGTTCCTGGCTGCTTTGGCACAGTTAGAGAATATTGCCAATCTTAAGGGAGCCTACAGAATTCCGGGCCCATTATAATGCCTGGCATTTACTGCAGATAAGAATCAGGTTAATTAAAGTTATGCAGAGTTTCCTTTATTTGATTGCAATGGTAGGTGTTTGGCATACAAATTCCCCAAAACTATGTATTGTAGCTGTATTTAATGTAACATGAAACATTATTTAAAACACACACACACACACACACACACACACACACACACACACACACACACACACACACACACACACACACACACACACACACACACACACACACACACACACACACACACACACACACACACACAGCAAAATGTGAAATAGGCATCATCACTATTGTCCTAAATGTGTCAAATACCATCTTTATGCCCCCCTTGAAATCTCATATGGGCCGTTTAAAAAATTAATTATAGTGGGAATATAATTTCAATGAGGCCTCTTAATTACTAGTGCTCATTCTTCAAACTTTGTGGATTTAATCTATGTATTATGTTGAGAATATTTAAGGGCATCGCAAATGAACATTACTGAGATTTACACCTTTTGCTATGCCCAAGAGAAGTGATACATTTGGGGAATCACAGATTCTGTACTAAGGTAAAAATGTACCAAACCTCTACTCCTTGCTGTGCTAATGAGCCATGCGTCAGTTGTTGGAATAGCAATTCATTAAATCCCTGTGCCCTCCCTGTAGGGCTTTTTATTATTCTAGTTGTTTAACAGTTGTTTGTTTGACCAGACCAGGCAGCATACAAGTGCTCACAGTAAATATAAAAAATATTCTCCATCTTAAGATATTTATTTTACAGATTTGGTTTGCCTATGCCTAAATGCTTTTCAAATATTCAAAAAACATGTAAAAAAAGATTACTTTATATTTTCTAACAATCATTTCTCAATGCTGTTTTTCCAGGCGTACACATGGCTGCAGAAAGAGATGGGCCCTGAAACCGACCCAGTGGTTATTGTCCGTTTTATTGGCTCCAGCCAGCTCTCCACAGACCTACGCACCCTCCTCCAGAGCATTTGTGAACAGATTGCAATAAACTACCGCTGCCTGATTCACTTTTTGCCTAACAAGATCCAGGAGATGAGGGAGCTCCTGATCAACCTTCTAGGAGAGTCTTCATTCCACAGGCCCTTGGTCATTGTCCTGGATGCACTGGAGCAGCTCTCAGATGCCGATGAAGTACGCAAGCTGTGGTGGCTCCCCATACATCTGCCTCGGACAGTCCGTATTGTAGTCTCAACGTTACCCAATAAACATGGCATCCTGCAAAAGCTTCGACAGCTCATTCATGATGAGGGGTATTATGTGGAATTAATTCAGAGGGAACGCAAAGTTTGCAGCCAAACATTAAAACAGCAGTTGCTGGGGGTTAAAAGAAAGGTCACCTCAGGCCAGCAGATCTATGTCAATGAGGCACTTGCCAAGTGTACATTGCCAATGTTTGTCAACCTCATCTACAGAGAAGTAGTTCATTGGAGGTCTCACAAAGATGTGGATGACAGGTCACTGTGCTCAACAGTGCATGAAAGCATAGAACAGCTTTTCTACTCCGTGGAGAACAAGTTGGGCCAACGATTTGTCGTCCGAGCATTGGGGTATATCACCATGGCCAAGGCTGGGCTGACAGAGGTTGAACTGGAAGATATTCTGTCCCTTGATAATATAGTTCTTGGTGATGTCATTGTGGCAACATACCTCAAAAACCCCTTGAGGATCTCATATGATTTGGTTGCAAGGCTTAAAGAGGAGCTGGATGGTTATCTGGTGGAACGCCAGGTACGTAACGTCACCTTGATGGTTTGGGCAAACAGACACCTGCATCTCATTGCCCAGAAGCTGTATCTAAGCAACGAGGAAGACGTCCATCAAATGCACAGCCTACTAGCCGAGTACTTCCTGGGGGCATGGTCAGGAGGCAGGAAGAAGATCTTCACTTATGATAACAACCATTTCACTTCCCTGAATATATCTCACCACAAAAACCCCCACCAGCAGCAGTCCCATGAAAAAACGTCCTCTGACAAGTACTCATATGACAGACAGACTCCAGAGCAGCCTTGGGTCTTCCAGTGCAATCTTTTGGAGCCTGACATTTTCTTTGTCAACCATAGAAAGATGACAGAGCTGGTGTACCACCTTACCAGGAGTGGGCGCACTGATGACCTCATGTTTGGTGTCATCATGAACTTCAGTTGGCTGTACACAATGATCAAGATTGGGCAATTTGAAAAGGCTTTATCAGATATTGACCTAGCTTACAGCTACACCCAAGAAAAAGAACTAAAATTCCTGGCCACCACTCTCCGTAGCATTAAAGCAAAAGTGCTGAATAGCCCAGCATCACTGTCTGCGGAGCTGCAGCAACGGCTTTTGCCGGTTGTTACCTCCCTCCCCAAGCTTAGACACCTCCTCCTTGAGTGTGACAAAGATGGCCCGAAGTACTGCTCCATTGTGCCTCTCCACTCCTCTATGGACGTCACATACAGTCCAGAGAGGCTTCCTCTGTGCTCTAGCTACATGCAGATTGTAGAGATCTTGCCCACTCTAGCACCAAACATAGTCCTTGTAGCCCTCGAAGATGGATCTGTCAGCACCTGGGATGTAGAGAGCAGACAACTTCAAAGGCAGATCGACACAGCCAAATCCGTTGTGCTTGGAATCAGGCTAACCACTGATGAAAAGTATCTGGTCGTGGCCACAACCAAAAACACGCTGCTCATCTATGATAATCACAAATCCTGCCTTTTATCGGAGGTTGAAATCAAGGGATCCAAGCATGGTGGTGTCACGGGTGGGGTGGCCTTCATCAATGGTTTTACTCTGTCCACCCATCATGCTTTGGCTTGGCTTGAAGCTAGTAAAGACGTCAACGTTATTGACCTACTCTACGGTTGGCCTCTCTACCAATTTCATTGCTGGTACGAGGTGACTTGTGTTCAGTGCTCTCCGGATGGAATGTATGCCTTCTGTGGCCAGTACCTCAACACTGCATCCATCTTTCATCTGGGTAATGGGGACAAGTTGGCCACAGTGACCTCTGAGTTTTCTGGGGGATTCGTAAAGTCCATTCTAGTTCTGGACACCCTTCATCAAATGGTTATGGTTGACAATGAAGGAAGTTTGTCAGTATGGAACACCAAAGAGATCACCAACCCACGTCTGATGGAGGATTACGATTGTAGAGGGGATGACAGTGAAGTGGTGGGCATTGAGTTATCTGAGGACCAACGCTCCATTCTCATTTGCAAGGCCAGAAGTATCGAGGTTCTGGACACAAAAGTATGGAAAATGGTAGAGAAGTTCAAAGCCAAACGCACCGAACGCTTTGTGGCTGCTGTTCTCTCTAAGAATGGACAAAGCATCGTGGCCTCCATGGAGAACACCTCTTCCATCTTTGTCTGGAGGAGGGACAGTGGGCAATGCATGGCTAGCCTTATTGAGATCTCAGGGGCTATTGTCAAACTCATTAAATCAGCCCACCACAACCTGCTCCTTTCTGTTGCCAGCAGTGGAGTGCTGTCTGTTTGGGACATTGATATCATCACCGCCATGTCCAATATTGACAAAACAGGCAAGAAGATCCAGACCTTGCAGCTGACCGGCAGAGAGGACTATGTGTTTACCATGGACGGTTCAGAAGCTGTCCACAAGTGGAACTTTAGCACAGGCTTTATTGAGACCATCTTTAAGCACGAGGGCATAGTGGAGAACTGTGTCCTAACCTCCTCAGGGGATATCATGGTGACTTCAGATGATAAGTCTAGTCAGTACATCTGGCAAACTAACACAGGAGAAAACATCTTTCGCATCAATGGACAGAGAATATCACAGCTGTTAATCACCCACAACGACCAGTTTGTAGTGTCCCTCTGCGAGCAGAATGCCTCCAGAGTCTGGAGACTAGGGACCGGGCACAAGGTTTGCAACATTTTAGTCACCCTCCAGAATGCACTTGTCACCACAGCAAACACTTTCCTTGTGGGAACCACCAAAAACAAGCTCCTCGCTGTCAGCCTGTGGTCGGGCAGTGTATCCAAGAAGTTTGTCTGTGATGATGGCATTACCATCGTCAACTTCAAGCTCATTCCTGACTGCCCTGACTGTGTCGTGTTCATCACATCCACAGAGACCGTTTTCATCTGGAGTGTGGCAGATGAGTCAGTTTGCAGGCGAGTCCAGTTGCCAACCAATTTCCTCAAAAATCTAGAGGATTTCCAAATCTCGCCCAATGGGAAACTAGGAATTGTCTCCAAAGGTGATGAGAATATTAATGTCCTGGATCTTCACAGCGGAAAGCTGAGGCTAGTCCATGCTGCTGGTATAATCTGGCGTCAGAAATTATCAAGAGATGGACGTTATCTAGTATACGTCTGTTTCCGAAACTGTGATGAAGATGATGATGCTGGTGTAGTGTCCAATTTGATTGTGATGCGCCTGGCTGATGGTAAGAGCATTGGCACCTGCTCCTTATACAAGACACCCACCTCCCTGTCTCTCTCCCAGCGAGCACTTAACATCATCATTGGCTTCGAGGACGGCAGTATTGGCACATACACAGTAGTGGATCGTGTGGATGCAGCTCTCAAGATAAAGATAGCCACCTCTAACAGCCGACAGATTGTCAACAATGCCTCGCAGAAGGTGCGGCCAAAATGTGGCAACCATTCCTTTAAGACTGTTGCCGACTGCGTTTGGAGGGAGTCAACCGAGGTCTTCTCCAGGGACAGCCCTATCAATGTGTCTGACTCCGGGGAAGGTGAGTCAACCACGCCTACAAAAAAGACTGAACTTCTGCAGTGATAGGTGGAAATCAAAGAAGCAGGTGGGGATAGGACAAGCAGGTGAAGATAGGTGAAAAGGTTTAGAATCTCTGGGGTTGCAGTTGATACTTGTTTACAGCCATGTGATTCAGCTGCAGATGTCAGCCCTCTGGGTAGTTAATGGGCCGGCCGTTTTAACACTGCACTCAAATTATGTATTACTTACTTCCAACTTATAATACAGATTCTCTTTGTTTTTCACACGAAGACTGTTAGAAAAATTCTAAGTTTTTGAAAAAAAGAAAAAAAAGGTATATTCTGTGAGGTATTAGTTTGCCATTATGTGTCCTTTTGCATTTGAAGAACAAAGTTATTATTCAAATGTGTTGGTCAAACATTTTCAACGCCATTCCAGTGATCTTAAGCCACTTTCATTATAAACTATCATTCTTTACTTTGTGCACATTAAGCCATAATATTTAAGAATAGATTTATGTTTGTATTAACATCAGTCGGTACTGTACAAAAAAGGAATAACTATGAACATATGTACATATCCCTTTCTGGCTGCTGCAATTTGTGCAACTCCTTAAAAATGTTATGTTGTGCTTAATGCAATCAAAGTGAGTGCCTGGAATTTAAAATGTTCTTTATGTGCAGATAACAAGATTTATGAAAATGCAGGGAATTTGTAAACACAGTATACACACATTTACATAATACTTGCATTGATGTTAAATCTACACAATCAGTGTACTGAAATCCAGTCAACAACACGAGAGAACGACGGCATTGCACTTTGTAATGATAGTGTAATTTCTTTGAACAGTTTACGTTGGTGTGAATTTACCTGCAGTTCCATCAGTTTGTATGCTGTTTGTTTTAAGGGATCCACCACTATTGAGCATAGTGTAGCATAGCACCATACACATTCACGCCTTAACCAGTGTACTTACTGTAGGTTTAGTGGAGTTTGTTCAGATGGTCAGATAGAAAAGGAAGGAGGGATAAGCCCAATGTTTCACTGAAACAACTTGGCCATGTGGATATATTTAGAGGTTTAGACAGTGGGTGGAAGCACTTTATGAGTGGTTTGTGAAATTATTTAAATGTGTTCATATGAAAAGTTGTGTAAATTGTTTAAAGTGATTTAGAGTTGTCTTAAAATAGATATTGAATTTGCCTACAAAAATATCCAGGTACTTGCAGGCTACAGCTAGCTCACTTGCTGCTACAGTCTCTGTTTATATGCCTGGAAGCAGCTACAACAATGAGATGCTGCCATCTTAACCCCGGACAGCAGAGACAGGAACGTTTGGAAATATATGGGATCAAATAAGGGTCAATATAATTTTGAGCTTAAAAAAAAAAAAAGAAAAACTAAAATGATAATATCACAAATAATAAACAGATGTATAATAATAGCAAAATATGAAAAAAATAATAAAATTGTATCAACTGTGAGGTTACACAGAAGGAAAACTGCTTTTGTGACCATGCAAGTCCAGTTTTAAAGCAGAAATGTTACAGATGAACGCGTATTTAAGTTACATTTTTTGCTTTCATAGCCCAAAACTTGACCAAAATCTACATTTTAAATCACTTCTTCTTTTTTTTTTACATTTACTTGTACTTTGCACAGTGATATTTATACTCTCTTATCGAACAAAAGCTGATCTTTTTTTCTGAGTCTTTAAATTTCCTCACTGTTGATAATTTTTCCGCACAAATATTATTTAATCATTCTGAAGTTCTTTACCTGGTAATATCATGACAGGCTGAAATAAAAGATCTGGTTTGCTGACAATCTAAAGGAATAGATGAAATATTTACAGTAGGAGTTCATCTTTGAGGTTGTACCTTGCAGGGACCGCGATTGCTTTTGTTAAGCATGTCTGTAATAACCCAAAACACAATTTTGAGCTCGGATGAAACCAATCATCTTCCAGGCATGATTGAAAACCCCACACTTACACTTTGACATATACTTTTTAAGGGCTATTCCATCTTATTGTACGTTTACTAGTTTTGAACTGTTGAGAGAATGGCCCTTGGATAATTTCAAACCGGGTAGCAGCATCAAGCTTTAAAATACTTTATTTCCCTACAACTCTTTCTAAATTGAAAAAAAAACAACAATTATATTATGTAATTGCCAAAGTCCCGTTTCTAGTTCGTGTTTCATTTTGTTGACTCTTTTTTTTTAAGCTTGTACTGTAATTATATTGTCACCAAATGGTTTCAGTGTTCTACTGTGATTATGTTTATTATAGAGACAATGTGGTATCTTTGCTAAAAAGTTTGAAAAGAGTCCTCTTATAAAATATATTGGAATGCCAGTTTAAGAGTATATTTGAATGTGTCCATATGGAAGCCAGTAAACGGTATTATTGTATGTTAAGTAACTTGAATGACTTTTAATAACTTACATGTTTGCAACTCATAGTTGACATACTGGTATAATGAATGTTTCTATTGTATTCTTTGTATTGTCAGGACTGACTTACTTGTTTAGAGATTTATATTTTCATAAATGTTGTACTTACATTTTGTTACAGAGTTGTTTAACTGGAGTTCAAACAGAAAAGAAACTTATGTCTGAAGCAATATGAAACTAGTGTGTATGCATTGTTTGTATGAAACATTTTAATGTAATAAATCGGTTCACTTTTTGCCTCCACTGCATCGCCTCAGGCTTTTCACTGCGGTTAGAGGTTGCAGCAAGAAGCTGCGATCATGTTTCTGCTTTAAGTATTTACTGCCTTTGATTTCAGGGAAGATAATGACTGACGTGAACAACTCTCTTCTAATTGGCTACAATTAGCCCATTCCGGACGTATTGATATATCTATAAGTGAAGTTGCAGAGCATGCTGCGAAACAGGTAATTCATGTTTTTGGTTTTGTTTCCCCAACTCAGAAAACTCTGACAATGCTGACACCCTCACACACGCGCACACACACACAAAACAACACAACATAGCTGTAAAATGATTTGATAGGCCAGTAATTGCTCTTCTGCGCCTGATGCCGAATACCAGACAAGCGTGGTAAATATTTTTCCAACACTGGCTGTCATTGTCAACATAATTAGGCAATGCATGTGCAGTGCGCCTGTACAGTGCCCAGCGCTACACACACACACACACACACGCTCACACACAAACATGCAAGGCAAACACATTCAGGATCAAGCTGTGATTGGCCAATAAAAGCCGGTTGCTTTGGGCTACCATTTTAATTTCCCAGTGGTGCCACTCTAAGCCAAGTTGTGTGTGTGTGTGTGTGTGTGTGTGTGTGTGTGTGTGTGTGTGTGACTGTCCTGTCTCCACGGCAACATTAGGTCCAAAGCCGTCATGGTCTTGGACACGCCTCTCATTGTAATGATGGTGAGCTAATGTCTGTTGGCTATTGGGGCTGCTTCCATTCCTTATGACAACAAGGGCTTGACTATTGCTAGCACATTCCACCTGCATATAAGTGTGTGTGCGTGTGTGTGTGTGTGTCCTACAGTAGGTACAGTATGACATTGCATCTTATTTACTCAGCCCTAAAATAGCCTCTTCATTGTCAGCTGCGTTTACTCTATACGTTTTTTTTTTTTCCAACCGTAACCTGTATTTTGAGCAAAGGCTAAGCCTATGAGTCACCCATATTTCTCCCTCTCCCTTTCTACTCTGACAGGCCAGATGAACCAGCCACAACTAAACACCCTAACCTTGTGGAGAGATATTTCCTTCTTTAAAGAGCTGTGTAGATTACATTTTTACTTTATGTTATCACTATTATTATTACTTAACAATTTGCACAGCAAAATCATACCAATTTTAAGCTGCTTAAAGACAAAGCTTCAACTTTAAAAAGTACCATTACTTGTCTGTGAGGTGAGTTATAACAAATAGCATAATAGTAGTAATTATTCAGTACGCTGTTCTTTGGGACCAGTGGATGGTTAGTTAAACGTAGTATATCAATTAGTGTACATTTTAACAGCAGTATGGGTTTTTTCTTGTGTCTTTTTTTAATTTAACAGAAAAAAACAGTTTACACTTTGATGAAATCACATGCTCAGATGTTGCTTCAAAACTCCCCCTTTCTTGAGAAGCACAGAGGAGCATTGTGGGGGATTGTAAAGTGAACTTTCTGCACCAAATGTTCCTTACTATCATCTCTGAGTCTTACAAGACTTCAGGGTTCAGCTCAACATGAGTTTGAGCAGTTGACAACAGTCCTATTATTGCTACAATGCTTAAAGACTAAAAAGCAAGTCATATAAGTCATGCAAATAGCATGTGCTTAGCCAACACAATGTATATTCTCTGTTGAGAAGTCTGGTGATGCCCCTATGACCGTGTGGCTTATTATAGAGTGTGAGAGGAACAGGGTCTTTAATTAATTTGTCGCTCTCAGCTCCATTAGGGTCCTCAGATCATCCTTCTTTAAGATAATCAGATCCTGTTCTGGAGCACAATGCATTATATCATATATATTATTATATATTGTTATTTCTCCAGTCACAAAACACTCCTCTCTAACTCATCAGTGCAATCACTCTTATGAGCATCCACAGATAATTAGGTGATTATTTGGGATTTCCTTCCTCATACAAATTGAATCACTGAAACACAATTGTCGCTTATTCCTTTCCTTCTATCTTGTAGTCTTTCCCCACATTTCCCCAGTTTGGAAAGATAACTACCAAGAAGCCCTGACCTAATTCCTCTGCAGCATGCTGGGAGGAGAGACGCCGGTATGTGAAGGTTTCTGTGCTCTGTTTTGATTCCAGGTGAACAGTAGGAAACGGGAGATGTTAGAAGAGCTGTTTGCCTGTGATAGGTTGAAGAGATTGGAGCGTCCACTCTGTGCTGCTGCGTTTTCTGATCAGAACGAAAGAGGAAGTTACACATGGTAGGGGATACAGACAATGGCTACTGCACAACATGTTTAATCCAATGTGTTATCCTTTACTGACTAAGTTTTCATTACCCTAACATGCTTTTCTTTCTCTGTTGATATATACTGAGACTATTTTAAAATGCACCAGTCCAACAATGAGGATATTCAACAATGTGTCACATTGAACTTGCTAAAACTGTTTGACAACAGCAACAAAACCAAAAAGATTCAAATATGTTCTTGAGCTGGAAAACAGCAGTTGGGAAAATTATTTACCCACACGATCTATTTAGTTATTCTGGAGATTTATAGCCTGGATGCCAGCCGAATTTAGCCCAGCCCACAACATCTGAGTTTGGGAAGTTCATATTCTGACTAGAATCTGAGTATGACAACGTCAAGCTAGGAGATTTCAGTCATAACCACCAGCAGACGGAGGCAAACTTTGAGCATCAACTTTTCAGCAAATATAGACAAGAACCTCCGTAGAGTTTTCAAACAAATGGAAATTTTACTATATATAAAATTCAATAATTCTTCTTCACTTTCTTTCCAAGAGTGAGGTTGGAGTGAGGAGATGGTTAGCTTAGCCTAGCATAACAACTGGAAGCAGGGGGAAACTAGTTTGGCTCTGTCCAAAGGTTTCAAATCTTCCCTTACTTTCAAAGCTTACTAACTAACATGTCATATCTCTTTGTTCAACCTTTGCAAAAAATATGGAAGTGTAAAAGCAACAAGTTGTGGTTATACAGAAGGGTTTTATGTTTCCTTTGACCGTCTTAATGCTAAGCTAACAGTCTCCTGGCTGTTCAAATTGAACAGACACATATGCAAAAGAGTGGTATTTTCTTATTTCACTTTTTGCAACAAAGCCTATTAAACTATTTATTCATGTTTAAAACATTTAGAAACTCCCACAACTTTCCTTTTGGTCCACAGGAGGTCTTTTGCATAAAAAAAAAGTAAATAAGGAGAAAGCAGCGGAGTGAGAACTGTAGGCTATTCGTGCAGCACCACTGGCCGTGTCTTTGAAAATGCCAAGAGGGGATCTATTTAGCATTTGATGTGTCACATTGTTGTCATGTTTTGTATCTCCGCCAAAATGTTAGCTGCCATCCTGTCAGGAAAACACCTCCAGTGTTTTTCAATGATATTCTGTGTAGTTCCTCCTTCCAAAAGCCTGTGTCTGTGGTCAAGTTTTTATGCAGAAAGACAAGGTGACACACAGACACATTCTCACACCTATTGGAGTCAGAGTTGTTTAGATTAGTTTGCAGTAAAAGAAGAATTCCACTTGTTTTTTATTAAATAAATGATCTAATTTCCACTATACATCCAGTATAAGCACAACCCAGAGTAAAACAAGGCCATAAACTGCGACCACGGTGTTGTCTCTGCATCTACAAACACTCAATGTTTTTTCAGTTGTGGGTCATTCTCAGGGAAGTCATTGTCTATTACACGACACAGCAAAAGGGACACAAAAAATACATTGTTCAAGAACAGTTTTGATGGATAATTCCTGAAAACATTTTAAAAGTGCACATGCTGCATGACATTGCAATATCGCAGAGTTGTTTTCTTCATTTGCCAAAATATTCCCCTATTTATTATAAAAACGGATTTGTATATTGTTTCAATGTTGAATCAGACTCTCAGTCAGGGACTTACTGTATTTTTTTTCCCTTTTCTGGGTTTAAGCCAAGTAGGTCTAAGTGTTAAGGGGTGATTCCACCATAATCGCAGCCAAGCCACACGATCAACTGTGAAGAGGCCGGTCAGGTCAAGCTGAGTTAAGCTGGAAACAGTATGCCACATCAAGACAGGAAGTTAAATATACTAAAGCCTCATTCAATATCATCCTAATGTGTACTGTGAATTAATGTGGTAGAAATGTTGACTCCAGATGTTAATGGTTATTAGGCAGACATCCACCAGTATCACTAAAAATCAATTTAGGCGTGCTGCTTGTTACCGAACCTAATTTTAATTACTAACTTTCATTATTAATACTGCATCGTTTACAAAGTGGTTTCTAACATTCTTTATTTGGAATTTCTGCATGTGAAGCAACCCCTCTATTCAAGTTATGGCTTTACAAGTGTGGACAGGATTTGTGAAAAGTTCAACTAAAGTTTGACTTGACTTGTGCATGGGACCTTCCACATTCCAAGAATTATGTCTGTTTCAAAATGTAAAATCTATTCTTTGAAGATAAAGGCACACGTTTAGTGAGGATAACATCCTGACCACCTTAAATCTTGATTGAGATATTCAAAACATTGTTAATTGTCTTTTGTTTGTTGTGTTTTACTTATTCAACCATTTGCTCCTTGTAAAGCTCTCCATCAATTTTAGTTTATGATAACAACTTAGCAGTGGTGGAAGAAATATTTAAGTCTTTTAGTGAAGCATAAACTAGCAATACCACAGTGTTTAAATACTCTGTTACAGGTAAACATCCTGCATTCAAAATGTTATATATGTAAAACTGCAAGTATAAACATCAAACTATACTTAGAGTACCAAAAGTAACATTTGAAAATAATTTATATATTATTGCATTTATTAGCAATGCATTAGTGTGTGCACTACTTTGATATTGCAGCAGGTAAAGTTGGGGTGTATTTCAACTGAAAACTGGGTATTTTACAGTATTCTATAATAATAAATAATTATTTATTATTATTTATCCAAATCTGCAAAGTAACTAGAAGCTAAAGTTATCAAACTTATGAAAAAGTACAATATTTGCCACTAAAAATGTAGTGGAGTAAAAGCATGTATAGTGTAAAATGGAAAAAACTCAAGTAAAAAAATACCTCCAAATTGTATTCAAGTAAAGTACTGAAGTGAAATTACTTATTTTTAGTTATAGTTAGATTTCACCATCATAAATATTGTAAATAATGTAGTTTTTGCCGGGTTTCATGTGTTTTATTTTGACAGTCGTGACAGGAAACAGTTTCAGTTAACTATGTGCTACTTGACAGTATTTAACTCGTTTCCCAGGCTAACCAACCATCAGACGGCTGTTCAAACAGGAGACATGGGACTGTGGTCACCGAGGGGGAGGAGAGGAGGGGGGAGACACTCTTCCCCACAACAAGTCCAACTAAAGGAAGGAAGGCATATCCAGCTGAAGCTGTTCAATGGAGCCACTACCTTTTCACCTGTACTTCTAATTTCTACTCAAAAATGGACCGGAAGAGAGAAAACTTAAATGAGAACTGAAGTTAACCGTGCACTTTTGATACCTTAGGGCAAAGTGCCACACCTTCGCTTATAGCAGCCTTAACAGGTAAGTTGAAACAACATTTGCTAGTGTTTATGGCTCTCTTCCATGAAAAATAATACTCTAAATTAACTTTGAAGAGTGTGCAAAGTGTTGTTGATGCGTTATTAAACCGCTGTGGGCACAGCTTCGACGGCTATTCACAGCAACAGGTGAACGTTGAGTAGCTGGTGATGTCAGCCATATGGCGCGTGCACGCTTTAAATAACAAAGATACACTTCAATGGCATCGTGCTACTACGTTAATTTAAATAGTTATGAGTAATTTTTAATGTTAAAATAGTGCCACAGTAAATAAGGATGAAGTGTATTAGATCGTTTAAGCTAATGTTTTAATGAAAGGTAGTTTATGGAGACGTGCGTTTACACCTGTTGCGCACAATGACATAGGCTTTAAACAAATGATACATATGTGTGTAGGCTACAGGTAATGTATGAACCGTAGGTATATGCATGGCTGTACATAGGAAAAAAGGTATCTTTTCATATTTTAAATAGTAATTTAAGTGTACAATACTTTGTTTATTTCCCTGCATACAGGTCTATGTTGTTTCCAAACCCTTTACTCCTTATCTGAAGTACAATTCTGGTGGAGAAATACAGACTTTTTAGAAGTTTTTCTCAGCCTACAGATAGTGAAATTTATAAATAAACAATCACTGAAATCACCCTGTAAAATACCCACCATGTGTACATTTTAAAATCTTGGTAAAGTTTTTTTGTTTTGTTTTTTCATTATTGATTTAGTTCTTTATCAAAAAGTTTCATTTTATCAATCCGCTAATTCATTGTTTTGCCTCCAAAAGGGTCTGAAAAATACCCGTTATAATTTCCCAGAGCCACCTTTCGTACGACTAACATTACAGAAACCCAATTATATTAAATGTAAATATTAACACTAACGGCAATCTAAAACCGACTCTTCGCATTCATAAAGCTGGAACCAGCAGATGTTTGCCATTTTTGCTTATAAAGTGACTCAAACAAACACCTAACCAATTCATAGAGTGATTGTTTGAATGTAAATGGGCATCTGTGTAAAAACAAAACTAGACACTGCGCCTCTTTGTTTGTCACACACAGTGCTTTAAATGTGACGTACTGAAGCTGAAAGTTTCCATTATACCCTGCACACACTGCACATGCAGGCAGGTGAAGTTAATGAGTGAATGGAGGCCTGTTATTGGGGACATTCGTTCTTTGTTTGGATGGAGTGGAGAGGTGGAGGAGGAGTGGTCTCAATAAGTTCACCAGAACTCATGTACACAGCCTTGGGGCTTTGTTTGCACATCTGACACACACACACACACCCACACACACACACCCCCACTAAACTCAGGGTCGCTTCAGGCAGCATACAAACTTTATGCCTGAGCCAAAACCTGTCCTGTCTGGCGTTTATCACCCTTAAACATGATGTAAACAGCTGGGAACGAGCAGCTAGCATACATCAAGTGTCTCTTAAAGGCCTTTGATGGTTGTCTGACTTGTGTTTTAGCTCCAGGCATGTTGGTTTTTTTTAACATCCTGACAACGACTTTCCCAAGTTGCTAAGTTTTGTCTTGTCTGTAGTAGCGGTGGTAATCACCAGACGCCTCCCGATCCGACATCATCACGATACAATATTGTTGCGATTTTAAACATATTGCAATATATTGCCATTTATAACCTTTTTCCAACTTCTCATTTTTCCCCAGTTTCAAATGATGTCCCCAAAAGGAAACTTTGTCAACATCTGTTTTATCTAAAAAGATAAATGTATCTGTTCATATCACTTTAAGTTTTTTGCTGCAAGATGGGAGTGTCGAGCAGACAAACTGAGCATCACATACAGTATATAATAAAAGATCGATACTTGGCGCCTGTGTAGCGATACAGTATTTCCACTGAAAATATCACGATTCTATGCTGTATCGATTTTTTCAACCCCTATAACCTGTACTAACATACTCCACCCATGTTGCAGCCTATTAGACAAAACAAGCCATTAAAAGTGTATGCAAATAATATTTGCCCATGGTCTAGTTTGCTTTGCACCAGGGCTGCTGTTGTAGGACGACTCAATACGTAACAGGATGTGAACATTAAAACAAAGCTCAGTGCTATTGTATGGGTTGCGTTGTTTTCAATCCATCTAAAATCAGATATATACGTATTACATTTAACTTTGTTGGCCTTTGTAATGATTAGAATCGTTGTTGGGTAATAAAGAGGCTGCTGGGTAACAGAGAGGAGACAGGACTTGTTTTCATCCGACTGCTGCCCAAAGCTATCTGAAAAGGATGTTGGACGCATCGTATTACACGAAACACACACACACTCACACTTGGCTTCATGATATAATCTGAAATTAGAGAAGGTATTTTGGCACTTCTTATTGGACCAGCTGATCAATATCATGTCAATTAATTGACCTCCATAAACGTACATTGAGTAGTTCGAAGAGAACACCAGCAGTTCCATAAAGTTCAAACCTGGTGTTCAAAATGTAATGCTGTGGATCGATCCATAACGCAGACTGACTTTATATAAATTGGTCACCATGACAACTCATCACGGATACACTTGCCTTATTACAACAGGCTTATTCAAATCAGACAGCTCTAGGTCAGCTCGTTAAGTCTCATATTGAATTGATTTTTTCTTTCCTTCTGTTGGATAACAGATATTTACGAGTGTTTCTTTAAGCCACAATTGAAAAAGTTACACGACATCGTCACTGGGATGACTAGCTCGAGTTCTTTTACGGGAAGCGTTATCAGGTGTGGAAGGTTATCTCATTTACTGTATATGCAGATTATTTAAAGCTGGATAAAGCAGTGGGTGTGACAGCACCAATTTTTTTGTCATTACACAGACTTTGAAATCGTGTATTGACTTTTCAGCTGGATTTTAAAAGCCTCAGACCTGATGAGAGACCTAAATCGACCGCCTTATCAAATCCTGCAGCTCTCTTTCAGCAGAGAAATGCAGAGGGTCACACCAGTCACTGATTACTACGAGGAAATCCGGTTAAATTGCTTTTTTTCCTTTATCTTTTTTACTTTATTTTCATGAGCACTTGTATGAGATTAAAGCCAGTTGCAGGTTGATAGAATCGAATTAATCTAGGTCATCTTTAATTTAGCACCCGGAAAAGAGACAGATATATCACAAAAACAAGGCCGCACGTTGGTATTAAATAAAGAACTATATTATTTGTAAATCAGTATCAGAAAACGCAGATCTGATTAACCAACTGTGTGCATTTTAAATATCGATATATCTTGTTGGTGGAAGTAGTACCAGTGGATTAGCCATTCTGAAAAGTTTTCAGCATTTCATAAAGATAATTATCCATACAGATGGCACAATCACATCTTTAAGGGAAGAAATTGATTACGGATTTAAAGTGTTTAGAACTGGCTGATCCGATACTGATCACTGATGGTAGGTGGTTTCTGTTCTTTAACATCTCAATAAAGTTTTGACTCACTACTCCAAAATGTTACTTTCTAGCTAATTTCGTGGCTCTAATGGCCGACAGCTGAACAGTGCTCCAACAGCCAGCTAAGTGAAAAATGTCTCTATCGATGAGGACCTGAGGGTTAGGTTGGCCGTCCTACAAACATAGTATGCCCGGCAGACACACAGCTGACTGACAACCTTTAAGGTGGATCCGGTGAAAACACGCTTGGACATACTGTACGCTCAGAAGCTGCAGATTTTTGTCAGTCGCATGGAGCAGTTCCAGGAAAGTGGCTGCATGTGTCCACGATAAAGCATGCAACACTGTTGCAACCGGTATAAGGCTGCTGTCCTCAGTCTTGTATCTATGTCTACACAGGATGCGTTCAGGTACATTGCTTGTTGTGGGTCACCCGCCGTACATAGAAAAAACATTTTTTTTTACATTTCTATTTTTTATTATTGCTGTCTATTTGTTCAGGTACACTGCTTGTTGTAGGTCACCCGCATTTTGCCAGCTCTAGAGACCAACACACATAAAAGTGAGAAATCCCTGAGAGTTAAATTGTTCAAATTTACAACTGTTCTGAACGCTCCAGTTTCAAAGATTTTTTTTTTTACTCTCTGCTCCATGTCACATAACACTTAACCGGCCTTCTATGGCACATGGGGTTGGTCATCTGAACCGGGCAGGAACTACTGGAGTGTTTTTTGCACTCATTGTCCCTTGTAGTTGCACGCTAACTGCAGTAAAAGATAAAATCTTGGCTGCCAGTGTTGTTAAATTCTCCCCAATTCCGAGTCACATTAATCCTGAAACATTTACGGTTATGTAGTATTTGGTTTAAAAGCCTTTATTTTTGACGGTAGAAAGTGCTGGTCTATAATATTGGCGTCCGCTGCTAATAACAGTAACGTAAACTGTATGCTAACGCCAGATTGCTGTAACCTTTGCGGGCAATGTTGGTCATTTCTCCCCAGTTTTGGGTCAAGTTACTGCCAAAACTATTCGGTTTAGAAGCCTTTATCCTTTTGACGTTAAAAAGTGCTGCTATATTGTATTAGTGTCCACCGCTAACAAGAGTAGCTTTGTGAGAAAACGTGCCAGAATAATCCTTACAATACTGTTTTTGCTTATAAAATAACTTAGGCCACAGTGGTTGATGGAGATGCAACTAATAAATATTCATTAATGATTAATCTGCAGATTTATTTCTCAATCAATGAACTAATCATTTTGTCTATAAAATGTCAACAAAAAGTGTCCGGTTACAACTTTCATGAGCTGGAATATATGTCTTTAATGGCTTGTTTTGTCCTACCAACAGTCCAAAACCTAATGACATTCATTTCACAGTGATATACCAAATAGAAAAGTGAAATTCTCTCATTTGAGAAGCTAGAAATCAGTTTCTATTTGGCACATTTGCCTGATAAATAACCTTAAATCATTTTATTAAAAATTTAAATAATTGCAGATTAATTTTCTACCTATCGAATAACTAGACAACACTTGAACTAAAGAATGGAGAATAAAAATGTGTTAAATTTATAACATTTAAATTTATAAAAATAAGTAATAATTATTAATTTACTAAATATTGGTTCAAACTTGACCCGCAGTTTCCCTTTTATCATAACAGACATGCACATCCACTGCAGCAAAGAAAATTCCTGCTGCGTTGTCTTTGCAGATGTCTGCGGCTGGGTACCAAATGTAATACTTTTTAGGCACCAACTGAAGTGCCTCTGAAGTATTGGGTATCGGAAAATGCCTCGTCATTCAATACCCAATTTCAATACCTAAGGAGAAAATCTCATCAGTGTCAGTGATCCAATAAACATTCAGCATGCCTCTACCAAGATTCAATAATGCTGCTGATTGTCTGTCTAACGTTACATGTCGAAAAACTATGTTACACAGAGACGGTTCACGTAGAAGGGGCTAAATAATTTGTGTGCCTTAATGCCTATGGTTGCAATTTATTCTTGTATTATAAAATTGGTATTGACAACAGTATTGTTTAGGAACCGGCATCAAATTCCCGGGATTGGTATCGGTACCAAACATCTTTTAACAAAACCAAGCGCTACAGATGTGACAAATACACCGTAGATGAAGAAGAATATAAAGAACAATAAACAAATACAACAGTCAGACCAGTTGGCCTACTTTTCGTCACCTCACCTCTCCCTTGTCACCCACATGAACATAATCTCCCTTCTCACTGTCCCTTCACTCACACACAGTCTGACCAAGTACTTGTCAAGCTATACATTATGACTTTATAATGTTACACACAGCTTACATAAGCAGAACAGATCTTTCAGGTGACCGAGCTATGTAGTGACAGCAGTCTGTGAAAGACTTGTCTCCTTTTGTTGAAAAGTTCACCAAGTGTCTCTAGAGAAATACTCATATCAACACCTCAGGCAACAACTCTCGGAATGTGCATTCATTTACCGTCAGTAGATAAGAGAAGATGGATTTTTGTGATCTATTAGCGAGTTTCAAGCTCTCTGTTTTTGTCTCTTAGCCTTGACTACCTGTATGTGGTTTCATGGAGGGCAGTGTTTAGACCAGCAACTCAAACCCACACTTACACAGAAAGGGTTGTGGAAAGATTTCACTTGTCTAAGGGTACAACAAAAACAACTACTATCAGATATGGGACACTGAAGGAGAACTACCTTGAGGAGGGTTTGTTTGTGTTTCCAGGTGGTATAAGAGGCCAGAGATCAAATCTATACATTTTTAAAGACCTATTTATGTGTAGTTTTGCATGTTAAAGATGCCCTGTGTTTTCTTGGTAACCCAAAAAAGTTATGTTTACATTCAGTGCTTCTTACCAAAATGCAATGCTTGGATCCTTTTGTTTACGCGTGCAGTCTTCCAGGAAGCAATGTGTTTGACATCAAAACGCCTATTACTTCATCGCAAAGTGTAAGATGACACTATTGATACCACTCTTATGTCTGTTTTTTCAATAAGAAGCTACAGCCAGCTAGCTCAGCCTAACCAACCACTTCTCCCCCACACAATAACTCCTGTTTTCAAACAACTATTTCAACTGGACTCTTTTAAGCCTTTCCAGATGAAATTTTCCACCTGCAGCAATTGTTCCAAAACGGCACTGATTGCCAGTTCCGAGGGTATCTTTTGGATTTTTTTACAGTCCACTTTTAGGGGACACTCTACAGCAATTCCACTTTTATTGCACCCGTTTCTACAAGATGAAATGTTTCAATTCCCCTGGAGAAAACTCAGAAAGGGGAAAAAAAGGGAGCTCAGCCAAGCTGCCAGTGCGAAAATATCTCTCCCCTTCAGTAATCGTCCTCCAATCTTTCCTATCATAGAAAACAGGAGCAATATATTAATGAATGGCACAGGGCGCAGATGAAGCACTATTATTGCCGGCCAACAATGGCCAATAGCTGAATGAATTACAGTCATTTGATGCACAGATAGAATCCTTGATCTCATTATGATTTTGGAAAGTCATCAGGGGAAGAACATGATTGGTCATTTAAATGTTGTTGTGTGATAGCTGCTGTTGGTTACTGTAAAGCCTGTAACCTCATTACTGACAGGTTTCCAAGGCGCTCAGTTTCTCATGAATCCTCTAAATTACTGTATCTACAGGGATATTCCGCCTTCCTTAATCTTTTTTGATTTTTATGCCTTCCTTAATCTTGACAAACTTTGTCATTACTCATTACGTATAAGGTGCATTAACGTTTTATTGTAGCTCAATTTAATAATACAATACAATGTGCAGTGGTGGAAGATTTACTCCAGTAAAAGTGCCAATTCAACCACATGTAGTTGTTTTGGATCAAAAACGTAATCCGGAAAATTAATACAATATAATTTAAGTCAATGGAGGCCAACCGGTATTGATAAACACGCTAAAATGTGAGGATGCATCTAGATAACGCGCCAATAATAACATACGAATTGGCGTGTCTTACATTCGCCATTTTATGAGACAAGTTGGATTATTTGAGCATTATTATTTTTCAAGCAAGAATGTCAAAAATAGCCCTTTTCCGGCCCCTAAGTTGTGAGATTATGTTGCTTTTCTTTGTATCTTATATGATAATACAATGAATATGTTTAGAATATGATATGTTGATCGGCCCAAGAAAGTGATTTAAAGACTTAATCTTGGGCTTTATGAAACTGTTGTGTGGGCGCTCTATAAATCAATCGAGTCCGATGCAGAAATAAAGCAAGACCATAGCTCTAGTACTCAGGTTCAAAACTCAGAGCCAGTTGCATTCAGCCGGGTTGGGTCTTAAAGATGTTCGGCTATGACTTTTAGGACCCCGGGGAACTCCAAAGATCAATATTAAAACACGCCACACTGGGTTTTCCACTTCTTACTGTGTATCTATAGCTATTTACTCTGTGAACACAGTGTGACAAAGCTGAAGGAGACAAACTGGAGCCAGAACATACATCAACCTGCCCTGTTAGTCATGTTTGGATAGTGCTTAAGACTTGTCTTTAACGTTTAATGCCAATGTCACTTAGTTATCAGCAGAGTGACATAACTTGAGACTCGAGTAGTGAGCTCGCGCCGTTCGGAGGTTGTGAGCTGTGTCATCTCTAACTGTGAGCTGTTTCTGCTGACCTACAGCACAATGGTTTGCAGGCAGGTAACACTACAATCACATTGTCAGCACTCGGGCCTCCCAGAGACAGTTTTTGCCTTGCAAATTTGCAACCCAGCTCCATGCTGATGCAAACCAGCTTTTTCCGAGCCAGTCAGCCAACCATCAGTCAGTCTGCCTAATGGTGTGTCCTCACTAGATGTTAGAAGTCAGCCCGAACACACCACAACATGCATATGCACCTTACATGTGACAATGCAATACACATTCCTGGTGGAAAGAAATAAAAGAAATATTGAATTTGTATAATTTTACATTTAATTGAAGCCATTTTAGTAAGTAGGAACAGTCTGTCATGGTAAAAACTTGCTATACCAACAGAGTAAACACGCAAAAATTATAAAAAGTTACATAAACTTTGAATTCTGGAGGCAGGCCCTCTTGACATTTGTCTGCTTTATTTTATTCATTTTGTTAGGATTATTTTTTGGGACATTTTAGGCCTTTAATTCCACAGGATAGATGAAGACATGAAATGGGAGAGAGAAGGGGGGGATGACACTTCTATCATAGTTTACTATTTGCCATGTACAGTTTAATTGAACACAACCGTGTTTTCCAGCTTTGGCAAAAGCTTATTCTATTCCCATGATTTGACACATGACAGGGAAAGTCATGAGATTGACCGCAGGGGTAAATAATCTGGCAAAGATCATCTCGTGCCATTTTCTCTTGGACATGTTATATCGTTGCAATGATCTCGACTGTGTTAATAATAAACACGTTTTAGTGTTATCAGCCAAAAGGAACTAACAGTTAATGCATAACGCCTATACTTGTGTGTTGTATATAGAAAAATAGTTTCCCAGCAGATTTAATATTAGAGAAATATAAATTATTTGCTACTGGTGGACCATTTTGTTTGTACTCATTTTGTTGCCTCCCTAGCAACATTAGAAAGAAACAAATTAGAAAGTGACCACCATGCACCATTTACAGGGTCTAGTTTGAACCGTGTATAGTTGTTCAGGAATGACATTCTAATTAAAAATCAATTCCTTTAAATTGAAGCATGTCTATAGCTTTCAAATGACCATATTTGATCATTTTATAAAGAAAAATGTGGAGTGAGTCATTTAACTTACAGTAAGTTATTTCTTAATTACCTCCCAGTCACAACACGTAATAATCCGGGAACTGTCAAAGTGTTTTATCTTGAATGAAAACAGGTTGCCAGGAAGGAAGTAAACCTATTCATACTCATAATTAATTCACGACAGTTAAGTCAGAGATACTTCAGTCTAAAGGATTTAGGACCATTAATTGCGACAAATAGAGATGCAGTTGTACTTGGCAGAGCAAGCTCTGAGCTTAAGGATGTTTCCCAAACAAATCGAAGCAGCCTGCAAGCCCATTAAAACACCCCTGTGGGTACAGAAAGCCGATAGCAGCAGCAACGTACCACTGAGATATGGAATATACATAATGCACAAGGCACGAAGCAACACAACAAGAGTAGGAGGAAGCTGGTGGCAATGGAGGGAGAAATCAGCATCGGAGTTGGAGATGATTATTGGCCTGCTTGTAAAAGTCAGCTGATAGTTACTTAGTCCGGCAGTAATACAACGCTCCATTTATGTGATATTTCTGTCAGCTGGAAAATGACCTCTTGGAAGATAAGGGACACTGGGTGGGGGTGCTTGTCAGGGCAACAGTGTGGAAAACAGGGTTTTCTGTTTGAAGCAAATCGAATCACTGGTGCTCTGAATTACACTTGTCATGATACACCCTCTTGGCTTTTTCAGAAATAGCTTTGTCTGTGTTGGAGGTCCCAGTGTGAAAATGCAGATTAATCTGTGGTGGGGTTTTTTTCAGCTCGGTTACAGTCAAATCCACCTCAAATTACAAGAGATCGTTTCCATGGAGGAGACAGAGAGAATAGAGGACACTCAAAGACCACGCTGCATCTTCAGCGACTACACCCACCTCTAGTAGGGGGGATAATTAGACGCCTTGGGATAGCAAAGTCATGCTCTGCTGCTTTTTCCACAAAGAATACCGCCTTTCATGTAAAAAAAAAAAGAAAAGTGTCCCGGTCATAATGGTCCTGTTCACAGCATTGGATTGATAGCGTTGTATTTCACCTTGTAATATTACATACCTCAGCAGACCCTCATGACATGTATTTTACAAGATTATTTTTGGGGCATTTTAGGTCTTTAATTCCACAGGACAGATAAAGACATGAAAGGGGAGAGAGAAGGGGAATGACATGCAGCAAAGGGCTGCAGGTCAGAGTCAAACCCATGATGAGTACTGAACATCAAGAGTGTATTTGTCGTTTTTCCTTTTCCATACGAATCCCCCAAGCAGAGCCCACCTAGACCTCTTAGCTCGTTCCCTCCAGGACTTTGCACAAAGATGTATGAAGCCCCACCGCATAGCTAAAGCCTGTCACATTCTTGTTGCCTGTCCTTACTTTGTCTTGAAATATAGTACATAGTACACATCTTTTTCTAAGAAAAATCAAAAATTTGTTCATCCAACTAACAAGTACTGGCCTAAAGCTTGATTTATCTTTTTAGGCAGTTGCGGTAAGGACTCATGCCTTAATGGTACGTGCTCTACGTGGTGAGCTACTGGAGCGCCCCAAGCCTGATATATCTTAATCAGATTAAAAAATGGAGCATTGAGTGCAAAAGATGGCCCTAAAGTTACAAAACAATGTCAAAGAACTTATTGCTTCTGTTCCTCAAACCATGAACAAAACTGCTAAAAATGACGTCAGCAATAGATATTTCTTCCCTGAAAGCAGTAATTGGAATAAATGCAATGTTTTTATAATTATTATCTACAGTTCTGTTAAAGATGTGTGGCAAAAACAGCCTTATGTTCCCGGGAAGTAGTCATTTTAAAATCCTTGAAAAACCTTCCTGCTATCGTAAATACTCACGAGAGCACCAAATGTGTATTATTCCGCCGCTGAAAATAGTCCCCAACTAATGCGGTGTTTACTCCTGTTTGAGCTACTTTTGGTAAAAACTATAGTGCCCAGGTGTTTGAAATAATTATTTACTACTTTTATAAAGAAAAACAACATAGTTGTGACTTATTTTTAAATATGTATTTGACATCCTCAACAGGAATAAATGGGCTGGCTTAGACAAAGTCATAAGAGACCAACTAGCACATTTTTACGTTCGTGAAATTTGTTGTAAAAATTAAATATATAGAAAAACACCAGACTTATCCTTTTAAAGAAATCTAGTTCCCTATTCCCTATTTATGATCATTTGTAATGACATTAAGCTAAAAGTTATGTTACTTTACCCATTCTGTTCAAACATTCAACCAAAGGTAATGGCTGCGTGTCAGAGAGTTAAGGTTAAGAATAGAAACGGTTGGTCGGTGTTGTGGGCACACATCCTTTCTAATATTTCACAACGAGACACAGTGTCCTCTGTCTTTGTCGCTCTCTTTCTCCTTCGCTCCCAGACAAACCCATTCAAGACTTACTGATTAATTATTTACCCAGGCAATGAAATGCCAAAGCCTAGAGAAACACACCACCAGGAGAGAAAAGGTCACTCCCATCCTGCCAGTAGATACAGGCTCACACACACACACACACACACACACACACACCAGTGATGGATGGCCATAGCATTTTTATCGGTTCTACAGGCAGACAGAGTTTTCATCCTTGTGTCCAAACACCTTCGAAACCAAGGGCAAAGCCAAAACTTGACTGATGAGATGGAATGTTCAAGAGAGCCCTCATTTAAAAACCACTTACATGTCAGAGGTGGTGAACTATCTGATCAATACCAGTATCGGACACCTTCTGAAAACAATATGTGCATGATTCTAAGGAGGTTTTAGATTTTGTCAGCGCTGTTTAGTCAAAGGGTGTCTGTGTGATTAAAGTTTAATGTGTGATTAAACTTTAATGTCTTTGTTAATGTCCCTCCACAGCTCTACCACACAGCTGGCCAAATGGGGTGCCAATGCTGCAGGATGATAAAAAGGTAAGTCATTACTACCTCTTCTTGTTTGTTTCGGGATCCTTCTCGTGAATGTTGACATGACACAATATTACAATCACTGTTTTTTTTCTTCGATCGGTATCTAGCCAGTTATGGTTGTATGTGTCAAACCTGTGAGATATACAACCTAGGTTTTTTTTTTTGTTTACCCCAAGACATGTGGAGGTGAATGGATTTTTGTTCTGTGGAATTTACAATGTTGAAAGAAAATCTATAAATAAAGTATACTAAAAGATTCAACAACAACATCACTTTCTAAAAAACATTGTCCCTGCCATTCTGTGTAATTCACAGACCTTACAGATGTCATTGATTTCTTTCTACTGAAGAAATAGTAAGTAATGTGCTTTTCTGTTTAGAAACTTACTCTTTCATAATCTTCCTTTTTTGTTAATCAGTTAATCATCATCATCAGTTACTTTCTGAATTGCCGCTATTCTTAGACCCTCGACCCAGACAAGAAATAAAACTTGCACAAATTTCTTTTTTTTAACAGTTATCGGTTCAGTTACTAGAATACGCCCAAAACAACAGCCACACACATCAAATAATATACGGCCTTTGCTGTGTGAAACAACTCCTCTGTCCTTTTTTCGTTTAAAGTTTAAATTTGGATTTTGTAGAAAGGAATTTATTTTTATAATGTAATTGGAGGTGGTCTATATTTCAGCCTCTCTGGCTTTATAGTACCATCAACTGGTTTTATGGCAAAAACACCTGCAAAACCTGTCATTTCCATCAGCCTCAGCTGTACTACATGTTAGCATGCTTACAGGCTAAACTAAATTGGTAAACATGGTAAATATAACTGCTCGTCTGCAGTTTATCATTGTCGCTGGAAGCATGTTAGCATGTTGAGGTTAGCATTTCTCTTCATAGTATGGCTGCAGCCTGTAAAAATCTTTTCTGCCTGTCAACTATCTGATCAATCCACTAGTTCCAGTCCACCTTCTCTGGAACAGCCTCTCACTGTAGAGTTACTTATCTACAGGTCCACAGTGACAATTTAAATGTCTCCTTGCCAACATAATGATTTCTTGTCTTGTTTCATCCATTTATAATATGTCTGCACTCTCAGCCTCACGTGGGCTCTTTGTGCAAACTGTGAGTCAATATGCCAATAGCCATCACCCTTGGAAACTGTATTTCTCTGCAGGGCTGTCTATTCATTAAACGCCTACAAGGCTCAGCATCATTGTGCTTTTTGAGGTGAACACGGAGACAGCACAGGGCCGGGAAACGAGATTCTGATTGCAGATTAATGAAAGGGCACGCTGTGATTCGCATACCAGAGCCGTAATCCCCCTCCACTTTTTTTTCTTTCCCATGTCAAAGACACACATGTGAATGATTGTGGCAGGCACACACACATACCTCCCTAATTGTCTGGAGGGTCACATTTCTGGACTTAGTGGTGTTTAGGGTTTGGCAGGGTGTGTCTGTAGGTTAGTGGGTCAGCAGTGCGGCCTCAGTAGGCTGACGTTGCGCTTCTTTTATTTTGAAAACTGGTTCAAAAAAGTTAAATGAAATGGTGTACTGCACATATGTGCGGAAATCTGAATGTTTTCCTACTACTTAATTACAACTCTGGCACATGATCAGAAGTTCACTTAAGCTTTCTCCAAATACTAGGTATATTTCATTGAAATAGAAATTAAGATTTAAGGGTTCATTATGCTTCAAATGAACTTGTTTGTACCAAACATGTGGATTGAACTCATCAAAATGTAGATGTAAAAGTAGATACACTCACCTATAGGATTATTAGGAACACTATACTAATACTGTGTTTGACTCCCTTTCGCCTTCAGAACTGCCTTAATTCTACGTGGCATTGATTCAACAAGGTGCTGAAAGCATTCTTTAGAAGTGTTGCCCATATTGATTGGATAGCATCTTGCAGTTGGAGATTTGTGGGATGCACATCCAGGGCACAAAGCTCCCGTTCCACCACATCCCAAAGATGCTCTATTGGGTTGAGATCTGGTGACTGTGGGGGCCATTTTAGTACAGTGAACTCATTGTCATGTTCAAGAAATCAATTTGAAATGATCGGAGCTTTGTGACAGGGTGCATTATCCTGCTGGAAGTAGCCATCAGAGGATGGGTACATTTTGGCCATAAAGGGATGGACATGGTCAGAAACAATGCTCAGGTAGGCCGTGGCATTTAAACCGTGCCCAATTGGCACTAAGGGGCCTAAATTGTGCCAAGAAAACATCCCCCACACCATTACACCACCACCAGCCTGCACAGTGGTAACAAGGCCTGATGGATCCATGTTCTCATTCTGTTTACGCCAAATTCTGACTCTACCATCTGAATGTCTCAACAGAAATCGAGACTCATCAGACCAGGCAACATTTACCCAGTCTTCAACTGTCCCATTTTGGTAAGCTCATGCAAATCTTAGCCTCTTTTTCCTATTTGTAGTGGAGATAAGTGGTACCCGGTGGGGTCTTCTGCTGTTCTAGCCCATCCGCCTCAAGGTTGTGAGTGTTGTGGCTTCACAAATGCTTTGCTGCATACCTCGGTTGTAACGAGTGGTCATTTCAGTTAAAGTTGCTCTTCTATCAGCTTGAATTAGTCGGCCCATTCTCCTCTGACTTCTAGCATCAACAAGGTATTTTCGCCCACAGGACTGCCGCATACTGTATGTTTTTCCCTTTTCACACCATTCTTTGTAAACCCTAGAAATGGTTGTGCGTGAAAATCCCTGTAACTGAGCAGATTGTGAAATACTTAGACTGGCCCGTCTGGCACCAACAAAAATTGCTTAAATCACCTTTCTTTCCCATTCTGACATTCAGTTTGGAGTTCAGGAGATTGTCTTGACCAGGACCACACCCCTAAATGCATTGAAGGTTGATTGGTTGATTAGATCATTGCATTAATGAGAAATTGAACAGGTGTTCCTAATAATCCTTTAGGTGAGTGTATACCTTGAGCTGCTAGGCAACACTTGAAAGCAGGGCAAAGAGCCTGTCCCCCAACTAATGAAGTTCCTTTTCAAGCAAGTCCCATTGTAATATTGAGCATTTTTAACAAAAGCAGAATGTACTACAAAATTACAATACAATTTATTCTTATAATTATTCCACTTTAACTTGATTAGAAATAAAACATTCAGAGTTACTTTACACTTTTTAGCTTTGCCACTTAGGGTGGAAATGTCCATTCACTTAAGAGGACAGGCTGTGTGCTAGCGATAAGGCGGTTCACCACAGGTTTAATGGTGTTGTCGGCATAAAATCCATCGGTACCACTGCACCCTGCATTACATTTAAACCAATATAATCATCTTAAATGTGTGTAGCACAAGACGTGAGTTGGTATTTTCCTTACACACGGAAGGCGTGGCTAATCATATTAGCTCAAAGGAATCTTCTCCTGTAACATAAACACCATTTGACTTAACATGACGCAGTCAACGGCATCTTATCTGGTGCAGCATCACATTTAAAATATATGCAAATAGCACCTTCCATGGTAGAGGTGCTTCCTTAATAAACTCTTTAACATAAACAAAATGCCATGTGATGTAGCCTGGCCAGAGTGGCTAAGGGTGTAGGAAGGCAGACTCAGACATGGTGGGTTTCACTCCTCTCCCACTGACTTCAAAACAGGTCAGGGTTATTCACACATTTTTGTTTAATAACCGAAAACAACCAAAATAAACATTCCTATAAAGAAAGACAACCCTCTACTTGGTTTGGTCCAGTGTTGTCATCCATGACCACCCTATTCCTATAAAATAGGAAATGCTTAGGCCGGCCCCTCCCCTAATGATTGTCCTGCATGGTGGAACTGAACAAAGGAACAAACAATTGTAGTTTAATTTAATACTACTGAAACTAACGTATGACTGTGTGTCTAATTACTATAGTTAACGACCTGTATGGGACAAGTGGTGAGCAAACCTACTTTGTCACACGCTGCCAAAAGCCAGATAGAGCGGAAAACAGGAATTCCTCAGAATCAATTTACTTACTGTATAAGAATAAAAATACTCTTTTCCAATGCAAGCCTAACACTGGAAGCGCCTCCTTTGTCTCTGTCTGTATGACATTTTAAGCTTGGAGAAATTTGAATTAGGTCCAATAAACACAGACACTCACACGTTTCTTACATAGACATAAAATTGGTATATTTTTATTCAATATACCCCAAAATTTGACATTTCTTTACTGTCTGTTTTGTCTCCATCATAAAAACGAAAAAGGCAAAATTGCAGCAACATTTTTTAAGTGTGTGCGTGCGTGCGTCTTTTCTGAAAGCAAGCCTCAGATTTCACCTTGGCACACCGGCGGCGCTGCCCAGGAGCAAAATAAATGGAAGACATTCATTTTCTCAGCTTTCCACTGTGAGGAGAGACAGACTAAAGGATGTAGGGTGAAAGAGAGAGAGAGGTGCTTAAGTCAAAGGGTGAGCATGTTAGCTTGTGACTATACAAATGTGTAGGCGGGGGAGGTTATTGTGTGTCTGCTTACCAGGAGGGGATTTATAATAAAAAACATATATCTGAAAGTTTTAAATCTCAAGACTTCTTAAGAACATGAATACTGATAAGTGGGAAGTAAAATCCAAAAGGGGGGTAAGAGGAAAAACTCAGCGAGCACAGAAAAGAGTGAAGAGGACAAGTTAAGACAGAAGGAGGAGGTAGCGATTGAGACAGTAGATGCAATAAACTTTAAGGAGAGCGCTCATACCCAGGAGAAGTCGAGTGCAAAGGGATAGTAGATTTGTGAGCTGCAAATACATAACAACAATGCTGAAAGAGAGACACAGAGGAGGTTTGTGTCGAGGCACCTGGCGAGGTGTGAGATGGAGTGAACTCTATTGGGGTTGCGAGGCTCAGAGGAAAAACAAATAAAAGGACGAAACATGAGGCTCTCGCGGCAGGCGATGTCTGACAGCCGGTTACACTGCCCACACAATAAAGCCCACCTGCCAACACTCCTAATACCTGTCGAGGTGTGTGTGTGTACGTGTCATCCTGTGTTTATATGCCCTTGTAAGAAAATCCTACAGAAGGAGGTATCAGGCTGTCCTTACAGCCTACAAGGAACTATGTAAAAGGTATGGAGCTTAAATGAGCATTAATTAGTCTCAGACCTTCATCGACCTCAACCATCCTACGAGGAATTGGGACATCGACGGATCTCTTGGAAAGAGAATATGGCGGTCGGTAATTTACACAATAGAAGACTCAGCAGAAGAGTGAGCAGGGATTCAAAAGACTTCAAACATCACAGTGATGTTAAATTATGTATCAGTGCTGCTTATTATTTATGTGATTGAGAATGGAAAGGGAAGTGAAGAGAGTGGAAATGGCCCCTTAGCATTCAACTTTTGTCACTCATTTCAATGAGCTGAACTCTTTGGCATAACTAGGGCTCATTATTTTTTGAAAAAACTAAATGTTAATTTATTTGTGTTTACTATCATTTATTGTTTGTTTTTTTTGTTCTTATTGAGACTCGGCACATAACCAGCTGCCCATTTCTTTCTATAGTCACTATCACCAGAAAACCATACACTTATAATGTATGCTGATTAGTGTCTTGTCACAGCAGGAAACAGCTCATTTTATAGTGCACATTAAATCAAGGTGAAATTTTATGAGCCTAAGGATCGAACTCAGTATTATAGGATGGAATTTTGGTCCCCAGTTTGGTAACCACTGACCTAGTGATCGTTAGCCTCTACCATACTAAAAACTAGGGTTATTGTTATTAGGCTGAATGAGATAGTCTCCTTTAATTGAAAAATATGCTTGTTTATTTTCCATTGTTAGCTAGATCAGAAGATTAATAGAAGATTGGGAGCGGTTGATCATGCACAAAAATACCAAGCATTTGGAGAAGATTACAGTCCGAGGCCTGTGACACCTCCCTGTCATCTTTTCTCTGCTCCTTCAATAACTGTCTGCATAATATATCTGACATTCACACGGGCAGTGCAAACATTAGCACAGCCACGGCATGATGCAGTGTAAACATCAAGCGAAGACACTGCCATTTAGAAGGTGTATTGACTGCACAATGAGGTATCCTTGTTTCCGTCAGTGTACGTGAGAGTGTTTTCATCGATCGCCGCGGGAACATCTGACTCCTGGAGCTCAGTCAGACAAATAGACACTCCAGGAAATCAAATGGGCAAGTCAAATGTAACGCTGACCCTTCCTTTCTCTGTAACACCCGTTCCGTCTGTCTCCCTCACAGCTACATCTATGACCCCTCGGTGGCGGTGGATGCAAGGAAGACCGACTCTGCAGCCAACTCGCTCTACCAGCCCCAACGCCGTCCCGGCAGCGACCTGCTCCCCGGCCTCAACCAGCAGAAGCAGGGCTTCAACAACCTGGGTTACAGCAAGTCCAACGAGAGCACACTAAAACTAGAGGTGGACAACAACCACGTCAACTACGTCAAGCACGCGGCCCCCGCAAAGGAGCTGCTCCGGCAGGGGAGCACACCACCTGCAGACGGAGGCCTGTACATCATCCAGCCAGAGGCATTGGGACCGAGATGGGTCAGTCAGGAAAAAGGCCCGATCCAGGTGCCCATTTACCCCAACATACAAGACGAGTACGAGGACCAGAGGAGCCATGGCCAGCGGGGATGCAGAGCAATGACAAATGAGTGGGACAGCTCCGTCATCGAGTGTGTGATTGGCAGAGAAAGCCTGTCAGCAGATGAGACAGACGAGGGCGTGGGAGGGACACCGGAGCCCCCGTGCGACACGGGGGACGATTGTAGCGCCCTGTCGGTGGACGTCCACACCAGCACCACCAGCCTTTCCTCGGCGGACACCAGGGATGAGCCCACACTGCCAAAGAGTCTGGATGTATCCACCATCGAGAGCGGGATCTCGGTGATGAAGAGCGATGACGAGGAGGAGGTGCACAGCGTTACGGACTCCATGGTGGCCGAGGCTCTCGCTGCTTTGGAGGCCGCCACCGCCGGGGAGGACTGTGAGTGACAGACCCCTGCGCTGCCTCTCGCTTATCACCAAATAAGACCCGAGTGTGACTTGATGGAGCATTCAAACCCGCTTTGTGTTTTTATCAAAGAGCATGGAACGAATGAAGGAAAACTCTCCCTACAAAAATAAGTACAGATGTATTTTTTGAACTCAAAATGTTAGATATTTTTTTATTGTGGTTATACTGACAGAAGATGATGTCCGCCTTGTGAATAAGGCAACTTTTTCCAATACCACACATGAATGGATGTGTAGACTGCAGCCATATCGGCCTGTTTTGTATCAAGTGTATTTACCACTCCACGGTCCTAATGGCCCTGTATGTGCTCACTCACTACTTTGCCATGTCCATACTGCCCTTGTTAGAAGTTAGAAAAAACCAACATGTTGCTACTATCACATTTTGGCTCATTTTCGGAGCAAAGCTTTGATAATTGCAAGCATAGAGACAATATTTCCTTTGTAAACAGATTATGCCATGGCTTGCTTACTCTTCAGGAACCTCGCCCTCGCTTCACCGAGCAGGCGTAAGACTAAAGGTCATTTTTGTATACCTATTTTGTCTCTATCTCTTGTTATTTATATCTTCACTTGTCATCCTTTTTTGATTCACTGTGAGAAGAAACTGGATGTTGTTGGAGAGAGACTGAGGAAGCAGTTCTTATTTATATCTTCTTGTTTTCATCCATATTGTATCTACTTTGAAATTTAGAAAAATTTGTGTACACACTGTTCTTACACACAGTCAGTGTAAACACATGTACACTGACAACTCTTTCCTTTTTTTGTCAATTAAAAATAATGTAACTTGTTGCACAACATTACAGTGTAAGACCATATCAGATCTATTCACATTTAAATCTTCTGCACGTTACCAATGTGAAATGTAACACCTGTACATTTCTCTCACTTTGCCTTCGTTTTTCAACTTTAGCTGAATTTTGAATTAATGGTAAATAAACCACAAAGAGTCCATCAATTTACACAACTAACTGTTTTTTTATATTAAAAGCCAGGCTTTGTGTTCTTTAGTCTGGCCATCGACATTAGTTCAATCCGAAGCTTGCCTAAGAACTATGTGCCTAATAACGAACTAACTGAGGCTAGATGGTGCAGAGAAAAGAGTGTGTTAAAGCTTAATGAGCTGTTGTGAATTATGACGTTCTTATTTTCTTTCACCGCATCTCACCTTTACACTCATTGTATGCCTGCCAAATCATTTCTACTTAATATATATGTATGGTGAAATAAAGAAATGTACTTTAGAGAAATTTGGCCATGTCAGGTACTTTGTGTTGCATACGTATGGTTGAGAATGTGAGAGAATGGATATACATAAGAAATAGTGACGGGTATTAGCTAGGCAGCTAACCGCTAGGCCGCTACTTTCAAAAGACTTTAATTGAACCTTTTCCCTTTTTGTCTTCTTTGGAGACCTGCAGATTGGTTTTGATGTGGCTGTACTTTTCTCTGGGTCTAATCAGTAAATCTCCAGTAATTTTCTCTGTTAGCTTGGCAAGCTAGTGGTTTGCCATACGGAAAATGTCAATAGTTTTTGCTCTTTTACATAGACTGCATAAGGCAATGGACTAAGAGTGGCTTAAACCTGCATTATATCTTAATTTTCTGCAGGAGTGACCCCACTGGCTCCCAAAAAATGAAAATTGGCAACTTTCCCTCTTTATCTGCTTTATTTGCTCAATTTACTGGAGGACAGTGTTAAGTTTATTTTATATTTTGAGTTAGTCTTCCAAAAAAATGATGTATTAAAGTGTTCATATTATGCTTTTTTTGGCTCTCCTCTTTCCTTTATTTTATTATATTTCTTTTTTGTGCAAGTAATACGTTCCCAAATTCCCAAAGTCCACCCCAAAGGGACTTCCCATCTCCAACAGAAAACACTGTTCACAAACTGCTCCCAACAGCTCTATTGGAGTCCAGCCTTTACTGCCGTGATGAACGGGTGTCTCTTCGTAATACACAATGCTTGGCACGTCCTCATACTCTGCTTCTGACTGGCTAGTAGTCCTTACCTAGCTACTGAGCATATGCAACTCCCAACAAAGATTGAACAGAAGGGAGATGCCTCACTCTGTAGCTAAAACAGAGAAGAGCTCAACACACAGCAATGCGCAGTACAACAAAAATATGCAGTGTTTTTTTTTACTTAAACCATGTAATATTCTTATACAACAATGAGCATAATATGAGCACTTTAAATCTTTAAAATGTCAAAACAAAAAGCAAATCACTGTGGGGACTGTGGTGATTAAACCTCGTCATCACAGCATTTAGAGCCTCGGCGGGCAGCGTCCTGGGCCTCGGGGCCTCGGATAATGAGCACCGCAGGGCTTTTTGCTTGAACTATTAAGACTCACCCTGAGCACCGTGGACATTTCCACAACAACCATGACTAGGGAAAAAAGGCCAGCTCCTCGCGGCAGGAGAGGCTGTTAGTGTGTCTGTCTCCGTGTCTCTGTCAGTGCAGGAGGTGGAACGGAGCCCCGGTAATACCAAATTATCCTTTTCTTTGGACACTTTTCTATTCCTCTCACCCACTCCCTTCTATCTTCATCTCTCTTGCTTTGCCCTCGTGTCTGCAATCGCTCGCCATGAGTCTCACAATTACTGTGTACTCTCTTCAGGGCTGAAACTGGGTTCTCTCTGTAGTTGGAGTTTTTGTTTTTAGGCATGGCAGGGTTGAATGTTTTTCACAAGGTATATTGATTTTTAAATAAAGGAATTTTATGAACAGTCTTTGGTCAAATAGCCTTGGCAACACACTTGGTTTTACTTGCAAGAGGATTTTTCATGTATATTTTTCAAGCTAATTCCATGTCAATACAGCACAGTGTCACAGGGACAGACTGCCAGCCTCCAGGCCACGCTGAGGCCTGTGGGTCTGTGAAAATATTCAGTTCTTTTGAGCATTTCTCGCAAAATGAGTGAACAAGTAGGAATATGTCTCTATGGGCTGGTTTTTTATTTTGTTTTTCCCCCCATGATGGACAAGGTAACTATTGGATACAGTGGCATGGCTGTTTAAGTCAGCAGTCAAATCACAAGCTGGAGAACAGATTAGCTCTTCCTCTGACTTCTTCCAAAAAAGCAAAACCACATTGAAAACATGGCTGATTCAACAAGACATCTGTCAAGAATCAAATCACACCAACGCTATGGTAGGTCTTATTCCAACAACTAGTCAAAGACAATTTTCAGAATATGCTTTTTCCTTTACGAGGTTCTAAAGGGACATCTTATGTTTGCAGTACAAGAAAAAAAGTCACAGCTGCACCAAAGATTGTGATGAGTGTGCATGAGAGAAAATGCGATAACGGAACATTTCCATATTTCCATGAAGTGTGATGACAACAGGATCGGCTGTCAAAATAGTGCTCAATCAAAATAATGACTCATCTTTTCATCAATTCACAAGTGACAACAGAGCTGGGCGCCGCTTGTGCGTCACCAGATTACTTTGATCCTTTCAAAGATCCACAGATTATGCAAAGAGAGATAGATACAGTAGATAGATCAACAAAGATTTCAACCGCCGGGGATTTATTTTGGCACTCAAATGTTTGAAAACAAGTGCTGGGATATGAGCAATAAATGCATGTATGATAATAAAACTAGTCAGGTGACATTAAACCACAATCCAAGGTTGGTTTGCAACTTCTTCAAAATAACAGCCTTCAAGTTGAGCAAAACATAAACGCCTTATTGTTCACAGGGACATGTAGATAATCGCCTCTCTGAAAATCGATTATCTCCGGAGAGTCACCTGATCGGCTGGGCAGAGATGGCGGCTTAAGGTATGGCTCCTGGCCCAAATATGTACACATTTACTTTTATTTGGAACGCAGCTTTTTTGATAATGGGTCATCTTTAAATTTTAGTTTGGAATTGTGGCGGACTGAACGCTCCTCATAAGTGAGCCGGCAATCTTGGCTAGCTAAGAAAGAGAATTGTTGACATTGCATTGTAACAGGAGATTTGCTGCAGATGGATACTGGCCATTTACAGAGCCTTGGTGACTCCATGACGTTCTTTTTGCCAATGTTTCTAACAAACTGTGTCAGCTATGCTTGGCTCCATTATCTCGCATCTTATCAAGACTGCCATATAGCTTGTAACTGGCACACTTTCACCCCATGTTCAATAATACAGCACTTCTGATTGGGGGGGAGGGGCAATAACAGCCCCACAATGGGAACAAGGGGGACTTCATTGTCTCAAAGACATTTTTAGCGAGGTTGGTTTGTTACCTTTTTCTGACTTACAGAACGCATTCAGTCTACCGCATTCCTTTTATCTTCAATTAGGATCAGCAGTCAAGGCATACGGTGTCCCCTGGCAGAGGGCTCGGCCCATCCATCCTACCCGGACATTATTTACAGTGCAGCCTAAAAACTGTAGTATCAAGGCTTCATCTGATGCTTGGTGATATCTTGCCACTCGGCCGTTCCTATTGAGAGGATCTGGGTGTGCGATTACCCAGGCCTGGGGATCGATCTCGACTGGTATGATGTATGGTCTAGCATTCCGGAAGTATCACACAATCTAAACCATCAGCAGATTCACTACAATTTTATTCATAGGACATGTCTAACCCCTGTGAAAATGCATCACATGGAAATAATTGAAAGCCCCTTACGCACTCTCTGCGTTTTTTTTTTTTTTAAAGCACAAGGTACATATCTTCACATTATCTGGGAGTGCTCCCCCACAGATGGTCAGTTCTGGAGCAGTAAAATTCACTTTAAAGCTTAAGGCTGGCCTTAGATTATATATTTTCTACTGTCCACAAATGCCATTAAAGGCCAAAATAAAAAGGTGTCTCATCTCTCAATACTTTTTGTCGTCTCTATCTTTTTTTTGGGGGGGGGGGGCAATTTCTCTTTTTCCACACTCACAACTCTTTGCTAATGTGCAAGACCCAAAAACATTACATTTTAAAGAAGAAAACCTTCAGTCACTCAGGTATTGAATTAAAAAGCTTCAAGTCTCCTGTCTTTCATCAGGGCAAATGTTTAACAAATGGGCAATTTTGAGGCCTATGATGACGTCAAATAGAGCGCACCTGTGCTTGATCTTGCACAAGTACACATGGGAAGTGTAGTTCACAAAGGCACTAAACAAAAAGTAGGCCTACAGCAAGAAAAGAAGCGGTAAAGAAATCTCATTAACAGAAATAAGTAACAAAAGTTGTCATTCTCAGTTTGTGTGACATAAATATTGAGCTTGCTATATATTTAAACATGGGGAACAACAATTGTAAACTACATTTCCCATGTAAACTTCAGTGAACAAACACAGGTGTGCTCTATTTGTTGTCATTATCATTCCCTATGGTCAAACACTTACCCTTATGAATTTCTGGAGACCCACACCTGGCTTTTTGATTAGATCGGGGATCTTTTTAAACCAAGGACCCCTTAACTGAAAGAGAGATGGAGCAGGGACGCCCTACTACATATATTGTATAAAATGAAGTTTCATATTAACCTGCGCCTACAATAACGTGTAAGGCTGCATACAGCTTTTAAATATAATTGTGTTTGCATAGAATACTAAGCTATTAAAATAATAATTGTTGGCATGACTTTAATGCTTCACATACATGTGGCGCAGTGAATCTTTACGTTTAACTATCTGTGTGTGGCTATCACCAGTAAGTCTACCATTAGTGGGGAATTATATTTGCTAACAATATGTTAAAACATTTTAAAGTATGATTATAAAATTTGACAATAACTTGGAGGCCCCCCCTGCAGTGACTTTGAGGACCCCCTAGGGGTCCCTGACCCCCTATTGAAGATCTCTGGATTAGATGATTGATCAAGATTGTCTAGATGCGTTTTAAAGGTTTTTTTCTGTCATGTTAATTAAACAAACACATCCAATGTACCTCGACTCCATGTATAGTCTTTAAGCCTTAAACATGAACTAGTGCAGCAGACGTGTGTTATTTCCACAGTAAAAAAGAAAGGTACTTATCAAATGGTCTATTTCCTAGTCTTTGTGTAACATTTGCTAAAAGCTTTACACTGCGACCTACAGGTTTGGCATGCTCTTGACTGCATTGGCGGTGTCACTACCCAATGTGAGTCGTGCATGCTCAGATTTAAACGGTTTATGGCGTAACATGTCATACTAAAATTTGTGAAATCCATAAAAAGAATAAACTTCTCATTACAAACAAGAACAGAAATCATTTCAAAAACATCTTAGCCATCTGTGATTGTTTGAATGCTAACATTAGCTCAAAACGCCATGTAATTGACAACCAGTGTTGTGTTTGATGCTAACTTGCAGCCAGCAGTGAGCACACTTCATTATATAGATCCATATTTACTGTATTGACATTCTAGAAGTCTCTCATTATCATCTTGTAGGCTACTTGTCGCAAAGTGACGCATGCTCAACTCACATCTGCACTCGACTCACATCAGGTAGTGACAGACGGCATATACATAAATACATGTAAATAAACACTTTTCTGAAAACATGGTTTGCACGATGTTAGTTTTAAAACTGGAAAGGTTAAAATGTCCATTTAAGAAAATAGCCACCCACGTGTAAACTTAGTTTTAGCATGCATCTGGGCCTTAAAAAAAACTACAGTTCTAATTTACATCTTATTTACAGCTGCATGTGTACTTGCCCGAGTGTGCTGTAGGCCTGGGACACCCACAGGTGTTTTCAGTTAACCAGGCTGGTTAGACCTCTTCCCTGGACCGTGTGGGTATGGCTGGACTGATTGATTGAGATCTTCCTGAGTCTCCTGTTGGGTCTGTGGCACCTGTTAGGGCAGGACACATGACACTTTCATCAATATTATTGGCAGATAAAGATGTGTATAAATTGCCATCTAAGCTCCGGCCCACCTTTAACCTGGGCGGAGGTCTAATCTGACACAATAACTGAAGACACCTGTGTGGGTGTCCAGGGCCTAGAGATTGACTTGTTAGCAGGATAAATCCATTGCAGGTTTTTGGTATTTTCATAGAATTTCTTTATAATACAACCATATAATGTTATCCTTTACTTATTCTTCAATGTTTTAACTTATTTGAAAGCATTAAAATACCAAAAAAGTCCATAAAAGTGTCATCAGATGGACAGATATGGTAATCATGACATCCCTGTCTGAAAGCAGGAAATAGAGTTCACCTATTCTGTCTAGTTTCCCATTTAGTTACCTCCCAGTATCCTTCACTTCAGCTGTCATCCCAGTGACTCACAGTAATCAATCCACCTCACCCTGCCTCGAGATAACAGCACAAAAGTAGTTTTGCAACAAGATAATTTGTGCCACAACCTGCTGTGTGTTAAATGGAGATTGAGGCAAATAAAGAGCACTTGTGTGTCGGATTCCTTCATGTTGTTTTTATTAGGTCCATTAGGCAGCCTGCTGTAGAGTCCCCGAGGTGTGTGTGCTCGGTTAACGTGTTTGTTTTTCTCAAGGCTTTGTTGGAGTTAATGATGTCACCCTTAATTGTGCCAAACACACACACACGTCCCTGTCTCAGAGGAATGGCTAAGACTATATTTAAAGAGGAAAAAATCCATTTAAAACGGGATCATTCTAATGAATAATTGTCCTCAAAATGCGTGAATCAGTATTGATATTAAATGGTATGCTTCCCCTTTAAAATGTCTGAGAAACAGCCCAAATAGTCCACCTTGTTTTGGAATTTGCCCTGGGAATTAGCAAATGTTTTCACTCTGGTTAAATATTACACTCCTCACTTGGAAACAGAATTCGGTTTAGTGATCACTGCTCAACTAGCATATCTTATAGCACAAATAAAGAAGATCATTAGCTAAACATAGGCACCATGCTGTAAGCTACTGGTCATACCTAACCAAGAAAGGCTGTGGCTGCAAATCTATCAAGGGTTTTGAATTGAGCAGAGGTGAGTATATCACTTATGTGATATAAAAATAAAAATAAAAATGTCTTTTTGTAATTTCAGAAGCTAACATAGAGCTGCTTTAACTTTGGGTACAGATACTTTGTAAGCCAATTTCCAGCCAATGCTATCATGTGTAAAATGTGTGAGTATATCATGTTGAGTTAAGTAAAGGTGGGAGGTTAGCGATTTCACAAGGTCAACATTGACTAGACTGACTCCCTCTGGTCCCAAATATTTCCCTGAAAAAAAAAAAAAAACACGGCTGTACCCCACTCCTCAAGACAGAGCTCCATCTTCTTGTCTGATATCCAGCCACCAAGATAAGATGTAGGGCACTTAGCCTGGCATTGGTGCGGGAACTCTGTCGCCTGGAGGCCTGAATAATTCAGTGCCCGAGATAAATGTACTGCTTATGAAGTCATTCAAAAGAGACAGACCAGAGCTTTATTGTTATCTATAGCCTTTTTTTATGTGCATACCTAATTTTGGAATTTGTAGTCGCTTAAATGGAGTGTGAGAAACCTTTCATAACGCTGGTGACACCGTCACCCAGAGAGAGCTAAAGTAAACACATGGAGTCGATATCTGCACCATGTAAACATGCTGCTTATTTCAGACGCTCACTCAAACACCCCAAAGCTATCTTCTCTCTCTCTCTCTCTGCATGTGTGTGTGTGTGTGTGTGTGTGTGTCACTGGTGGGTGGACTGCACCTTGTGTGGTGTCAAGGTTTCTTTTCCAATGCATGTAAATGTCTCTTCCTCCCGGTCAACATTGAAAGTCAAGCCTCCCAGCAGCGTTGAAGTTCAAGTTTGGCACCCGTTAGTAACTTAGTGTAAATTAACAGAGTTGTATCTTTTCTTCTAGTGTTTTCTGCGGTGTCTTTAAGGTCAGACGCTTGTGTGTCCTGCATGAGTGAACCAAGGTCAAGAGGAGACAAAAGGAGTCAAGGATTGTTAATGTTTAAAACACCTCTCCATCTCGTCTCCTTTATCGGGAAATAATATGATACGGACCACCTACTCGAGATGAATGAGACAAATCATCTTTCCATTACAGCGCGGAAAGGGAGAGAAGGAGTGAGGAGGGTGCAGAGATGAGGAATGGAAATGAGAAAGAATAGAATATGAAGACGGATGGGTGGCTCACGTGAGGGAGAAGTTAGCCTGCAGGACAGTGAACTCTCGTGCACCAGTGTCTCAACTTCCATGCAGTGTATGATTAAATGACAACGACAAAGTTAATTTTTATGGTTTGATATGCATTAGTCGTCTTTATTTCTTTCATTACAAAGTGATAAAAACACAGCAAACTGTCGCAAAATATGAATAACAGGTATATGTATGTCTTTTTTTATTTTTTAAATGAGTAACATTGAAATGACATTCACAAAGTGGGAAAAATTGGGGGAAATACATCTTTGGTTAATTGTCTTACTTCATGAGGGCTACTCCGGTGATTTAGTACTGCACCTCCATAAAGCTGAAGGACTTACAGGAGACAAATTTGAAAAAGGAGTGAGCTTACTTTAAAAATATCAAAGCAGCAAATGCTGAGATATAATGACTTTTAGTCACAAGAATGTGCCAAGCTTCAAAAACTTTTGGCTCTACATTTCCCACAATGCCACCAAATGCATCTTTTTATGCGACATTCTCCGCCTGGTTAACGCCTACGTGGAGAACCAAACACAGGTAAAAGAAGAAGTATAATAAATACATAACTGCTAACGTTGCTCAATGTCTGCTGGATATTTAAACAGGAAACCTTTTGCAACTACAAAAAAAACTTTATAAAGCTGATATGTCCAACAAAACAATAATATTTAACAATTTAGTAATACCTATCTGACACATGGGAAACTGTTAAAGGGAAATGTGGCACCTTGAAGGGTTGGAGCAGACGGACCTGCCTGAGGATGTGGGCAATGTGGTTTTCTGTCCAAATAAAACTTTGATAAAAAACACATGGTAGTGTCGACCATGTTTCTTCTTTATTAGAGGTCAGATTGGAAGAGAATAAAAACGCACCATCTGACATCACATTAACACTATTACAGTATATGGCTTTATCACCTCTGCTAATATTCCAATCTACTTCCTGGTTCTCTGACCACTGTTATCGGCTTGTTCCTCATTCCTGTTTGGGAATGACAAACCCACAACTTAATCTCAGATTGGCTGTATCTGTTTCTGTGGTGGAGTTTTACCAATTAACTGATTGATGACTTTTCCTAGCCTCCACATACAAAAACATATGTAGACACATCATCTGCATATTGAGTAACTAAGCCGTGGCTCAGGCTTCCTCTGCATTAAGCAGCCGCTTTGCTTAAAGGTCCTTAAGCAAGGCACTACTGTGTCATTTTTAGAGGAAATGGAGTGTGTCAGAAATAGACACAAATTTCCCCTTTCTCCTTGTAAAATAACTGGCTGGTGTGACTCTGTATGTCACTCTCACCACCGTCGTCCTCATCAGCAGCGGCACTTTGGCTCCCCGTGGAGCAGGAATGAGAAGGGGACGACTCCCTGGCCCACTTCGTTCCTCCAGCGCGGATGTTTTAATGTTCTTGTTTGGGTTTTTGGAAAGTGGCCAGATTGTTGATTTCCTCCTCTCTGTAGAACAGGGGGGGGGGGGACTGTTAGGACACAGAAATGGAACGCGAACATGTAGCTGATGAAGACGTGACACGTTACCGGGATTTCTATCGTTTCTCTTTGTCCATGTTGTTGGTCTGCTCCTGTACAAGGAAATAATATGGATTTAACACAGGAAATAGTCAATAATCTTAAGAGTAGGCGTGTTCTGCCATCAGGCTTGTTTACTTTCTTTGGCTAAAGGCCCCCCCCCCCTTTCTTTCACAGTCAATACGGGAAAGCTGAAAGTCAAGGGCTGAACGTATGAAACGAAACAAACACGGGTGTTAAATGTGTTTCTTTCTTTGTGAATGGGTTATTTGCATTTGTAACTTCTATGAAACATGAGTGTAATGATTCTCCACCTTAAAACAAATTTGGTTATGACATGTTTTCGGTCAAGGCTGGTGAATCTAAACAGACTCTAACCTTGCATATTCCTTCTGAATTTCAGAATCCGTAGAAAACAAACTAGGATAGAACACAGGGTGATTTCAACTACACCCATCATGTCACTAAGTAAATATGAGTGTAAGCCCATACACCAACATCCTTTTCAGGCTTATATGTTGACAAGGTTTGTGAAATTGTGTCATTGCATTGCATCCACACCATCGTGTTTAACGTGTCTAACATGTGACACACAGCTCCTGCTGCAGGATTACTGCTGTTGTGTACAGAAGATGCAGAACTTACCAAACGGGTAAGCTGTCATCTCGGTCTGTTTTCTTACAAACCAAAGCGACTGCTACACAAACAGTAAAGCTCCACAGCGTAACGTTTCCCTAACTGCTAAATGTAACCACGTTTTCAGAGCTATTCTCCTTTGTCAAACTCTGTTTAACATGCCATAGAAAAACATTTTGTGCATGTAATGTTTCAAAACGTTAAAAAAATGTTTAAATTTGTTTTTGGGAAAAAAGTTGTGCAGTTGTGCACACTCCAGCAAACAATAAATTGAACGCTGAGGAGAGACGAGCGGAGGCTGTCCACCCCGAGCGTTGCAATATGATAACCAGAGTTCCTGTAATGTAAACAGAAAACAGCATAGCTGGAGGCTATTTATTGTTGTGACTGATTTTTCAGTGGATCTTCACGATGATAATTTTGCTAGAATCACATTAACTTTACCCAAAACAATAAAGAGCTTGTTGTGTTCACATCTCTTAATTGTAAATCAGTTTTTCTTTTTGTTTTAAGGTTGGGATGTTTGGATTATTTGCAATAAAGTTGACTTTACTTCTGCTTTCTCTCACACACACCCACACCCACACACACAGCACATTTTAGTGCAGTTGAGATAACTTAATTGATCGACAGAAAGTGAATGGACTGCATATTGTGGTTATGTTTTATTACTCGATTATTCGTCTACGCCATTTTTGGGGGGAAATAAAATAAACTTGTCATAGTTTCAGCTGCTTAGGTCATAGTGAAGTGAATATTTTAGGGTTTTGGAGTGTGTGTTGGACAGAAGAAGACATTTAAAGAAGTCACATTGGGCTTTAGAATATTATAATAGGCATGTTTTACAAATTTCTGACATTATATAGAGCAAACAATTGAAAGTTTGGTCAAGAAAATGATCCAGAGATTAAGAGTACTGCTAAATGTTGTGTGCTATTAATTATCAAAGATGTAACATTTGTGATTTTGAACAATTGGTCAGCCAATGCATGAAAAGCCTAAATGTCACTACGAGCTGTATATGCAACACTTATTTATACACAGGGTGGTAGCTAAGAAGCGCCTGATGGGAGACAAAGAGAGAGCAGGACACAGGTGAAGTTTCCAGGATACAGACCTGCCGGGACTCAGACGTTGTCCGACTCTTTGGCCCCACCTCCGTAGGTAATGCAGGAACGCTCCCATTGGAGTCCGTTATTAGCAGGGTCCGCCTCTCCCTGGTCGGCTTTTCACACTTAGTCACCCGGAACCTGAGAAATGACAACAAAAGGAAAAGGTTTTTAAATGTTTGCGGTCTGGCAAATGAGGAAAAAGGTCTCGCGCACTGCGGGTTTGGCTCATTAAAACAAACTCCTGCTCTTCTTTGGGAACCAGAGGCCAAAATGTACACAGCATGCTGTTGTACTCTTTTTAGGAAAGTTTTTTTTTAAAGTGATTTTTTTTTTTCTAGGCCAAAATAAAATACAACTTATCCAATTATCATTGCTGCTGATTTATTCACTTTATAAATAGTATATTCATATCAAGAACAATATAAATAACCTACGGAAAACGGTCCTTTAATAAATACTCAGTGGGTATCAGCCCTTCTCATTCGTGCCACAGTACTCACCCACTCAAAGGTGCACGTGCGCACACACACGCACACAAAAGCTTTATTAAATCAGTAAATGAATATTCATATCCCGGTCGTGCTGCCCTGTGCGCACGCCGCCATTCATCGGGGTTTGCAAATGAAAAGCAACCGCTCTGCATCCCAATCAGCTCGCAGCGGGACATTACAGAGGGGAAGAGGCCGAACACGTTCCTGGGTTCACTAGTGGCCGGACAAAGGTTCTCTTTACTTTAAACTTTAAACACAGTGTTATTATGGTAGCATACATGCCAGGGTGTAAATCAAAATGGGGTGTCCTAAACCCCCTTTTAGAAACTGGGGAGCATTGGAAAAGTCTATCTTCAGCGCCAGTTTCACATCACAAACAAGAATGATTTCTTAAAGTTATATTCCTTAAGATCAAACCCATATTTTAAGCAATAGCCATATTATGTATGTTCAGTAATTGTCTTTAGTGCCAGATTCTGACCGATTCACGAGTAAGAGGTAAACACAGGGAGAATATGCATGTACTGACTCACCTTGACTGTCCACATGTGCATTTTCCAGGTCACTGCTCTGGTGTCAAAGTGCACAGCAGTATTAGTCGGTATAATTAAGTGTGGATGTTTTTAGGGTTAATGTTTGATTGTTAATGTTTTGTGGGTAATTAATATCTAATATCCCTCTGGGGCAAACTGTTTTATTTATTAAAGCACCTTGTGTGGTATGATTCTAAGAAAGAATTAAAGAATCATCATAAAGCGGCAAAAACTATTGTTTTGTTTCACACACGCATGCACGCACACGCACACACACACACACACACACACACGCACGCACACCTGCCCACAGCCAGGACCGTGACCTCTCCGATGAGGCTGCGTCGCTGCTCCGCCTTACGGGCCGACGGCCTCCTCATCAGCGGCCATTTCTTCTGGCTGCAGCGGTTGCAGATGTTCTTCTGCCCACCCAGGCCGCCAATGGTGTGCAGGTGGTTGCAGGTGTGCTTGGCGGCTCCGGGGGGTGCACCCGGCGATATGGGAGGCACCAGAGGGGGAGGGGTGCCCGGAGAGGTGGGGGTGGCTGGAAGACTGAAGTCAGAGAACCAGAAATTTGTGTTTAACTTGCAAGTTTGACATTTTGCTTCAGTAATGACATTATACATTACAGTATTCAACTGCACTATATATGAGTGTGTAATCAAGCTCGCTGCTGATGATTATGGCCTATTATTACTAGCAGAGCACACGCAAAATGATGTAAATCAGCCCCTGAACAATAATTATGCAACAAAGAGTGAAATCAACCAAGACATACTGTATAGGTCAGAAGAATGTTGCAGCACCATTCACCATTTAAATATTAAATAAAACAAAAAACAAGGTTTGGTTTTTATAGGTCGGCGGCCAAAAGTGCACCTTTGAGAACTGAGACCTTTCACAATCTGACCTACATTCAGTCCGAAACATTTTAATTTTACAGAAAATAATTCAATGTCTTTGAATTTGCACTTCTTTTATTGCAGCCCAGCCCTGCAGAAAGGACACATTAACATCTCATCTTTAAAGAAACAAATACTTTGAAAACGTTCAATTTGAATGAGATCTATGTTCAAAGTACTAATGGAGGAAATTTCCTGTACATGCAGGCACCAGGTGATCAGTAGGGAATTAGCTGTGAAAAGAAGTCAAACTGATACAACACATACTTTCCACTTTCACACAGTATTCTTCTGAGAAATGTGCTAACAGCGACTTATTGAGGCCAGCTTCGGCGTCTGTTTTGTGTTTTATGACCCTGGAGAGCAGCTCTTCACATTGTTTACCCACAAAGGTAGAATAAACACCATTTCTACTCACTGACATGCACATTTAAGATGCAGTACGTAGAAGGATTCATGTGTGTCAAGGGACAGACAGCATAAAGAGTTAGGTCTCTTTGATGTGTCTGAGGAGGCACCACAGCAATCGACACTTACTGTAAGACACTGGGCAAGGAAAGGATGGATGCTAAGTTACAGTATATGGCCACAAGTATGTAGATAGCTGAACATTGCACCCATATGTGATTATTGAACACCTAATGTTGTGCTATAACAGCCTCCACTCTTCTGGGAAGGTTTTTCGTGACACCTGGAGGCTGAATGCATAGAGATGTGCTTTCATTCAGCCACACAAGTAAGAGATCACGTTCAGACTGGCTTCAGCCTTGTGTTAAAGTCAGCGGCAGCCCCTTAACCCTCGGATTCGTTTGAAGGAGTCCGCTTGCAGCAGGGGTGCCAACACAGAGGGCTCCCGGACCAAAAACAACGCCACATCCTAAGATCAATCCTGGTCCCAGGGACCAAGTACTTCCTCATTGTGGTTGCTGTTGTCTGCACTTGAATAATCAGCGAAGTTCAGCCCTGCAAACGCCACTCGGCAGTTCCTGAACCACTGGAAAGTTCTACCACGGAGCAGGTACTTTTATTTGCCACCTGCTACAGGCCTTTTTTCAAACAGGCCTCGACTTTCCCCTCACATTTGCAAACTTTCAAGGATTTTAAGGGGAACCATATATTACAAGGCCATGGCTGAGGTAGCCAGCAGCATACTGCATCTTAATTAGAACAAGAATAGAATTTTGATAGAATTTAAGATATTCATAATTATAATGGAGAGTAATTGGGCAAATGTATGCAAAGCTGAGGTCAATGAACTCTCATGTTACCAGAGGTCAGATGTAAAGTGCCTCCATGTCTGAAATAAAACCCTGGGGTCTCTTTAAATTGGATTATAAACAGGATAGGAAGAATAAAAAACATATTTGTGCAACACAAAATTCAGTTTCATTTTTCTTGATTTTCTCTAATCTTTCTTCCCCCCCTATGATTGACTGACTATGTGTAGTTGTTTCAGGCCTTTTAAAAAAAGTGGGGGAGGAAAAATCTGTCTTCTGATGAACTAGTCATAACTGGCGGACATGTGCAACCTGTACGATGGGGATACACAAGCAGACATCACTTTGGTTTAAGGTTTCACAAGCCACACAGGTTGGAAACCACTGGTGTAAACAATGTGCGCGTATATGCATGTGAAATGCAATATGTATTATGCTCATGTACAGTGTGTACAGCAGAGGTATGAATCAGGAGTTTGATCCACAGGAGGAAAATGGAGAGATCAACTGATGTGAACAGAGGAAAGGGGGCTAATGGAAGGTGCACAGGTGGAGGCTGGAGTACTGACGGGGGGAGCAGCACTGCTGCGAGGGGAAGTTAAGTACCAAATCTGGAGAGGCAGATAGCGACGCCTGGCCACACTACAGTCACTCTCCTTCTGGTAGTCTCTCTCCATCCCTCTCTCCTTTTTCCTCCCTCTCTCCTGTCTTTCTCCCCCCATTAAGTGTCAGATAAATTACCCCCGCCCTATTCCACCATCTCTAAGTGATCCACTGGCAGAGTGCCCAACTTGGCTCAGGAAAAGAAAGAAAGATATTACGAGTAACACAGGGAGAGAGGAGTAATACATGGAGCGATTTTGAACATGAAAGTGCAGGGAAACAGGAGAGGGGGGTTATGTAGATAGAGATTTGGAGAGAGAATGAAAAATTGAAACACATGAAAGTGACGCCGGGCAAAATGTGTGCGAATGCAGATTTCTGCTGATCTTTCCATGTGACTAGGCAGTGTACCTCTATAGCTAATCCTTGGCAGAGGCATCGGTCCTCCCATTCATCCACACTGATTCTTCCTGACAAAGGAGAACATCCCTCCTCTCTTCATCTCTCTCCTTTCCTCCCAGAACAATATGTAGCAGGACGAGGAAGATGACAGGAGGAGAGAGCGAGGGGGGAAACATACTACACTAACTCGATTTACTCATACTGCTCTTCTGTCACAGGCTTCTCCTCCTCCAATCTGTCTATCAGCCTAACTCCGTCTCTTCTTATCTCACCGGCAAAGCGAAGACGTCTAATCTCCGCTCACACCATCAGTTCTTATGATGCAGGGTTGTTTCAAAGTGACAAGCAGGCGGCCTTTGATTTGAGATGTGACCGTCAAAATGTGAATGAAATTAAATCAATTTTGAGACCCATTCAATGTTTGTGCTATTAATAAAATGCAGGCTAGGGCTGCAACTAACAAGTGAAACTTCGCTATTAATTGTTCTATTAATCGTTCCGCTCAGTCATTGTTGGTATGTCAAGGTTTTTGTTCTCGCATGGTAGTTTACAAATGACCACAGGCAGATTTACCATTAATGTTCATTAACATTTTTTAAACAATAGGTCCTTAATTTCACAAAGAGGTAGACAAAACAAGCTAATCGTTTCAAGCCAATAATCGTGGCTAGTTACAATTTGAAAATGTCAACAGAAAAAAGTCTGAAACTGCAACTAGCTTTTTTTTTTAATCAGCTGTAGCTTAGCTAAGCTATAGGCTAAGCTATAGGTGTATCTATGAGTTGAGCAAACTCCATCTCGGGTAACAAATTGTCTGGGGTCGCTTGAGTGTAAACTTCCCAAATCCAGTCCAATCCAAATGCAAGCCAAAAAGCAGGACAGATGTTACCCTTCACATGCTGAGAAATTAAAATCTTGTGCCAAGTAAAACTATTTAAATTATCGATTACTGTTTTGATTCATTTTTTAAAAATTTAATGAATGTTTTGGTCTAAAAAATAAGTCTAAGTCTAAAAAAAAGCCCAAGGTCCCAGAGCAGATACATCCAAACTGCTTTTTTTGTCGACAACAGTCGACAACTCAAAGTTTATTAATTTGCAGAAATATAAAACAGGGGGAAGCATCAAATAATTACATTTAAGAAGCTGGAACCGGCACACATTTGGGATTTTTGCATAACAAATCCTCTGAAGCTGCCGTATTCAAAATGCCTCTGCTATAAAGATACCTACAGATTCTTGCACAACTCTTATTAAGTGGAGTCGCGCTCACTGTGTTCTGGCTAAGAATCAACAACTGTGCACAATAGGCTTAAATAACCCCACAATTCAGTAATATGGGGCATGGTGGCTATTCAGAAAGAGTCCCCAGCTGCTCGCCCTCAATCAAACCTTGCCAATCTGGAAAGGTATCAGAAGAGATATGTGGCCTGATTGCGTGGTGTGTTCATGTCCTGCTCTGGCTGCTCTCATTTCAGTCACTTCAGCAGGGACACAAACAGGCTTCCAAAGAGGCCTCTGGGGCCATCTGGTGGTTGAGATAGTTAATAGTTAACAGCTAGTAAAAACAACATGAGGACAATTACCCATCAGAGTCAATGCTGTTTTCTTGAACCATGGCTTTTAGGGCATCCGAGTTTGCTGAGGGAGAGAGAAAGAGAGAGAGTTACACACTTACACAGATAGAAGAAAGGAACCGGGAGAGGAGGAGATAAAGGTAGGTTTGGAATTAGCGAGAAGAACGCTCCAATGACTTCAAACGCAGAGCGCTTATTGAAAGATGATTACAACTGATTAATCCTTAACTAAATTAAATGGCACACATGAGTTCACTAAGCAGAATTACTGTAGACAAAAACAAAAGAATGTACCAGACCAGCAAAAAAAAAAAACTTTGTAGGAGCAAACAAACTCCAGAATATGACTCTGAAAACCCTAATTTATGTGTAATGGTTGAGAATTTGGCCTAGGGGTGTACAGTTGTTTAGATTTTTTTTAAACATCCACAACAACACCAACTTCTGCTCCCAGACAAAGTCGCATCAACTCAGTTCAGACATAGATTTGCATAATTTGTTCCCAGGCAAAGATTTCCCTAAGGCCCGGCGCTGATGCATTCACTGACTTCCCATAAGCACACTGCATGCACAGATAATGGTGGGAGATGTATTGAGCGTGGTGCTGAGACGGGGATGAATCACGTAGGTGAACGTTGGGGTTTCAGGTTATGATTTTATCTGAACGTGCGCAGGCATCTGACTCAATCCGCGGTTGTCCTCCTCTCCCCGGATCATCCTCCCATCATGAGGCTGTGCAGGTTTTTACGACAACAAGCTGGATAACAGCTAAACAGATATTTAACTCAGTCAATGAGTATTATGAACTTGTAACTGCTTTGACGGTAATTTCACTTTTAAAAGTCTACCCTTTGAGGACTGCGGCACTGGGTTTTGGTTATTTCACATCGAATTTTTTGTGTTTTTGTTTTGTTTTTGTCCTTGCTTTTCTCACTGGTTTGAAAGTAGGGACGGATCATTTAAAAAAAGATGATATCGCGTGTTCCTGTGCACCAATCAGTGTCAAGAAATATTTAAATCAAATCAAACCACGACCCCACAGTTTCTGATGAAGACGATTAGTCAAATTATTGAGTGTTCTACTAAAATGTAATAACATTTAAAACTTTTATTTTTGTTTATTGGTCATATATCTTGTCATACAATGTTATAGAGAAGCGTTTCAAACAGAAGTTTCAGGTGTTTTAAAAGGGAAATAAGGTCCCCTTTAGATGTTTTTTCATTTATTTTTCAAAATATACTGTATCCCAACACAGCTCCTTCTATACAAAACTCTTCAAAATGAGTCAGTTTTATGGCCACTTTAAACAAACATTTTAAAAAGTAACTGTAATGTGCTGTATATTTCTGGACCCATTTAATTATTTCTTTCGTTCCTACATACACTATACCTGGCTAAATGTAGATAAATGTTGACAATGCAGCTACAGTAAAGCTTGACTACAAGCAAATGTAAGCAATTTTCAATCCAATGGGTTTAGTAGTAGTAATGTCAGTAGTAATGGGCTACTTTAGCCTTTAAAACACAACGCAATGTGGTCAAAAGCCAGAGTATACTAGCCTAGAAATGTAGACGCACCCTAGCAGCAGCAAATATAATTTGCAGCTAGGGTCAGTTTAGCAACTCTCCGTTGGCTTGTGAGCTGGAAAAAACAAATTCTGGTCAAGCCAATCACATCGTCTACAGAGTTGGTGGGATGGCTTAACATGAGGACATGAGGACATAAGGACATAAGGACATAAGGACATGAGAGACGGTTTTGCGTAAATTCCCTGCTACTTAAAAACAAAGAAGATGGCTTTGGCCACAACTCTTGAAGACTTGGAGTTAAGCACTGAAGTCACTCTTAAAAAAGGAAGATGTGTTTGGAGTTTTGCCGACGGGATACGGCAAAGTTTAATCTATCAACTTGTAGTATTAACCTTTTGAGTGCAAAGGGAATTTGAAAGACAACCGTTTATCCTATGGCTTGTCAAGCCATCAGCCTTTTAAGTAATAACTAAGTATATCTTCCTTTTTACCATTCAGACATTTTTAATTATTGAGTAAATTACAAACACACAAGAACAGAAAAGTGACAGGTAATTTATCCTTCAGTATAATTTTATTTTTTTACTGTCACGCTTTTATTTTGAGATTATCTGTAGATGGCAGTTTTTGCTCAGCCACAAAAGATGGCTACTGCTCCTCACAGTGACATGTCTATTTATAGACAAACTGCTACTTGTGGAAAATCCCTTCCAGTGTTCCAGATAATTATTTCCATGAAAAATAACAATGTAGGTTTTTAGAGTAGCCAGTAGAGAAGCGTACATACATTATCCCAGTTGAATGGTTAAGGAGGAGTATGAGGATGAGTCACAGTTAACTGAGTCCAACTCTGCAAACACTGTTACGAGGAAAACGGTGATAAGTCAGTTCAAAGTTTTGCATCTTGTTGGTGGAACAAAAAAATCAACCCAGCCACAACACAAACAGGACAACGCAGCCTTCGTGTGTCATACAGTCTGTCTTGAGGATAAGATATGAAGGATGGTGTATACTGCAGCTTTAGGGATCAATACTCACAGATAAGCTTTGTCTGTTTACTTCTTGTATTTCAAAAGATTTTAGCTCAACAATATGACCTTGGCATGTCTCATTTTTTTAAGTAAATTGATCCCTTTGATTAATTTTTCAAATAAATGAAATTCGTAAGAAGACATTAACATGGTAAACGGAAGCTGCATTAAATCTGTTTTCTTTATGTTTTTGAAAATCTAAATTCATGTATTGCTAGTGTTAGCACTGCACTTTATCCATTATCTATGAATAATAATGTAGTTATAAGCTGATATTTTCAAGTGTTTAGTATTTTTAAGTCTTCACCTAACAATGTGCAGTATCCATCAACACTTACTATCTTTCTTTGAAGACATATTTTGCATAATTACAAATGTCACAGTATAATGTCATGTATTTTCTGTTTATAAACCAAGAGGCGCTTAACGTCTTGACAACCACCTCAAACAACACTTAAAAAGTCCCACTACATCAGTGTATTTAGACTATTTATTGGATGTTTATATAATGTGAATAGGTCCTAGAGAGAGTGTAGGGGTATAAATGTTACTGCAGAGATAGAAAGTATGCATGCTGGGTTTAAAACTGAGGCATTTGAGCCATGTTTTTCCCAATGTAGAGCTACATTTTCGGGTGTTGCATAACACACCGTATTCTAAACAGATGGCGTGGCATCCAATAAAAATGACAAAAAAAATAATAAAAAAAGTCAAGTAATCTTGAATCTACTGTGTAATTGTCATACGCCTTCTTTTTCCCACCTTACACTTCTGTCTCTTTCCATGCTTCTGTATGATTTAGATTTATTTATATTACGTTAAAAAAATAAAAGTTGTTGAAAACTATATATTGCTCTCAATGTGCACAGGCATAAAAACCCACGGCCAGCCCAAGCTCTTTTCTGCCATAACACATTTCCCAACTATTGCTGGGAGAAGCTATAATGGAACTAAACACTGAACCAGCACGCTATCCAAGTGCCAAGCAAAATGCAACAAATACACTGCTCAAGTGAAACAGTCTTCCTCTATTTCCCTTAAATATCAAAACATACCTACAAATAGTTTGAACAGTTATTAACCTGATTTCAACAGAACTCCACTGCTGCGGGAGGTTTATTAGCACTGATGGAAATGCTGTAATCTACACTGTCAGGAAAGCCATGTGTGTTCGTACTAATCAAACTAAGACAATACGAGCACCGATCTCTAGCTCTTCTGTTGCCACTTATAAACTCAGCTGAACAAACAACTGCCATTCCTTGGAGTAAGGAGAGTGCTGTGATTTATTACAAATTTAACTGCATGTTCCAGCTCAGTGAAATCAGTTCAATTCACAGAAATAAAAGCAATTTTAATTTTAATGACAGCCAAGACACTGCTGGGACTTCACTGGGAAACAGTGACGTAAGCGCCCATGTTGTTTAAACCACATTCATTAGTAATTTCCTGTAATAGCTAGATTGTCTCAGTGTTGAACAAACATGAAGATCCTCATTCCACAGTCTTACACACACACTCACACACACACTTCCCAAATAGTGTGTGACAATGAACTTGCAGCTGTTATAATGACTTCATGGAAGAAACAGAAACAGTACATTGTGTAATCGACATGCAGGTTTCTAAAAGGTGGAAAAAAAGAAATTGATTGAGTGTTTGTCGTTAAGTACGTCTGGACACATACCTTCATTTTTCATGATGTAGTGGACAATCTGCCCGACTGTGTCATTGTTTTCACTGATGGTGTCATTCATATCTGGAAGATAAGCAGAAAATGATACACACAATTAGAAAGACGTATTAAGTGTATCATAATTTCTGTTACATGTTAAAAGTCACAAATATTTAGACTTTATATTTTGGAATCCAGTACTCACTAATCTAAAGACTATTGTAACTGATGAATGGTGTTTTGAGAGGAAAAACCCTCTTTGGGCATTAGCTAAGGGCCACCTTTAACATAAACGCATCGTAAACGCTGAACATGATACAAAGAACTCATAATTCAAGAGCATTTGTTAATATTACAACTTGACTGTACTCCAATACTGTAGGTTTCACTGAAGCAGGTTTGCAATTCATTATTTAAATTGGCAACCCACATATAGAGTGCATTTTCTTTGCGTATAACCTTAAATACAAGCTTGGCAATATACTGATATAAGAGTAGATATTGTCTGTAAAAATAATATTATGAAATTGTTTGTTTCTTAAAGTCTTAAATTTGCATTCATGGCATGTTTTTGCCACTTGGGGGCAACGCAACAAGCTGTAAACAACACAACAATTTCCATATGAAAGAATTTTGATATTCTTATCAATGTATTTGTTACAGCAATAGGTAGCAAGTTTTGTGATATTTTGTTTTGTTAACAAACCTCACTTCTGCCCTCATGTGATCATGTGATCATGTGATTTTAAGACCCGAGGAGACAGATCTTTTAAAGCTGTGGCGCCTCGCCTCTGGAATGAGCTACCTTGTACCATTCGTTCCCTTGTTTGTATAGACACTTTTAGGAAACAACTAAAGACCCACTTTTTTAAACTTGTTTTTTAGTTCAATACTGTGTTTTACTGTATCCGTTTGTTGTTTTAATTTATTTTATTTTTATTTTCATTTTATAAACTTGTGCAGCACTTTGTGATCCTGGTCTGTGAAAAGTGCTATAGAAATAATGTTTACTTACTTGATCATCATATCTCTACACATACAGTCATTAACTGTTCTCCTTATGTATGAGCCCCGTCCACTCAGCACACACACCCCTATGAGGCACTGACTACAGCTTCCTGTGATCTGTTTCCTGAGCTTTTCCACACTTCTGATAAACATAATACTCTTCCAAAAGACTACAGCCAGTGTTGGAGAACTCAAGTCCTGGACTCAGACTCAAGTCTCTATTCTCTGGACACAAGTCAGACTTAAGACCCCATTCTCTGGATTTGTGACTTGACTTGGACTCGCGGACAAATGACTTATACTTGGACTCATAATATATAATATCGGACTTGAGGAGTCATGAAAAAGGACTCAGAAGTTGGATGAAGTTTCGGATTAAATAGGTTATAAAAATGAGATTTAACATGTTACACTTTTCCCGTTTTGGGCTCCAAATCTGGCCTTGAAGCAGCTGGGGAGACGTTCCATCCTGGGCTGATGTTCTTTTGGTGTAACACCCTTTATTTCACCAATAATATTAGCAAAGGATGAAGTCACCATGTCTTGAGAAGCTTTTTGTTTATTGTTAACTGTTAACTCACTTTGCATCATCTTTGGGTCTCTTTTTTTCCCCCCCTCACAGCCACACATACGCTTTTTGGTCCGACACCGCAACCTCTCGCTCTCCTTGCTTGACAACACACTCACTTAACGCTTCATTCTCGCTCTTACTTTCACTACTCTGGTAGTGCAAGATTCCCAGACTCCCTACTACATGATCACATTTGGAAAATGCAGAGATGTTGTGCTGTGTGGCAGAAAAAGAAGTCAGTAAATAAACTTGCTATAGTAACAGTGGTGTCTTTTTTGTTGACTGTAGATGCTCTGTTATATAAGCTCTTTAAAATGTGCTAGAGTGGGGAAATGTAGGCAGTCTTAAGATATAACACAGACTCAACCTTTTGGACTTGTACTCAGACTTGAACATTTGGGACTGGAGACTAGACAGTTGGTGACTGGACTGCAGCACTTCTTACAGCAAATTAATGGGAGTCTTCCGGTGTGTCATGGCTGAGTTTAAACCTGTCCACTGTAAAGGAAGCTGCTGAGATCACATTAACTGCACAAGAAAAAAACAACGTTATGCCTGTCCTTTTCCAATACTTAACTCCACTAAACACATAAGGTAATAATAAACATGGTTCAATGGAGGGGTTCAGGGCTATGGCAAACATGTGAAATAGGGGAGATGTGATGTATCAGGAGGAAAACTGTGCAGAGGTTTGTCGTATGATAACAGATAAATGAGAAAGGCAGTTGGCAACAACTCTCATCCATTTTAGCAGCATGGTGTAAACAGTTCATTCTTTCCATAACATTTCTCATGCCTATGATGTACCCAAGGGCAACTCAGTGATGCCAGAGGTTTCCTATCTGCACACAACAATTAATAGAAGGGAAGGCAAGGAAGCACTAACATCCCCTCTCTCTGTGTGTTCATGCCGCATACCGTCTTTGCAACAAGTAAAGACGCAACACATGCAAACGGAGGGGAAACCAGGCGAGTTTACCTTTGTTTTCAGTATGCTGAAGTTCAGGAAGTCAACAACTTTTTCTGAGAGGCCAGAAACCTCATCCTCACAAACACAATGGTCTTGGGAATTTAGCATTATCTGCAGTTATCATTACGAGCCGAGGGAAATTAAACCGGTTCTTTGCAGAGGATGTCTTCGTTTCCCGTTGTGTCACAACTTACTATAAGTATGTAGTACTATATAATCTCTTAAATGAGGGTGCATAAAATAAATAACTATTCTTGAAAGGAACTCTGACAAATATTGGTTTCTAGCATGTTTTAATGTGTATTTAAAATCTTTTTTTTCTGCAAAGAAACGAGCCATTCACATGATCACACAAGTATATTCTTATCAACATCTGTCTGCACATACACTAGAGCTGTGTAATTAATCAAAATTTAAATAACTATTACCATTTTGGCTCCTAATGATTACAAAAACAAACAAAAAAATCGGGAAAAGCAATTATTTTGCACATTACGTTTAGCAATTAAACTTTGTCTTATGTTCTAAAGGAAAAACATTTCAAATGGGAAACTTTACAGCTCTAGGTGTTTTCACTGTTGATATGTTTAACTGTTTCACTGCTTTTAAAGTATAATAAATGCAACAACTTTCCAAAAGTGTACAGAATAATCCTATCAAAACTGACCAAACAAATTGTGACTATGATTTTGATAGAGCAGCCATAACCTACACTACCGGGCACACTGAGTAATGATTGTAATGCATTTCACCATCACATGACAGGAAAATGGAAAACGTCCAGCAGACTAATGACTCATTTGGAAAACAACTCATAAAAATAATCTATGCTTCTTCTGCATTTAGTTTTCCATTGGCTAAGACACAGTCAGACTGACTGCGAGAGAATTCGGACTGATAATGATTAAGTTCATGTGCTGCAGTTGTGAAAAAAGGAGGGAGACAAGGTGAAAAAAATTGTAATCCTTAAAATTTTCAATGAATCAAATCCCATCTTGGATGGATTTATGGTCGGCATTTTTCTCTGAATTAGCCATTTAATGCATCTACATACTGCAATTGCCCAGTCTCCATATAGTAATCTACATTGTTAGTGTCAGCAGCCGCCTTTCCTGCACTGGATTCAAATTGCCTTCACACAAACGAGGGGAAAAGAAGAAACGAGGCAGCATGTACTCTAGCGTAGTTTTATTTTATTTTATTTTTTTAATTTCAGCTGTTTCACAGCTGTATCAGAGCTAGATTACTGCTAATGCAAACTCAACATCCTACTGCCGCTGTCTGTCGTCTGGTGACATAGAGGTGGCTTTTATTGTGAGGAAGTCACAGGAAGCCATCATTTGAGTTAACCGCCGAAAATGGCCGTTTTCTGCAGTTTTCCTGGATGAATTTTAAATATCGTAAGGGAGTAACAAAACAAGTCAGAGCAGTCCCAGTGAGTGGCAAACTTCCAACTCTAGAAAGGAACCAGATTGCAATGCGATAATTATTGACTGAGCTTTTTTTCCCAAAACTGGAGATTGTGCTGCACTGTAAACACGTGCAACAATTGTTCTTCAAATTGCCTTTCTCACAGAGAAGTGTTTCCTGCCTCTACAATTCTAGGACCTGTAATATTAAAATGCACTTGATGTTACCACGGTAACCTTTGATGGGTCTTTCCGGTGCGTTTATTTATAAAAGCCATGACAGGTTTAATCCACATCCTCACATTTGTTTTTTTAGTTTTTAATAATTCTTCAATGTGATTTGTATTCATGTGTGTAAACAAATATAAAAATAATTTTTTTTGCATAAAACTAAAAATTATCATTAAAACACATCAATGAATTGACCTGTATCTGACCTGGTACTGCATCTTAAAATTCTGCATGCTTCCAAGTCATAGCATCTTTTCTGTCAAACAATTTTCCCTTCCCTCTTTTACCACCTCAGTAACGTATTGTCCATCTACTTAGATAAACATGACCCTGATTTAGCGATAATCTTGGGTGTGTACTGTATATGGATGCCTGGAAACAATGAGCACATTGATGCAATAAACACATAAAACTAGTCATAATGGTGTCAAACAGCAACACATTACTATGAGTCTGCAATGTCACAAACACCCAAAAGTTTTGGGAGTTTGCTTCAACTCCCTCCCTCTTTAATTCAGATTGCCTTACCGTCGCCCAACTCAGGATCCTTTTCTTCCTCCTTAAACTCCCCTTCCTCCCCATCATGGGCGTCAGTGGTGCACCGGTAGCCCTTCCTCTTCAACACGTGGCAGATGACCACCCCCAACAGGCCCAGAAGGAAGAAAACAGGCACCAGAATGAAAGCGATGTACTCTGGGTTGCTCACGGCTGCACCTTCTCCAGTAGCTGTTGGCTGACCTGCTAGAAGATAAAGAGACATAAAAAACCCAAAATGATTCTAAATGTTGAAACAGAACACGCAGAAGATCAAAATAATGGATTGTCATCATAACGCCCCTTGATGGCTACCCGATATCCACAGTGAGTCAGAGGGTGCATTTGGGACCGAGCAGCTGAGGGGATTTAAATGCTATCAGCTGCATGACAGAGATTTCATGTTCCCTTCCTGGATCAATAGTCTGCTGCTGCTGTCTCTGCCCTCTAACTGCTTGATCTGGTGCAAGACGCCCCCGATTTCACAGCTTATGAGGCAGAGAGAGTAAAAAGGCAAAAACTATAAACATCCATTCTACATGTTGGTCATATCATAGTATTTTTTATAGAAATTTATAGCAGCAAAAAATGGCACAAGGACCATAAACTTTACCAAGTTATAGCTCTAGCTTTGCTCTCCCACTTCCATCTGCCCACCCACCTACACACAGGACTTTAGACCCATTAGGGTGCAACAGGACTGAGAAGAGTGCTGATCTTAGGTCATTCATTATTTGTCTATAATAAGTGACAAAGTGGTGTAAACTCCAATCCCACCTTCCCTGAGTCAAAAGTAATGTCTTCATATTGATTGTCTAGTCTGAGCAACAGTCCACAATTTCAGAATATTTAGTTTACAATTAATAAATGCCTAACAAACGGAGAAAATAATCACTTAGCAGCAAATATTTCCCTTTTTTGCTTAAAATAATCCAATAATCTATTATAAAATTACCAAAATACTGCCAAATTATTTTTCTTTCAAAATGATGATGTTTAAGGTCAAGGGATAGACAGTGACCTGTGGTCAGCTAAAAGCGAAGGCTCTCCTGGCTCCTGCAGTCAGGGCACCACGCGAGGAGGAATTCCAGCACAACACACAAGAAGCCTTTTGTTTTCCTGTTCGCATCAGGGTGTCTGTGGCTGTGTGTGTGTGTGTGTGTGTGTGTGTGTGTGTGTGTGTGTGCGTGCGTGCGTGCATGCGTGGTCTTGTTTAACTATATTCGTGGAGTCCAGTACACTTGTGGGGCCCTGACTGCTTTGTGGGGCCAAAATGCCAGACCCCACAACTTTAAAAGGGCTGTTTGAGGGATAAGACTTAAGAGAGAGAGAGTAAGGGTTAGACTAAGGTTATGGTTAGGGTGAGAGTAATGGTTAAGGTTAGCCATTTAGTTGTGAGGGTTAAGGTCAGGGTAAGTGGCTAGGGAATGCATTATGTCAATGAGGGGTCACATAAAGATAGTCCCACAAACTTATGTGTTTGTGTGTGTAAGTGAGAGTGAGGGGCACACATAGAGAGAGAGAGAGACAACCAAAGACAGAAATGGTAGCTCACAGTTTGAACAGAATCTCATATCATATCAGAATCAAATGAGATGTTGATGCCATTTTGAAATTTTACCACAACAGTGCGTATGCTGTAGGCGTGTATCTGCATAGCTAACCCTGTGCCTCCTGATGCATACAGGCATGTGTGCTCCCCCATTGTTCCAGTTCCCTGACGCATCAGACTGAACACACTGGTTGAGGCCAATTGTCTGCTTAGTGACAATCCTATGGCCGTGTGCTTATACACCAGTAGGCTGGCCTGGCACGTGCCCATGCCCATGCCTCTCCACGAGTAATCACAGGCCAATTAGAAGATTGTATTAAAAAGCATCAAGAAAAAAAGACGGGAGACTGCCAAATAGGTTGAGTACAATCAACTTTGAGGAGGATTTACATTTGAGTCATAAAAATCTCTTAGCAACCACTGCTGCTACCATGATGAAAGTCATCAAAGTGACAGACAGAAAATAAAGAGATATCTGAGACACATGCACATTACGTGTGGATTTATATAGTAATCATGTGGATTCACACAGTACATAGGGTTGGGAATCGATTAAATGTTTTGTGTACTGAGGTTTTTATTTTGTAGTCCTTCCACTCTTAAGCCCTAAACATGCTTGTAAAAGTCACCTTCTCTCACAGTAATGACACAGTAAACCATGTCAGAGGCTCAGTCAGGTTTAAAGGTGGAGAATTGGCTTCTTAGAACATGAAACATGAGGTGGTCAGATGTAATGTAATAAAGTAGATGAACAGCCTATTAGTGCACTATTTGTGTGTTTTGCCTAATTATTTTATGTATGTGATATTAGATGACGTGTATATACACACACAACATTACATTTTTCAGCACTCTTGCCTAAACTTTAACTTGTTGTCCATTGTCCCATCATCTTTCAGTCACTCTGTTTTCTGATTTGTACATGTCTGGTGACAGGGATTTTTAAATAAAAATCAACACATTTAAAAAAAAACACACACACAATGAGTATTAACTTATCAGAATCGAGCATTGAATCATTCTAGAGAATTGCGATGCATCTAAGAATCAATCATTTTTCCCATCACTAATTGATACAATAAATTCTGATATTTATAAGCAACTTTTGGGCTTTGGTAAGCTTTAATTAGATACTTTGTACGAATATAAATAGGGCTACTGAACGTCATACAGGGATCTAAAACCAGAAGTTAAAATCAAATCTCAGGCTGCAACTAGCTTATATTTTTGTTATGGAGTAATCCGTCCACTACTTTATTTTAAATATCTTGATCTTGAAGTCAATAACATTTCAGAAAATACCAAATATACCAAATATTTTTGCATTTTAACTTGATCTTTTTTGTTAAACATTCAATTGATTATCGAAATTGTAACTAATCAACTAATAGTTTCACATGTTTTGTCTGATCGTAAAACACATCATTTGATCAGATTGCCCAATTTAAATCATAACTTTTTATTTTATTTTAGTTTATTTTATTTTATTTTATTTTATAGCGGGGTTGACATTAGGTCCACTAAAAATAAACTGGAGAAGAAAAACAACTGTGTTTATTTTGACTTTTTGAGATTATGAGAGGTGAATCTGGGCGAGAGAAAATGTTTCTCAGCACCATACTGTGTTACACACGAGGTTGCAACATCCAATGAATCTCCGGATTTTAGATAGAGGAGCAAAAGTATTTCTGTCGACACAGTCAAATCCCTCAATTGAAACATCCTGTGGAGCTGAGTGCAGGCTGGATAGGTCAGCATTACTGTTCTGCTGCTTTAATTCCCTGCAGTTTTTATCTGCCTAAAGGTTATCGACTTCTCTACTGCAAAAGCTTCTTTCACAGAATGATGTAAAATCAATCTCTGCAAAAAACACACAAAAGCAGATTTGTGATTGAATTGTTTGGCTTTATCCTTTCTTTTGCTGCTCTTCCCCTTCCTTGGTCTCTTATCTTGTGTGTTGAACATCAGATGCAATAATGAGACACATTTTTTTAGCCGTTAGTTAGGAAAAGTCCATTTCAACTCTGCTTGTGTGGGCTGGACTATTTAAATCTTGAACTTTGCATTTTTTCCTGCCTCAAGATTGGAACATGGAAATCAGTCATTACCACCAGTATCAGTGGATAATGCTGATGAGCACACCACAACACCAAATGGCAAAAAGGAGGATGTTACTGTACCTGTGATCAGCAAAAGACCTCGGGACACCAGACAGCATGACATGTGTTCCCTACCCTAAATAATATTTACCGTTTCAATTTATGTTTCAGATTAGAGCTGCATGATATGAGGAAAATATGCAACAACGTTGTAGAATATCGCGATAACAATATAACTAAGATATAACGCGATAAATGAACAGGAAGCACAAATTGAACATTGAATTAATTATATGTATATTACGCACCACCACCACTCAAAAAAGAATGACAGTTACATTATTCAGTTCGGTGTTCTAATGATTTTTTCTTTTACCTACCACAAAAAACTCAGTGTTTTTCATGATATGTTGCAACCTTTCTCTGTGTTTATTGCACCAGTGGATATTGCAAAGCCTGTAAAATATATGTACACACACATATATAGGTATGTATATTGTGCAGCCCCATTTCCGATCATTTCAAACTTTGCGAGTCACTTCTTGGCAAATATTGCAATAAATAAGAATAGCTTGAGCAAAATTAGGAATTCAGAAACAACTGTTGATGATGGAAAGGGCAGCCTCTGCTTTACAGGGACTATGCAGGGATGATGGGTTAGATGGACCATGGACATTCATTAAAGATGATATCAACAACAGTCATTTAGCCCAAGTTCTTTATTTGTTTTGACTGACCAAGCTCAGGCGATGCAACGTCATCCTAAGTCTACGTGTATGTATGTGTGTATGTATGTACATGTGTATGTATGTGCTCGCATATACAGTATGTGTGTATATACACCCTTTTTTTCTGTAACCTCTGATGTAGTGTCCTTGTGTGTTTGTTGTATTGGTGTTTGTTTTGTTTGCTTTATAATTAAAATATTGGCTGCAAGACTTCTGCCCTTTATTTGATCCGTGACCTCTCAGCCACAGCCAGTCAGTAATCTGATCCTCAACCAGATGTAACCGCATTATTACTCTCCCTTTATTCATCTCGGGAAGGAGAGAGAACAGAAATGGAAACCGCTTTGAGGTCCGCTCATTGACCACCGTTTGGCTAGTCGATAACCTCTCCTTGTTTTCCAACATCTATTTCCACATTCACCTTCCCCGACTATCATTCGCAGAGAATTCCCCCCAGGAGGTAAATCTTTCTTTCTCTATTCATAATCTCCCCAAGACGTAGAGTTAGAGAAGTCAATTAAAAGTTACTGAATAGCTGTAAATACACTTCATAACTTTCAATCAAAACTGTTAAGAAAGTGAAAAAATAAAAGGTTTTCATTTCACCACAACAACACATTAGAAGGGGTTTGTGTTCATGTGTTTAAAAGGATCTGCCCATTTGTGGCTTACCCATTTCCTTGTATTCAGGAAATCATGTGCAGCTAGGAAAGCGGATCTAAGACCCTCAGACCTAAACTAATCACATCTCATTTTAAATTACACAAGTCAGTCTTTTCTTTCCAACCCTCTGTCCTTTATTGATTTAGTCCCTAAGAGAGCGTGTTCACGAGTGGAGAAGAAATCTCTTTCAATCACTGTTTCACGTGCAGATACAGCTCTGACACTGTGAGAGATGCCTGTACTCGCTGGTAATGGCACAACAAAACAGCTACAATTTGCAGTGAATGTCTGCATTTATACAGCCCAGCTCAGCCATGGCAAACGTGCACTTCACTTGTTGTGTGAAAAGTGGCTCAACTGCATTCTCATGCTGCACACTGATCAGTGAGAAGAACATTTTAATTTGTCATAAGCAGTGATGGGAATAATGGCATTACAAATAATGACGTTATAAATAATGGTGTTAGGGGGCAGTGCACAAGACAAGCGCATAAATGTTGACCATTGACCTTTTTCACGGCAGACATGTTGACATGTCATAGAAGGAAAAGCACAAGTGTGTTCAAAAGCCTTAATGACGGCTGCATTCCACTTAGGAGAGGCCATGGTGTGTGTGCTGACTCACTGAAATAGCTCACTAGGACACTTGATGAAATTGGGCCATTGTTAAGGTTATTCATTTCAGCTGTGCTTTTCGTACAATGACAAGTCACAATGTCTGCTGTGAAAAAGGTCCATTGGCTGAGGTTGAGTAAACTTTCATGGTAAGCCAATCAGAGGTAGAGTTTAGGCCTGCACAATTAATTGTTCTAAAATCGCAATCTTGAGTCACCCTTTTTTTATAACTTTGATTCTCATTTAATTTTTACGAGCCAACTGCATTACAAATGTTACTACTTTCTTCCGTGAGTTTTAAACATAGACTATATAAAATAGGATTTAAAGCGCTCCCAAGCGCTGCAGTGCTCTCCCTTCTCTTCATTGAAGCCTCTATGTCAACAGGCTTGTGTGGTAATGAGCAATGTGCTTTAGGTGCTAAAAAAAAATCTGTCTGGTACTGCCAATTTGTTTTGTTTTGACGTGGTCTAAAAAAAATGGCGGCAGAGAATCGTGACAACGATTCCAAGCCCAAAAAATCGTTACTCATATTTCCCCCCCAAATCGTGCAGCCCTAGTAGAGTTGGGCAGGTGTTCGAAAGCACGCACAGTCGGACACACAACAAATACAAATGAGGCAACCCACATTATGTGAACCAGTGACTGAGACCACAATAAGTCCTTCAGCCTGCCAATGAGTGTCAGGCTCAACTGGTAGTATGTTCAAGGTGTGTACGCTGCCGACAGCTAGAACAATCTGAGCGATATACAACATGTTTGCATTGTAAACACACGCTATTACTACCAAACTAACGTACTGAATGCCTAGGTCTAATTGAATAAGCATGATGATTCAGCCTTGGCTTTTTTCGCATGCCACAGACGCCAGTAGACTCTCCGTGGAAAATTTGAAGAGGCCTAGAATTTTAAAGGTTATAAAGAAAAGGAAAGAGTAACATGGAACTAAAGAATGCTGGCTTGAGTATTTCTTGATGCAAAGACACATACAGTACTCTTCTCTCACATTAGTCCTTTGTCCTAGGAGTATTTCAAGATATCCACAGACTCTTACTAAAGTCTCCGACATTTGTGTACTGTGAAACATCTATTGTTTGTAAGGCTTTTATCCTGACAAGACAATAAAAGACTCATTGCTAACCAGGCCAACAGCCTGTTCAAACATACACTTCTGAATTGACAAAGATGTGTGCTGTTTACATTCATTGTCCTACTCCAGTAGGATTACACTGAGGCAGTACGTTCCTGTCATGTATGTACTTTAGAATATGTTATTAAAGCAGAGACCATATTTTTTACAGTTACTAAGTACATGACGTTACTCAAATATTACAGTTCCACCTTAAAATGTTATATTCTGTAGTTTTGGCTGCTGCACTGAAAAGAATCACTGAACTTCACTGATGTGTTTATATAAGCCTTGCGGATATTGAAACTACTGACGAGTTCACTTGGTTAGTGAGGCAATTAAGTTTATTTATGTTCAAGTTTCATGAGCTTTTCAAATTCGACTTTACATGTTTAGTACAGGGAAATAATAGGATTTTTAAGAAGGAAACATACAGTGTAAGCTGGTAAAATAAAGTCTGCAGCAAACATCTCTTAAATAATTGGACAATTCATTAGACAAAAATCTTGAAAAATATGTAACTACCGGATATTAAGCCATAAGTGCCGTATAAACTCGAGATAGAAGGCTTAATTCCATTAATATTACTAAATTAAAGATACCTTGGGAAACATTTCATTAGAACAAGCTACAAAAACATAACAAAGTGTAAGTCATTAAACATCTTTATAACGTGCCTGTTGTTTATATGTTTACGGTGGCATTTTATGGCAGTTTGTCGTTTTTTTTTATGGTATCTTGCCCTAAATGCTCAATATGTTTTCTTCCTTCCTTCACTAACATCTTAATACATGGGCTGCATTATATCTTAAAGTTCGACTGTAACGCAGTAACTTGTGTGTTATGTGTATGTAATGTCTAATGTGTAGTAAGTAGCTAACGTTAATTAGTTTTTCAAAAAGATTGGCATCAACCACCTAGCCAGTATGATTTAGCGTTAGTAAACTCAACGATTTTTAAATGAGAGCATACTTTTCTAAAAGGATGACAAAATATAAAAGGACTCGGATTGTGCAGCACTGCTAACCTTACAACTTCCCACAGACGGTAAAATGCTTGGAAACTTACATGCATTGGCGGTGGAATTAGCCATTGAAGGACAGTTGTTACCGGGAGGCGTGGCGGTGATGTTCTGCAGAGCCGGCCGTTGAACCGTTAAACCGTGGTTAAACAGTCAAACTCATAGATATATACATCCGTACGGGTCAAAATAAACCAAGGGAGGGACTTGCCATGGCTCCTTACAAACATTAACGTATTTCCTGATTTCCGAAGGGTATACGCCCTGATTTTAAAGTGATACTCCCTCCAACAAAGAACCGTACACAGGAAAGAGAGTTCAGTTACTGCTACTTCCGTCTTAGTTAGCTTTTCATAAAAAAAGAGGTTTCAGTCAATGGTTTAAGTACTTTACTACTCTACTAAGTAGGCTACACGTATATGTCCATTGTATGCAACTTTATACTTCTTCTCCACTAGAATTCAGAAGGAGATGTTCTACCTTTATTTACTTTGCAAACTCATACTACAAAATCTCATCAACGGATTGTCATTAAAGATAAAACTTGGTAGTTTTTGTCAATTTTGATACTTATACTTAGACTTTTATACCTTTTCTCAAGTTAATACGTCTTTTACTTGTGACAGATTCTACACAGTGGTATTACTTATACTTAAGTTAGAGATGTGGTACTCTTTACCACCAGGTTTCAGTAAAGGATTATGTAAAGTATATAAAATGTAGGGCTTTTGTGCACTGATCCACAAATCCGTTATCCAACAATTTCCTCCAAGATGCAAAAAAAGTTATAAACCAAACACTTTGACAAAGTGACCTCTGTTTCCAGAAAAACAATAAAATATCAGGTTTGCAGCAAAGTATGGTGTTGATCCCATTTCTTTACTCCAAACAAAGATTCCAACCAGAAACATTCATGCCTACTAACTAGCTAACAGTAGTACAAAACCAAGCCCGAAGCATAGATAAGGTCGTAACGTTGAGTTGTACTTTTTTGACAGAAAAAAGACTTGAATAGCCTACTAATACAGACGTGGTAATTCATTTTAAAAACACAAAAAAGTGTGAGAAGAGCTATTTTGAGGGGGAAACAATCTGAATGTTTTGAATGTTGTTAACATTACCTTAGCTAGCTAACGGTAAATCAGTGGTGTCTATTTTGAGTGCATGGAGTTTGGCCACATGATTGTAATATAAGCGCATTTTCTCGTGTTCTGTTATTTATGTGTGGTTCTGACTCTTTTCCAGCTAGCTGGAAAATAGAAAAAAAAAGCTGTGACTATAGCTAGCTAGCTAGCCAGATAAAATGCTAACACCTTTGTTGTTAACACTGTAATTTCAGAGCCTTCAGTTGTGAGATTTCTACAGTACCTTGTGCTTTTCACATGAGTTTCTAAGCTCGAGGACGCAGTGGGCGGGAAAAGGATTTGAAATGTCCAAGTAGGTAAGTAAACCAAGTGTAGGCTACTTTTATTGAAATATGTTGCCTCAAGTTAAAATGGAAGTAACAAGATTTTCTTCTTGGGGAACTGCATTAACCCACTGCTTTAGGGACTTATACAGTGCGGTTTACACATTATATTTTTGATGTTATGTTTTCAGATTATCTTACTGCTTTTGGAACATCAACAACAAAAACAAACCGTTGGCAGCACATTTATGAACTTGATGTACGTTTACCCTAAATATTGGATTTTTTTAGACCATTTTGCATTTGTAAACACAAACTTAATTTGCCCAAGTTGATTTCCTGTTGCACACCATATGACAGAAAAATAACAAGTTTCCAGGCCGTTGCCTACAATGGAATGTCATTATGGCATCACAGATTCTAATTTAATAAAATTCTTTATGATATGATTCACTATGATGTCATAATGGCCACATTCTAAACACTAGTCTTTAAATAGAACACATTTACAGAAATTCACATTCACACCCTGACCTTAGGTATCGCAGCCTGATAGAGAAGGGCTTTCCAAATATTAATAAAGAAGACTTGTTATTTAGAGAAAGGTCAATTACCTGTGAAGATGTTTTGCGGACTTTGCAGACGAAAGGAGGTATACACCTAATTAACTGCTTGTTTGACGTTCTGCATTGAGAGGATGAGCACTAAATTTTGACGATTGTCATGTTTTTTGATTGTATTTTTCTGTAATGCAACTGATTATGTGTCTGTCGTATCTAATCACATGTGGTTTCATATATTTTAAATAGATTGAATCTGAAGATGATGAGGAAGTTGGAGACAAGCAGTTCTCCAGCCCACAGAGGAGGTAAGATGGTCACAATCACAGACTCAGGGTCCAGAAAAAAGACAAAACATGAGACAGAAAAAAATACCTAAAAAGCACAATAAAGTACTAAAAAAAGCAAAAGGACACGGTTAAAAACAAGATGTACAAATGAGAGACATCTATACCACTGTCTCTTCAGTGTATGATGTTGAACGTTATGCTTGATAAGGCCAAGATGACAAATTTTCAGTCAAATTTCAGCAAATACATTTATAGCCTATAAGGTTTCTTAAGACAGTTTGTAAAGTTTTCACTCCTGCAGGGACAAAAATGTCTCTTGCACTACATCTAGGTCTTTTCAGTAATATTCTCATAGCATCATTATGAGCTACTTTGAATGTCTTGCTGTAGTTTAACCACAAGTCTACAATATGCTCTCAACAGAGACAACTCCACTCCATCTTTACACACACTAAACTTGTGTAAGAGATTGTTTGCCTGTGATATGAATATCGTCATTTGTTCGGTAATAAAATGTCCAATATATTTTACCTTATTATTACTGACACTAAGATTATTATCAGACAGTTTTAATTCAGGACATTTATTCTCGGTCTGTGATTACTAAGGCGGCCTACTTTAGCAGCTTTGTCCTTAATAACGGGCACTTAAAAGAACACTAAGTCACTATCCTCAAACTAGCATTTGTAAAACGTTCAGCAGAAATATGATCGAAACCACTTGCTTTGTTGTAAAGCAACACCTTTTTAAAATCTTGGTGCACCTCATGTGACATGATCACTATTGAATCCTTGCTTTCAGTTTTGTCTACACTATTTTCAATAATGAGTCATAAATATATTAATGTTCTTCTTCTTGTTAATTAACATTTGTTTTATTCTCAATGGTATCATGAATGCCATTTTTATTCAATTTGTTAGGCAATAGAGACTTTGTTGTCATAATGTCTAAATACATTTCAAGACTTCTCAAAAAGAATAGGGATTACTGTCTTTCCCGAAGATCCAAAATCCAATATTGTAAGAAGTTCACAGCATACAGTTGAATAATCATCTGCATTTTCTCCTTGTTATCAGAGTCATTGTTCAGGAGGACAACACTGTTTCAGCTCTTCCTGAGGCTCCGAAGAAAAAAGCCAAGGAGGCTTCCTGGCGTAGGTTGTTCCATCGTAAGAAGGTAGGTTTATCAAAGCTGAATATCGGAAACAATAACCTTTGACCAAACTGGTGCAGCCATTTGTGTCTCTTTTCTGGGTTTAACTGGGTTTATGTTTGTGTCCCTAACAGAAAACCAAGCAGCAGACTGCCGTAAAGGAAGATGTGTCAGAAGCCACGAACCTGCCTTCTTCTGCCACAGAAAAGACGTAAGCGTTTTAAGTCGATTCAACACATTATGTTGTTGTTTTCTTAAGATGTTTCCTTCTTTTGCCTTTATCGCTGTGACCGGACTATACTGTAGAATAAACGTCTGTGTTTCCTTTTATCACCAGTGTCAACACCACCGAGGAACCCGCAGCAGAAGCTGATGTGCAGGAAGCTTTAGCCATCCCCGACACTCCACTCCCAGCTGCAGCTGAGGGTGAGGTGAAGAATACGGATGTGGCAGAAATTCCCGAACTGCCCTCTTCTGCCACAGAAAAGAGGTATGAGATTATTTTAATGTTAATTATATCTCCACTTATTAATTATTTTCCAACCAATTATGTTTGTTTAAAGGCAGTCTGGATCATGCAGTAGAATAACCGTCTGTGTTTCCCCTGATCACCAGTGTCAACACCACCGAGGAGCCTGGAGAAGAAGCTGTCCAGGAAGATGTACCTGCCCCTGACACTCCAGTCCCAGCTGCCGCTGAGGATGAAGATCTGGCAGCTTCTTCCTCAGAAACAATGTATGAAATGTTTTCCTGTCTGTTCCTGTTTTAGTCAATTGAACAAATTATATTGGTGTCACTTAATGTTGGTCACCTCCCTTGGCTTCATCACTGTGGCCGAAAAAGCAGTAGAATAACAATCTGTGTTTCCTCTCATCACCAGTGTCAACACCACCGAGGAGTCCGAGGGAGAAGCTGATGTCCAGGAAGCTTCAGCCATTGCTGACACTTCAGTCTCAGCTGCAGCTGAGAATGAGGTGAAGGTACAAGATGAGGCAGAAAGCCCAGAACTGCCCTCTTCTGCCACAGAAAACAGGTATGACATTGTTTTACTGTCTATTACATATCTTTTTATTCATTATCTTCCCACCAATTACATTTGTTTAAAGGCAGTCTGGCCTATGCAGAAGAATAACCGTCTGTGTTTCCCCTGATCACCAGTGTCAACACCACCGAGGAGCCTGGAGAAGAAGCTGTCCAGGAAGATGTACCTGCCCCTGACACTCCAGTCCCAGCTACAGCTGAGGATGAAGATCTGGCAGCTTCTTCCTCAGAAACAATGTATGAAATGTTTTCCTCTCCGTTCCTGTTTTAGTCAATTGAACAAATTATATTGGTGTCACTTAATGTTGGTCATCTCCCTTGGCTTCATTGTTGTGGCCAAACACTGCAGTAAAAAAAACGTCTGTGTTTCCTCTCATCACCAGTGTCAACACCACCGAGGAGTCCGAGGGAGAAGCTGATGTCCAGGAAGCTTCAGCCATCGCTGACACTTCAGTCCCATCTGCAGCTGAGAATGAGGTGAAGGTTCAGGATGAGGCAGAAAGCCCAGAACTGCCCTCTTCTGCCACAGAAAACAGGTATGATATTGGTTTACTGTCTCTTAAATCTCTTCTTATTCATTATCTTCCTACCAATTACATTTGTCTAAAGGCAATCTGTCTATAATCACGCAAACAATTTGGGATCAAAAAATAGAAAAAAACAACAACAGCAACCACACAAACTGGATCATGCAGTAGAATAACCGTCTGTGTTTCCTTTTGATCACCAGTGTCAACACCACCGAGGAGCCTGGAGAAGAAGCTGTCCAGGAAGATGTACCTGCCCCTGACACTCCAGTCCCAGCTGCCGCTGAGGATGAAGATCTGGCTGCTTCTTCTTCAGAAACAATGTATGAAATGTTTTCCTGTCTGTTCCTGTTTTAGTTAATTGAACAAATTATATTGGTGTCACTTAATGTTGGTCACCTCCCTTGGCTTCATCACTGTGGCCGAAAAAGCAGTAGAATAACAATCTGTGTTTCCTCTTATCACCAGTGTCAACACCACCGAGGAGTCCGAGGGAGAAGCTGATGTCCCGGAAGCTTCAGCCATCGCTGACACTTCAGTCTCAGCTGAAGCTGAGAATGAGATGAAGGTTCAAGATGAGGCAGAAAGCCCAGAACTGCCCTCTTCTGCCACAGAAAACAGGTATGATATTATTTCACTGTCTATTGCATCTCTTCTCATTCATTATGTTTCCACTAATTCTCAAAAAAAAAGATTGCATTCTGTGAATAATTACACACACAATTTGGGAGCAAATAATAGGAAAACAAACCACAGCAACTACACATACTGGACCATGCAGTAAAATAACAGTCTGTTTCTTCTCATCACCAGCGTCAACACCACCGAGGAGTCCGAGGGAGAAGCTGATGTCCAGGAAGCTTCAGCCATCGCTGACACTTCAGTCCCAGCTGCAGCTGAGAATGAGGTGAAGGTTCAAGATGAGGCAGAAAGCCCAGAACTGCCCTCTTCTGCCACAGAAAACAGGTATGATATTGTTTTACTGTCTATTACATCTCTTCTTATTCATTATCTTCCCACCAATTACATTTGTTGAAAGGCAGTATGGCCCATGCCTGTTTCCTCTGATCACCAGTGTCAACACCACCGAGGAGCCTGGAGAAGAAGCTGTCCAGGAAGATGTACCTGCCCCTGACACTCCAGTCCCAGCTGCAGCTGAGGATGAACATCTGGCAGCTTCTTCCTCAGAAACAATGTATGTAATGTTTTCCTCTCCGTTCCTGTTTTAGTTAATAGAAGAAATTATGTGGTTTCACTTAATGTTGGTCACCTCCCTTGGCTTCATCACTGTGGTCGAAAAAGCAGTAGAATAACAATCTGTGTTTCCTCTCATCACCAGTGTCAACACCACCGAGGAGTCAGAGGGAGAAGCTGATGTCCCGGAAGCTTCAGCCATCGCTGACACTTCAGTCTCAGCTGCAGCTGAGAATGAGGTGAAGGTACAAGATGAGGCAGAAAGCCCAGAACTGCCCTCTTCTGCCACAGAAAACAGGTATGATATTGGTTTACTGTCTATTACATCTCTTCTTATTCATTATTTTCCCACAAATTCTCAATTTAAAGGAAATGATGAAAAATGTATTTGTCTGTTAATGATTGTCTCTGTCTCCTTTTATCACCAGTGTCAGCACCACCAAGGAGCCAGAGGAGGCTTCACCCACCCATGACACTGGAAAAACAACAGCTGGAAAGAAGAAAGTAAAGGCGCATCATTGGCTCATATTTTGGCAAAAGGTATGTTCCACAGAGCCGAATGTTGCTACCAGACCACAGAAACGTGGATTCTGCATATAAGTGAATATAATCTTCAAACATGTGGTTGTGTTTGCTGTATTCACCTTCTTTTTTTGTGCAAACAACCAACAGAAACAGAAGGTTCAGTGTCCCACCTCTCCAAGAGTTTATGGTGGGAGACTAAAGGTCAAACCCATCATCGACGATCTGAGCACGAATGTAGGCAGAAAAATTCGAAACATCATCAAAGGAAAGCTGCCCAAAGATGAGCTTGTTGCCCTAGGGTAAGCACCTGCAAATAGACTCATATACACACACTGCATGCTCATATATTTTTCTTAGACTTGCATATAAAGTTATTCCAGGTTTAAAAATGTAGAAAAAAAAGAAATAATAAAAAGCTCCAGTCTGACTTTTGCCCTCTGTGATGTGTTTAAAGATTCCCCAACCTGGCGCGGACATGCTACATGAACTCCATTCTGCAAGGCCTCCTGACGATTACCGATTTCATTCAGGATATCTGCAACCAGGAGAGTGTGTGGAGTTCTCTCCCCAACTCGGAGCTCCTCAGGTACAACACCTCACACACACACTCTCACTCTTTGGTTTCTCCTCTAACTTTGCAGGTCAACATACTAACAAAAACTAAAATATATCTATATTTTTCCTCTTTGTTTATGCTCTTTCCAGAGGATTTGTAAAAATCAAACTCTCCAGGTGCACTAGGAGCAAGGCAGTGAAAAAACAAGCACTGACTGCCTTTAAAAGGACTGTTGCTGAGTTCAACTCAGAGTTTGAGGATGACAGACAGAAAGTTAGTAAGCTTTTTAGTTACACACACACACACACACACACACACCACAGTACCACACGGATCTTTAGATAAATACTTTTACACTTTTTGCAAAAATGTACACCTTCTAATAACTCTTGTTCCTGTATGTTTCTGTGCAGGACGCCCATGAGTTCCTCAGCTGTGTTCTGAATCAGCTGAGGTGTGTGTCCGCCGACCTGCAGGCAGAAGCATTTAAAAAGGGCTGCAGTTACACCTGCCCTGTTGATGCTAACATCACCTTCCAGATGTTGAGCACCAGGACCTGCAATGGGTATAAATAAACAGCTGCAGATAGTTTTATACATAGGGTGTAGAGATTCCCCAAGTTGACAATGCAATTGATTTTTTTCCATGTATGGGGGTGGTAGAAAACCTCACAATCGGGATTTGTGATATCCATGGCTGTATTTTAATTTGAATGTTACCTTTATTCTGCAGATGTGGTATGCAGTCTACCCGCAAGGAGGACTACATCAACCTGTCACTGGACCTGGTGCCTGGAGGCACAGTTAGCCAGTGTCTGCAGGATTACTTAAAAGTAAGTGGCGCATCTGCTCATTTACTCAGTTTAGTGTGATTTCCATCAACCCTAAACACTCCCTATTGTCACGCTCGACCAAACGTGATTTTGACATCATCCATAAAAAGATCTAAATCAAAACTCGCTTCTCACTCCTGTTCCCCGCTAGGAGAATCAGCTGGAGTATCAATGTGAGTGTGGTGCTGAGACGTCATCGCAGCAGGGGTCATTTTTGACACTGCCAAAGTGAGTAAAATCAGCCATCATCATAGTTCAGTCAGGTATCAGGCTAAGCAGTTTCACCTCTGTCTGTCTTCCTCCGTCAATCTGTGATCTGACTCTCCTTCCTGTCAACAGTGCACTGATCATCCAGCTGAAGAGGTTTAATTACACCGAATGCCTAGATCTGGAGATCAAGATCAACAGCCACATCACTTTATCAAGACAGCTAGTGCTGAATACTGAGTCCAGCGCCAGTGAACAGGTAGAGAAGACGTATAGTAAAGAAAGGGCAACTTTTACTGTCTAACAGCTTTATTTGCTGTACAAGTAAAGATGACTTATAAACTGCATATAAACTGACTTAGAACAAATATTTAAAGTATAACATGTAAAGATCAGCCTGTCAAATATACAGTTACTGTAGTGTAGTCCAATGTCTGCATGTATAACTTATTGGTGGTAACTGTGTTCTTTTCTAGACACCGTCTTGCTACTCCTTAATGAGCATCGTCAGCCATTTGGGTTCCTCAGCTCACTTTGGTAAGTGTGCTGTAGCACTTGGCCGCCGCAAATTTCGACGTTTAAGAACCGACAGCTTCTTCAGCTGTACCATTAACACACGTGTCCTTTCCTCTCAGGCCATTACATCTGTGACGGAGCTCACGGGGATGAGAAACCGCAGGACATGTCTGACAACTGGCTAACATACAATGACAAGGACGTCCGTGAGACAACCAGCACTTTTGTTTGTCACCTGCGGCAGCAAACAGCATACCTGCTGTTCTACATGAAACATGTAAGAAAAACACCTCTGTCTAAACACTGTACAAAAAACCAACAATGAATGCAAGACGCAGATAGACACACAAACATGTTCTATCCCATAGATGTTTAATGTGATGTTTTGTGTAAATGAGCAATATATATAGCATTACTAAAAACAATTACACTGTGCTAATGTGTGTTTTGCCATTTTAGCAGTAGAAGAGCAGAAGAGGAGAGGACCGGAGAAGAAGACGAGAGGACAGAAGAAGAAAAAGGGGCAGGAGAAGAAGAGCTTTCGGTTTTCAAAGTCCCTTCATTGGACCATTTTCAAATAAGATCCATAATCAAAGAAATTCAACATACATAAAACAAGACAAAGAAAACAAACTTGAAAAATTTGAAACCAAATGTTATCAATACAAACTTTGTGCTTTTTCCTATCAGCAACGGGACGAGAGGAGAGGACAGGAGGAGAAGAGGAGAAGAGGAGAGAAGAGCCCAACACCCGCGGACCAGCCAGCGAATTCGGATGTGCTCGGCCTACGACATCGGCTTGGGGTCCTGCGTTTACACATGATTTGAAAAAAACCTGCCTAAATTAGTGAAATTGAAACACTTTATCCACACTCTTGCCACAGCATGCCGTGACAGCATGTTGTGGCAAGAATGTGTGGCTAAAGCATTTCCCAATGCCATCGCTGTAATAGTACTGTCTGACGTACAGTCAGGTAAATTGTGTTAATAGGATACGGCATCTGTAAAACGCAGGACCCCGAGCCGATCTGACAGACCGAGCACATCTTTGTGCACATCACATTTTTGCTAATTTTTTATAATTAATACAAAAATTAAAAAATATTTTTTATACTTTTGTATTTTACATTTTTTATATTTTATATTTATTTAAATACAAACATTGATAACGTTTTGTTGTGTAACTTTTTAGAATAGAAGGTAATGTCATTTTATTTTTTATATTTATTTATTTTATTAAAACAAATAGTTTTATTAAAAAAAGTGAAGTATGTTGTGTCATGTTTCAGTATAAAGTGCAGTAGATTGGTTGACAATGAAAAACTTAAAGGAGCTGTTTAAAGAGGAAACCCCTGCAGCCTCACAGCAACCTGCTACCTACTGTGCTACTACTATAAAGCACTGACTGGCCTGTTGCCTTAAACCTACCGTACCATCTGCTTTGCTGGGGGCAAGCTACACATTCAAAGTGAACAGAACAACACAATTTCTCTGTCAATGCAAACAATGTATCTTTGGGCACACATACGCACCTATTATGTCTATCGTGCTTTGACAGAAAGTCATTTTTCCTCTCATTCTCTGCTTAGAGGAGGTAATGAGCCACACCTATTATTCTATATATAATTAGAAGATAATCTGATATGATACCACAGTAAAGATGAGTCCTTTAACAGATGATAATCTAGTGAAATAAATAAAATTACAAATGAATCAATTTTGGGAATAACTGGACACCATTTATAGCAACTAATTTAATTGAAGTCAATGAATTGCAGTTTCGCTTGTGATTGCACTATAGTTCAGTCATGTATTTCAGTGTCTTCCATCCTGTGGCATCAACTGTATGCAATGTTGTCCTCTATCATACACATTCATGCTTACATTTGCATCTGCTGATCTGCATTCCTTATAATGTGTTTCTTCATATCTAATTTAGATTTTTGTTATGAAATGTTTGTGTGAATAACTAGCATATTAATACTAAAAAATGAAGTGGTTCCATTTCCATGTCCTTTGACCTCTATTTATTTTATCTTTTGTTCAATGGATTTAGATATCTCACGCACATTTACACATAATTAACGTGTGTTTTTTCCCCCAGAGACATGACATACAGTAAATATTGTATGTAGCTTGAATTATGTAGTATTAGGTCAATTTAAAGTGGTAAGCATGACAATAAGATGCAGTTAACTGGTCTGACTGTTTGCAACAAGAAGTAGACACAAGCACCTGCCAGTAGCTGGTGCCAAACACCAGACTACTGGTCGGGTGGCTCTGTACAGCTCAACCAACCAAATACTTTAAATCCAGACTCTTCTCTTCAGAGTCATTCAATTCCATGTTAATATACAGATATTCATTAATGAAGGTTTAATATTCTATTTCAGATATTAACATTAAACTCTTGTCAGACTAACTGGTAAGTATATCTATGCAGCTGCACAAAAACAGTGGCTAAATCTTACTGCAGTTTCCAGCAAACAAGCTCAGACCAGCCAAGTGCAGGCTAGTAAACACCAAATGAGAGAAAGATCAAGTAAACCAGTAACTGCTAAAGTGTTGTCAAGAATGTCAAAAATGGTGCATCCTAGTGGTGGCACTGTGAAGAATCGTGTGTTTATATGTGCATACAATATGTATGTTTATTTTAAATATTTCACTACACTTGCATTTATATTTAGGTAACATTTTAAACATACGCAGTGGGATGTACATTCTTTACTGTACTTGAGTAGGCTACAATTTTGAGGTAGGCCTACTTACTAGTATTCCACTTTTACTCCACTAAATTTTAGAGGTAAATATTGTGTTTTTTACTCCCCTGTATTATTGGGACAGCTTTAGTTAGGCTTCTAGTTACATTGCAGAGTCCTATTATTAATACAAAATATAATCAACTAATAACTGATGATGATTAACACAGTGGCTGGCATGTGCCCTACAACTGCCTGCACTGTTTACAGCCTTCACCAACAACACCGTCGGCCACGTGCCTTCTGAGAGGCCACACAGTGCAAACGACGTCACCATCTCAGAACACGTTGAACTGTGCATGCAGACTTTGCCGCAGCCGTAAGTACTAGGCAAAACGCGCAGCAGAAATAGCCTCGTGTTGTTTACTGCATGGTAGAGAGATACAGTCGACGAGATGTGGCAAATTTCTTGACTTCTTGGCAATATCAATATAGTTAAATTAATGTATAATATGAGTGGTTTCAAATAGCTTACTACTGGCTTTCCTATTTTATGCTTGAGAACAAAATTATTTAGAGTTAATACACATATGATTTGAAAATATCAACAAAACTTGCTACAGCATAGTTAAGGCTGCTGCGTAGTTAGGGAATTACAAGATACATATTACTTCATATTACTTACAAGATACATATTGCTCAAGTCAAAATGGCCTCTTAAACAGTAGCGGTTACAGTTTCAGTGGTGCCAGTGAAACTGTAACTTACGCTAGCTAGACTTTGAACAAACTGCTGACTGGAACAATATAATGGTGCTATTACCCGTATTACGGTTGAACAAATAGGCCACATCGAGTTTTGGCACTGGCTACGGATACGCCCTCTCATGTATGTTTGGAAAAGAGCTTAGGACCAGTCACTCCGAAACGTGACCACTGAGCCCCGTGCAGATAGCCCCGCCCTTCTCAGCCAATCGAAACGCGCTGGGTTGGGTTTAGGCGGGGACATTGACTCGGGCTGTCCAATCACGGTAGTTGCCCACTTGCTAGACCGTGGACTTTCACGTGTGTCTCTGCGTGTAAACTGCTGTTGGGGTGTACGGGCAAACATATCAAGTACATACTGTAATTACAGACCGAACAGCAAAGACAGTTGTTGCTACAATTATTTGTGTGCTTCCTTTTTGACTTACAAGAAACCTCATCGTGGAATATCAAAGTTGTTATCGGTTTGAAGCATATCTAAGGTAAGCTGTTCGCGTTTGGGTTGTAAATAACGTTTAGTCGTGTTAGTCGTAGCAGCTTTGTAGCTAGCTATGCTAGCTGTCACTTCGGTATCAGTGTAGCTAGCTAACGCTAGCTAATGTACAAACGGCAAATACCCATTTTTTAAAGCTACTCAGACGTCTCACAATTTAGCTACAGTGAAACTAAGCTCTGGTTTAACTCTCTAGCTACCTGTCGCTTAATGTAAATGACACCATCACGAGTCACAACAAGAAAATATTAATTATTTTGCGTAAATGTATCGTAACGTTAGATAGACACGAATTGTATTAACTGTGCATACGAGACACAATTGCACTTGTAACAGTAGTTTAACAAGCCTCCTTAAATCATGGGCGCAATACCACTTCACCTCTATGTTTAATTACTATTGTTACTTTTTTATTCACAGCTTTGACTGAACTATTGAAGCAATAGCAAATATTTTCCAGTTTGTTTTGATTAAGTTTACATGAGTTTAAACTACAGTTTTGCATTGCGCACCACACATCACCTACACAGGCTGCATCTAAACATTCCTTTGTACGTTATTTATACTAAAACATGATCAAAATCATTCATCACACAACCCTAGCAAAACCTGCTTACAATGCATAGTTATAAATCAGCTATACAGAGTTGTAGTTACGTGTGCATAAGCAAATACAACTTGATACAGTGTTGCCACCATTAAGCAGCATTAATTGTGCATGGATGACAGAAGAGGTAAGATGGTAGTTTCAGAGGTGGTGCAATCCACATTTAAACTAGACAATCACACATATGGTGGGGACTGAATCATCACTTGAGACGGGACAAGTAACCAGCTTATAGTTTTATCACCGTGACACTTTAAGATGAGAATGATGATTCACCACCGGTACTTAGTTTGGACCCCAATGGGTGAAGCAGCAAAGTATCAACACAATATGTCTCCTGTTTTTCCTAGAATATAGCTTTTATTTGTAACTTCACGGGCCACAAAAAGTCACACAGCGTTGTCCCTCTCGATTTGGGAAGAATAGGAAGGTAACACGTCTGATCTGGTTCCGTTTCTGTTGTTCTAATCAATGAGGGTCGCTTTGCAAGTCAAAGTTGTTAATCCTAGGGCTAGTGGTTACTTTCAAACTGTCTCTCATTTGAGTTTTAAACACATTCGTTTTCTGCAGCTGTACACTGGTTGCTCAACAAAGTTATATGGACAAAATATAATATTTTGCTGGTGGGCTAACCAGACATAGCATACTATATTGTTTTTCTACTCGCACACTTATAGAAAAGCTGGTTTAGTGGATCATGTTGTTAACACTAGAAATATGTGATGTAGACCAAGGATACTAAGGTTGACTAAGTCTGGATTGTGCATTGAGTCTGGTTGAATTGTCTTGGTATATTGTAAAGTCATTCTTACTAAGAAGTCATGTGGCCATGCAGTTTTTCCCTCCCCCGCATCTGCCAGTCATTTTAAGACAAACCTCGAGGCGGAGCTGAGACCAGACAGAGCCTATGAGCAGGAGCTCTGTTGTAGGTACTCCCACTATGCAGGGCGCGCTCCCTTATTGGTTCAGAGATCCGACCAATCAGCGGCCGGTACGGCTGGGAGAAAGCACTGCTGCGGACACGTGCAGTTTTATAGAAAAGCCATGAGGGCAGAGCTGCTGTGCATGCGCTGTTGTGTACTAGGCAATGATATGTAGAGCAATTTGCGTTTCTGCTACGGATGTTCAGACAAGGAAATGAAACGGCACTGCTTACCGTGATTGAAATATATTAACATGTGATGCTGGGTGTTGGGATGGTGCAAATCGGGGTAGGTTCTCTTTGAGAAAATCACACATGATCATGCATGGTACTATGCCACACCTTCCTGCAGTAGGCTATCTATGTCCTGCAGCCTTCAGTTCATTGCAGCAGGGAGGTGTGGTCTCTCAGGTTATCTTGGAGTTAAGGTGACTTGTTTTGTACAAGTTGCATCTTACTCATATCTTTTGTTTGGTGATATTGTGTTGGTATAGCCTAGAGTATGAAACTGTGACTGTTATTGATCTTAAATAACAGGCCAACACACTGTCCTTCATAATATATTATTTCTTAGAACCTGTTTGTGTGTAAATGCATTACAATTCACAAGTTATATCACATTCAGTAAAATTGACTGCAAGTGGTGCTGCCACTGTTTGTTTTCATTATACATTTTTCTAATTATTATATTTGCATTAACTGTCATTGCAGACGTCATTTTCAAGCAATACATTTTTATTTGTCACAAGAAATTGTAAGAGGTACAATTCCAGTGACATGTTATTCATCAGCTCCTTAAACTTGATGATTCATCATTAAGCAGAATGTGGCCGTCAGATCAACATACAAAAAAGGTTGGCAACACCGGCGCTCCAGGATCCAGCTAAGTCCCAACGAAAGGACACTACAGCTCCCAAATTCCTGTTGAATAGACAGTTCAGTATACATTTTGTGGAGCTGGCAGAGAGGCTACTGGAGAGGTCACAACAATAAATATATATATATATATATAAAACAACATTAAGCCCCCAATAAGAAACAAATTTAAGACAGTGGAACCAGTTAATGTTTTTTTAAATACATTTGAGTAACAACACAATACACTGGATCAGTTGATTTCACATTGATCATTATCCTGTAATAATTGCAGTCATTGTTCTGAATAAGTCACTTCCTTGTCTCTGTGTGAGATCATTTGGAGCTTTACAGATAGACATCAGATGAACACTTGTTTTTGCATTAGCATTGTGAGCAGATTTGTGACCGACTGTTGGAGCAGAGCCCAGACAATGTTAAGTTAAAGGAGGGCCGTTTAACCGGTAATAATGCCATGTGACTTCTCTAGATTCAGGGGTGTCTTGGGTGTTTGTTGTTTTGCTAATCAGACAAAGTGAATGCATTTTTTAGTTAATTTGATTATTGACTAAACTGCCAATTGTTTTCTAGATTAATCTGTTAGTGGTTTATCCTTAAAAAAGCAAGAAATAGTGAAACCAAGTGATGATGCATATATTCCTTTTCATACTGAGAGACATTGTCCGCATCACATGAAATTGTTAAAACTCAGATCAGTTGTTGTCCAAGTTGTCTTGTTTGCTTTAGTTATTTGTCATTAGCTGTGGCACCTGTTGTCCTCTTGTCAGATCTAATGAGCAATCTCTAGCTGGTGGTGACGGCAGTGAACCGGTCCACTTAGCTGTATTGGGTCATTGCGTCAGGAAAGGAAGCTTAAGTTTTTCTGAGCTGTCCGTGCAGGAACATAACATGTCCTGAACAATTTCAAACTGTGCCATGATGCTTTTGGTCAAGGAAAGCAGGTAAATTGGGTTGTTGGGCAGCTGGGTGTCTAAAATTGAAAGAATTGACAACCGAGGACTGGCTTGCGTTAGGGGTTGGAATCACCAGACGCCTCCCTACTCGATATCATCAAGATACTTGTGCCAGAATACGATATTATTGTGATTTTAAACATATTGCAACATTTTGCGATATTGCAATTTATAACTTTTTCCCAACTTCTAATTTTTCCCAATGTCAAATGATGTCCCCAAAAGAAAACTTTGTCAACATCTTTTTTATCTAAAAAAATACATTTCTCTGTTCATATCACTTATATTTTAATGTTTCAAAATGGGATTGTCAAGCAGACAAACTGAGCAACACATATATAATAAAAGATTGATACTTGGCGCCTGTGTTTTCGAGTATTGCCACTGAAAATATCGCGATACTATGCTGTATCAATCTTTCCCCCACCCCTAGCTTGCGTCTTCTTCTGTGTGCGTCTGCAGGGCTTATAGGATTAAAAGATATCTCCCTTGCCCAGGAACTAAATAGCACTAGACTTTTACTTGCGTAGGTGCTGGCCTGATAAATACTTTCACATACTTTACACAAGCAATCCTTAATTTGTAACAATCCTATTATGTTTAGCTTTGTTGCGTCCTTTAGATAAAAAGGGACTAACTAAGCTATGACGAAAGTCAAATTGCCCATTTAATTTCGGCATTAACAGAGGATCACCTGTTATACCCAGCATGCATACGCACAAGCTGCTTGCAGATAGGACAAGGAGATTATTGTCAATCTGTGTTCAAAAGGGGGTGACGGTTTATTCTAGATAAAAAGCCATGTTTGAACCTTCCTTGGACAACAACACAAACGGATGATCAGCATTCCTTTTTTTTTAGTGTTTTCGTAGCTATAGTCCTTGAAAGATAATTGCAAGACCATGACAAGCATTTAGTAAGATAATATTGTTCCTTCTCTTTCTCTGAACATCTTTCTCTTTATCTATATTCTCAGGTAGCACCTAGAGCATCACATCTCTGAAGAGACAAGAGGACCAGATACAGAGTGAAGAGAGTGTGTTTGTTTTACTCTCACCCACAATCTCTCATCCCATCTTCTGGAGCACTGGTGCCAAGGCCGTTTCACAAACTGAAAATCCTCTCTTATTTGCATTACTTTGAGTAAAACCTTTTCTCAAGATAATTGCTGTCTTTTTTGGAAAGGCAGCCTTCCCATTTTTGGTCTGAAAACCTTCAAAGAAGGGCTCAGAGCAACAAACAATTTTTGCTGGAGAAGCAATGAATTTCTCACCTTAGTTCTTTAAACTACCAGCAAAAAAACATGATTCACCTGTGTGTAAATAGTAGTCCCACTTAAATTTAAGTTCCTCCTGTTATCACCTTGGCTGACATCTTAGTAAAGCTGTTCCAGCCTCATCCTACACTAGTATGAGTTATGACAACTCAAAATCAATGCCCAACCGCAGCATTCAGGGGAGAGTGTCAAGGGCCGATGAGGAAGATAATGAACAGGAAGCAGAGTCAGAAGGGTTAAACTCTCTGAAAACCAGCAGTGGTCACCCCAGTGCCAGTGTCACCACTCAGGAGCAGGGAAGTGGAAATGAAGGCGGCTCCATTGGCAGCGCATCTCCCAGTGTGGGGTCTGAAGGCTTGTCTCGAGACCAGAGGGGGCCCAACTCTGATGATATGGATGGACTCTCCAGTGGGAATGACTCCGGTGAGAGGGAAAGTGGGTCACGTGGGCGCCAGTCCATACGCAGCTCCCATAGCTCTTCAAACGGCAAAGACTCTGGCATGCTGGAAACCACGGAGAGCAACAAGAGGTAAGAGAAGTTAGGAGACAAAAATCCACATATACACAAAAGTAAGCAACCGTTTCTTAAATCAAAAAAGCTCTCCTCGCATCAGTTGCTAACACACGCTATTGGTGTAGACAGCATTATACAGATATCTATATCATTAGATATAATCGGATATATTAGATTTCTTGTTCTGGGCAGTCCTACACGTGCATTTGCGCATGCTAACAATACATGCATATGCATCTGTTCATCTGTGTGTCAAATTGTCATTGATCATCCACTGTAATCTTGTTTCCCAGCTCCAACTCCCAGAGTCTCTCACCTCCCAGCAGCTCCCTGGCCTACAGCCTGCTGTCGACCAGCTCAGAGCATGACCCCCCCTCCACCTCTGGCTGCAGCAGCAACCAGTCTGCGAGGGTCCAGACCCAGAAAGAGTTGATGAAGGCCATCAAGGAGCTGAAGCTCCGCCTACCAACGGAGCGCAAGGCCAAGGGCCATGGCAGCACTATAAATGCACTAAAATACGCACTTCAGTGTGTCAAACAAGTCAGAGGTGAGAGCGTGTTTTTGTTTATATCTTCTTAATATATATATATATATATATATATATATATATATATAGACACACACACACACACACACACACACACACACACACACACACACACACACACACAAACACTGACTCGGTTATGTTTAACAATTTCAGCCAACAAGGAGTACTATCATCAGTGGAGCGTAGAGGAGTGTCATGGCTGCAGTCTGGACTTGTCTGCCTTCACAATTGAGGAGCTTGACAACATCACATCAGAATACACCCTCAAAAACACTGTAAGTTTATACCGTTATTCCTGCAATAGTTCCTGGATGTCCGCTTTGAGCAGCTACCCGCCAGCACCCCAGACTAACAGGAATGTGCGAGGGCTTGCAGCTTTGATTTATATTCTGAGATCCAATTCACTTGACCTGGTTGTGTTAGACAAATAAGATGCTAACATTCACTACAAAGGTTTATTTTTTCCCCCCCTTTAGGACACTTTCTCCATGGCCGTGTCATTCTTATCAGGAAAGGTCGTTTACGTATCACCCCAGGGCTCGTCCCTGCTGCGCTGTAAGCCAGAGCGTCTCCAGGGGACCATGTTTTCTGAGCTTTTGGCCCCTCAGGACGTCAGCACTTTCTACAGCGGCACAGCACCCTGCCGCCTGCCAAACTGGGCCTCCTGCATCGGGTTTGGTGAGTAGGCAGAGTGAAATTGGGAAAGGGTTAGAAAAAGGGCAGATGGTATTGTAGAAAGTGTTTCACAGGCAGTGAAATTTCAAGGGGATGTGATATCTCACAGAAAGTATTGCCCATATCTGACTTTCTCCAACTCTTTCCTCTCAGCTTCTCCTCCAGTCGATTGCACTCAGGAGAAGTCCATGTTCTGTCGAATCAGTGCCGACCGGGCACAGGGTGGTGAGTTGCGCTACTACCCGTTTCGCCTCACGCCCTACCAGCTCACCATCAAAGACTCAGATGATGCTGAGCCACAGCCCTGCTGCCTACTCATCTCAGAGAGGGTCCACTCCGGATACGAGGGTATTTGCCATTTTACTGTATGTTGCACAACTGCATGCTGTATTCATGTGAGCGACAGAGATAGCAAAGATGGAAATAACTCCAATCTCCTGTCTTATTTAAGTCAAGTCACGTTAATGGACTATCCCTTTTGTTATAAATTAACCAATGTCCACAGATAAGCTTGTTCAATCAGTGAGTTAAAGAAAGCGGAGCCACAAAGCTACTTCTTGTCTTAAACACTGAATGACTGGATGCCTTTCCAAATTGAAAATCAACATTTATCATATCTATTTAAACTTATTATGTCAGTCTGTCCTCCAAAACATGCTTTTAATCTGTTGTATGTGTGTCCTTTGTGCCTCTCAGCTCCTCGTATCCCTGCAGACAAGAGGATCTTCACCACCAGTCACACTCCCAGCTGCCTCTTCCAGGAAGTTGATGAGAGGTCAGTTTCTTCAAATCTCTAAGACGATTATTTGTTTTCATAATAATCAAACATGTCCAAGTGAAAACACAAACTCTTCTATTCATAAACAAATTTAGTTGTAAACTTCTAGCTGTTCTAGGACAAATATGTAAATGTACAAATATACAGTAAATATATATATATATATATATATATATATTGTGTTTTCAGGGCAGTGCCACTGTTGGGCTACCTGCCCCAGGACTTGGTGGGAACCCCCACCTTGCTCTACATCCATCCTGAAGACAGGCCTATGATGGTGGCAATACATGAGAAAAGTGAGTATATTTACACTGGACTCTGTAACTGCGGCCCAAATGTGCCAGATACAGGAGAACAGACTTTTGTCTGTCTTTAATTTCTACAAGACTCATTTACTTTTTCTTTATTTTAGCCCTTATTATGCATTTACATTTATATTGTACTATGGAGTCAGAATGCATATAGAAAGTATAGGATTTTATATAAAAGATCATGACCTTTGTCTTCCGTTTCCATTTCTTTAATCCATCTCAAGTTTCTTATATATGTCTGCACTTGTCTCCCTTCAGTCTTTCAGTTTGCAGGGCAGCCGTTTGACTCTTCACCTTTTAGGATGTGTGCCCGCAGTGGGGAATATGTGACCATCGACACTAGTTGGTCTTCCTTTGTCAACCCCTGGAGCCGGAAGGTGGCCTTCATTGTGGGGCGCCACAAAGTCAGAACGTAAGAGAACTAGTTTGCTCATTCAAAAACAATTGCTGCCAGAGCATTGATTATTTGTAAGTTTAAGTATTTGTAAAAAGTTTATCTTAAGCTCTTCCAAAGCCTGAGCACATGTAGAGTTTCAATCTGGGCAGTGGTCCTTTTAATCTAAAGCTTGAGTGCACCGTCCTCAAGTGGGGCTCTAACGTTGTACCCGTCTCTAGGAGCCCTCTGAATGAAGACGTCTTCACGACACCGCAGGGCTGCGACACTCGGACCACCACGCCTGACGTCGTGCAGCTGAGCGAGCAGATCCACCGGCTCCTGGTGCAGCCGGTGCACAGCGGCAGCTCTCAGGGCTACAGCTCAATCGGGTCCAGTGGCTCACGAGGATCCCGCCGCTCACACCAACAGCATCTCAGTGCCGCCTCATCCAGCGACAGCAACGGCCCCGCAATGAGAAAAGCTGCTGCCGCGGCCCCTTTGCACAAACCTGTGAGTCTGAGCAACCAGTGATTTTAGGTCTAGATACATTTGAGCCAGTCATGTAGGAAATCTCAACATAAACCTGAGATATTGCTAGGACTAAGATAAACAAAGCAGAGTAAAACAAGTAGTGGTTATCCTCTGAAAAACGGTATTTTAAAATAATATATGGAATTCACAGCCATGCCATGCCATGCCATGTCATGCCATGCCTATTAAACAAGTCCGATGTTGTTATTTTTCCAGATGACATTCCAGCAGATCTGCAAAAATGTCCACATGGTCAAGACTAATGGGCAGCAGGTTTTCATTGAGTCGCGTAACCGGCTACCACCCAGAAAAATCCCCCCCACAGGTAAAGTAAAAGGACAGTTACATTATATAGTATTGTTATATGATGTGACAGTCAAATAACAATGGATGATTGTGGAACTTGAAAGGGCCAGTAATTAAAACTGTTGGAAGATTTCTGTAACAGACGAGTAAGGAAATGAGAAATATGAGGCATGTTGATGTTTTTTTAATTTCCTGTTCCTCTCTTTTCTCCATCCAGGCACAGCAAGCATCAGCGCATTCAGCAGTGACCCGGTCAGAGGTTTTATACCTGACATGACAATACCAGCCAAAGCTTTGATCCCTGCACCACTTGTACCGACGGAACCCCCGACTGGCTACTCCTACCAGCAGATCAACTGTCTGGACAGCATCATAAGGTGTGTGTGCAAGCCTAAAGCTGATTCTATTATATCTTTATTTTTTAAATTAATTTACTCATCCAACAATGCTCTGACTTTACGCAGGTACTTGGATAGCTGTAACATTCCTAACACGGTTAAAAGGAAGTGTGGCTCCTACACTGCCTCCTCCACGTCTGATGAGGACAAACAACAGGAGGCCAGCAACAACACAGGTACGTTTTGATAATTAACTACAACATATTTGGTTCATTATTTAGTAATTAGCCAGGCTTGATTTACATACATATCTACTTATTGACTTATTACATATCTCTGATCCACTTATTTAAGAGTTATTATTCAAGTTTTTTCCCAGTTGTTTTTGGTTTTGGTTCTTTATGCAGCATCCTTGATTTGTCTCATGACAACTTCCTAGATTACCAATAGGCATGTTTTTACATGTGTCTGTCTGTGCTTGTCTGGACGGAATACGATCATTTACAGCAACTTGTTTTCTCTGCAGGTGGTTCAGTTAACCTTGTAAGTGAACCACCTCCTCTCCCTCCCCTGACCATGGCCACAAAGGCAGAGAGTGTAGCCTCAGTCACGTCGCAGTGTAGCTTCAGCAGCACCATCGTGCATGTTGGAGACAAGAAGCCTCCTGAGTCAGGTGGGAATCCTCAACACTCACACTCTCTGAACCCTGCAGTCTGTCACTCAGCAGGGTGTTTCTTTGAACTGAATTTAAAAGACTTCAACACAAATTAGGCTTGAATGTACAATCCTCTTTTTCTTTTGAGCCCTACTTTTTATGTTGACCAGTCTGTTGTATTATTTTGTCTTCCTTGCTTGTTTTGCAAAGAAACTGACGAAAAAGTGCTTTTATTACTGCCAGTCTTACAGGTTTATGCAAATTAATTCTTTATGTTGCAGAAGCCTGTAGCAGGTAATCTGATTTATTAGGGGTGTGTAAAACAAATAAATATTAATAATAATAATAATAATAATTAATTTACAGTCATATCGGCATTCAAGCTCTACAGATTAAAATTGATTCATAGAATTCCAAAAATCGGTTTTGTAACAGCATGTCTACTATCACATGGAAAAAATAACTACATTTACGTACTGTGAATCGTTTTTTGAATCCAAAATTAATTTTGAATTAGATATTGAGCCTAAAAATGTATATCGTACACCCCTATGATTTATGTTTTTTTCACATCTTGGTTCATTTTTGTACATTTTGTCTTCTATTTCTGGCCTCGCCTCTTTTACTTTGCAGTCTCCTCTTTCGCTCTACTTAAATGTTTTTTTTTTTGTCTTTTACTGTGAAAGTGTGTACAGTGAACTGACACAGTACTGTCTATCTACATCATTAGCCACCATAAGCTACTGGTCATACTAGACCAAATAAGGCTGGAGCGACAAAATCCATGAGTGAATTGAATTGAGTGCATTCTATGTATGTTCTACTTTTCATTTGTCAGAAAAGGAATGTGCCATTTCTTCATTCAGAAGTTACAGCCTTACTTCACAGCTTTAACTCTCCTTTGTGCTTTTTTCTCCATCACAGACATCATCATGGAGGAGGCCCCAACAACTCCCACTCTTGCTCCTCCTACATTTACACCAACTCCTCCCACCAGTGGTCTGACACCTCCCGCTAACGCAGCCGTCACCTTTTCTCCTCTCCCTCCCCCGCCTCCTCCTCTTCAAGCCACTCAGCCAGAGAGGGAGAGCCGGAGAAGTGGAAGTGTAGGAGGAGGGAGCCGCATGGGTCTCACAAAGGAGGTGCTGTCCACCCACACCCAGCAGGAGGAGCAGGCATTCCTTGACCGCTTCAAGGACCTCAGCAAGCTGCATGTTTTCGATCAGACGGTATCTTCGACTCCGCGCTGTCAGACCCCAGCTGCCAACCCTCTGTCACGAGGTAGGGGAACGCTGCTCCCACCAGCTAAACACACACTCACACTGTCATGTGCACACAATAATACATGAATTGTTTATTCGCAATAGCTAAAATTGCAAACATTTAGTTTAATTCAGTGTCTCCTCTTTCCCAGGAGTGCGTTGTTCTCGGGATTACCCAGCCGCGGGAAGCAGCACCAGTAAAAGACGTGGTCGCGGCGGTAAGAGACTCAAGCAACAGGAGTCATCTGACCAGCACAGCTCTTTGAACCGGAGCGGGACCCGTTGTGACCCCAGAACCAGCACAGCACCCATGCCCCTTGGCATGCCTATCAGACCCCCAACAAACTCTTCCTCCTGGCCGTCTGTAGGGTCCCAGGCAAGCATTCCCGGCGCCCCTTTCGCTCCGGGTATGCTGCCAATATACCCGGTCTACCCACCACTCGCACAGCCCTTACCCATGCCAGATCCATCACGTTTCCCATCTACCCAGATGGTACCTCCAATGATGGCCCTGGTTCTGCCAAACTACATGTTCCCCCAGATGGGAGCAGCAATCCCTCAGCCAGGCCCCACCCCAGGACACTTTTACAATCCTAACTTCACAGAAGGATACACTGTAAACCCAGCAGCTGTCCCCAATGTTATTTCCAACACCGTACCCAATTTGGCCACCTGCGGCCCGTCTCGTAGCAGCACCCCCCAGTCCTACATCCAGACACCTGCTGACCATGAGGGTGCAGAGTCCCCCCTCTTCCAGTCCCGATGCTCCTCACCTCTCAACCTGTTGCAGCTGGAGGAATCACCAAGCAACCGCTTAGAGGTGGCCACGGCCCTGGCAGCATCACAGCAAGCCACGCCTTCTGTGCAGGGAAGTGTGGCTGCGGGACAGAGCTCAGTCAATCAGAGTTCTGATGATACCTCCAAGGAGAATGAGAACGTAAGTACACAGGCATTCAAGACAAGATGTTGAGCTTTAAAAACCATTACATTTCATCTAAAATGTTTCTTTATTTCATTTCCCTCTTTAGGGTGAAGCTAATGAGTCAAACAATGATGCCATGTCCACCTCCAGCGACCTGCTGGACATGTTGCTGCAGGAAGACTCTCGCTCAGGCACCGGCTCAGCTGCCTCTGGGTCAGGGTCCTCTGGCACGAGGTCCTCTGGTTCAGGCTCTGGCTCCAATGGTTGCAGCTCCTTTGGCACCAGTGGCATGAGTAAGTCATATCATTTTACCATCACAGAGATTTTAAATCAACACCCAATTTTCTTTTTACAGAATTATGGGTCCCCCCGACAGTGTCATGGCCTCCTTTACACAGAGTAATAGATGTCAAAAGGCCTTTTCCCTGAGAGAAATCTTTTTTTAAAAACACTCGCACTTGCATTTCAAGCATTTTAATTATCCAAAATGAAACAAAATATTTTTGTGTTGCTTTCCTCTTTATGTAAGATTTTGAGTTGACTGTATCCATATAACATGTAGTGAATCCAATCCACTTTATTTACTTTATTTAGTTAAATGTGAGGCCATAAATTTGGGGTTTTGAGCATAAAGGCCTACTGCAAACAAAATCCCACTTGACAAGTCTTCTCACAAATCATTCTCAAATGTCACTTCCTTGTCCCTTCAGGCAGCAGCCAGGGCAGCCACACCAGCAAGTACTTTGGCAGTATCGACTCATCAGAGAACGATCGTTCCCGCAAACAGCCAGCAGGGGGTAGCAGTAGTGCTGGAGGGGATGGTGGAGAGGAGCAGTTTATCAAGTGTGTCCTGCAGGACCCCATCTGGCTGCTAATGGCTAACACTGACAACAAAGTCATGATGACCTATCAGCTGCCTGTCAGGTAGGACCCTAGGCAACATGTGACCAGACAACACAGCTTATATAGTTTAGTGTCACACTTCTTGCGACTTAGCAGCCTCAAGGTGGGACCTACCGTGACCTGTTTTCCCTGTGCCTGTACAACAGAGACATGGAGACTTTGCTGCGAGAAGACCGCGAGGCCTTGAGGAGCATGCAGAAACACCAGCCACGCTTCACCGAGGACCAGAAGAGGGAGCTGAGCCAGGTGCACCCCTGGATCCGCACAGGGCGCCTGCCCCGAGCCATCAACATTTCTGTAAGTACACTGCAACTCAACCCTACACTGTGAATGGTTGCAAAATGAATTACGGTTTAGCTACATCAAGTAGCAACACACCGGAAAAAGAAGATCACGTGTGGTCTCTCTGGTGTCTTTCAGGGCTGTGAGGGCTGCAAGTCTCCCCCCTCTGTACCTCCCGCCGCTCCGTTTGATGTGGAGATCCACGACATCGAGCTGTGCAGTGTGCTGAAAGCTCAGGACGAGAGCGCCAGAAAGGACGATCAAGATCTGACAGAGACAGCCATGGATGAAGCTCACCCAGAGGATGAGGATGATGACGAGGAAGAAGAGAAAAGAACTAAACTACAAGACAGCAACCATGACATGACAGCAGTAGAGCTGAGGGCGGCCCCGGAAGAAGTGAAAGAGAAGTCTCACATGACCCACTAAGGAGTTGGCCAAAGACAAAGAACGTTACTACCCTGATATGCAGAACATGTGCACCTTCCAGGACGTCTGTGCCAAAAAACATTACACAGGGTTTTAAAGTTGCCAGGACATTAAAAATGATGCATATTGATCAAGACAACTTCAATGTATTGTTGGACATATCAGACAGGACACTTCAGTCTGACTTTGATGACAACACGCCCGGCATGTTGTATGGAAACCACAGGACATGCACACTCCGTTTAGAGAAGGAATTAGTACTTTACTTTCCTTGTTCTTGTAGTTCTTGGCATATTTATTGAAGTTGTAAGATAATCAGAGAGGACTAAAGTGAATGTGTTACAAAAAGGCGCCTTTACCTAAAGATGGATGTGCTTCACCACTGTGTCCTCCGTCAGGTGTCCCCTCCTGTTCAGGGTTCAGCTTATGAGGAAAAGAAGGGAGCTTATGTGGGACTTATCTTCTTGTGGAATGTTGTCTGGGATCCTGCTCCCAACTCCATCCTGTTTGTCTCAATTACTACATTTTTGTTTTGTATAGTTTTTGTTTTTTTAAGTAAAAGGTTTTCCCCGATTATAAAAACTAAAAAAATCTTTCACCCAATAGACAAAATGTACAGTTAGATCCATGCTATTTTTTGTAAACAATGTCATTTATTTTTATACTTTCATCCACTGCAAGCAAAAGATAAAATCCCCAAAGAGTGTCTACTGTAATAGGTGAAAAATGTGAAAATCCAGGATTAACATCTTCATCCTCAGTCTTTTAAACAAAGATGGTTATTGTCGTGACTTGAGGGATGTACAGTTAATCGTGGGGCAACTTGGCAACTGCCGGGAGACTAAGATGGACTCCTTAGGTTTCTCCTTGGCCAGGTATTAGTCTGTGCATTGGTGTGGGCTCCCCACAGGGGACAAAATGGACAATGACTCAGAAATCACGGACAGTAGCTCCTTAAGGAGCTGTAAGACCTTCAGCAGAGGCAGAGCTCTTGTGCTTGCCTCTGTGTTAAGTGGATTTGAACAAAGTGGACGTACCTCTAAAAAGTCTAAAAGTGTTTACTATCTTTTATGCTTTGTCCTTTTCACTATTCCTCAGTGGCACTGTTCTGGTCATGTGATATCTGTTGCTTTATGATGTCAGTTTCTAAATATTTTTGTGAAATTCTTTGTACATCAAAATACAATAAAAAATGACTTTTAATCATTTAAGTGTGAAGTCCGACATGCTTTTTTCTTCTTCTGCAGTTAGTTTCATGATTACATCTCAGAAGTGTCCCGAATGAACTGGAAGCAGAGAGCAGATCAGGGCAGCAGCTTTCCTGACCAAACCACAGTCTGCTTCTATTCAGCTGCGGTTTCTACCCAGAGTGGTCACCGCAGCTTAAAAAAGACAAAGGCATGCCCTCGTTTAGACAAACACAAAGCGGCAAAGTTGACTCCGTTGCACTTTATCATTATAATAATGAAGACAATGATTGTTATGCATGTGGCTCACTGTGTGAGAGCTGATAAACTAGCCACAAATGAGCAGGTGGGTCTTACCCTTCCAAAACAAAATGCATTTTGCTGTAGAATTTAGCATATTTAAAGAGTATGCTCTGTTTTGGTTGAGCCTCGTGCATTTTTTTCCCTTTCCTTCCTGCCTTTAGACTTTTTTTACTACTTACTTACTGTGAATTCTCCGGGAAAGAATTCAATCCACATAACCTTCACTTGTTAAAGTAAATTGTGCACGTGTGACCAGATAGTCTACAGTCAAGCTCGCAGCAGTACAAGCTCTACTGAGGCTGTCCTTTCAGCTGAAAGCTTTAATTAGCGCAAACACAAAGCACATCTGACACTAATGCCTTTGGTTTATGACTACATATCTGCAAAGTATTGGACAAATTAAAAATGTACTTTTTTGGAAGAACATACAACGAGCAACAACACCTCAAAATCACAAAAGATACTCAATAAATAAATAACTTACATTTCAGAGTTTTATCAGAAACTGCTTAATTGGCCAAGTAAGTGTAAACACAAGGGAATTCTTTGTGTTTTATGTTATAAATGTCCGGCAACAACTCTTAGGCGTGGCAGCGTTCTTATCAACTACGATATACACTGGCGATTGTGTAGTCTCTAAAAAATTAGCTTGAAATTTAGAAGTGAAAAACTACAGAACTATTAAACCTCAGAAATAATTTGACATGGCCTTAATGACATTGCTACATTACATTAATTTGTGAATTTCTTTTACATTTTTGTGAAGTTAAAATGATTTACAAAGTCATCATGATTTGTCCTCTGGTGAACATGAATGCATTTATAACAAGCCATCCAGTGGTTGTTGAGATATTTCTGTCAGAGCCAGTGTGGTGGACCGACCAACCAACTGGCAGACCAACATTGCCAAATACAGATGCCTTGCTGCTAGCCGGCGGCTCAGTTAATACATCAATACACGCACGCAGGCACGCACGCACGCATGCACGCACGGGTACTCTGTCCATTAGCACGCACCTGCATAAACATACATTTTCCAGATATTATGCTATGCCCTACCTGTTAAACAACAACACAGAGCTGGAACATAACAAGCACACTGTACTCTGAACTGTACATACATTGCTTTTGGGCATAAGTCAGTGTAATTCATGTTTTCCCTGTATCAAACAGCCTTCTGTCCTCTCAATATTACATTCATTAACCTTTTCCTTTCTTTTCATTACACACCTCCTCACCCGTCACTTCCCTCTTCATCCTCTATCCACTCCCTGTTTTGAACCTTGCGTCTCTCCACGCCTCTACTCTTGATTCTCCCTCCTTCCTCTCCTCTCCCGTCTTTTCCTACCCTCTGAGGACAGCAGGATGGAGGACAGCGTGTGGACTGTGTGCTTTCTTGTCATTCTGACCCTGGGATGGACTAACGCTCAGAGTCACAACAACATCACCAGGTAAACAGAGATTTGAGATATTATCCAAGTGTTTGTGTGGCAACTCCGTGGCTATCAATGTCCCTCTTGTGCATCTGTTTTTTTTTTGCCTACATCCTGCATGTGCACATGTGGCATGCCATTTTCAAGCCCACATCTGTCTAGATTAACTACTGTGTGTGTGTGTGTTTTCCTCTGGTTGCAGTATTATGATTACAGAAAGCACAGTAGAAATAGAAGGTTGCAGTGGAAGATGTGGTTGGCATCCCGTAAACACACAAAATGATAGCATGCTGTAATTGATGTAGTGATTTAACTGTGGAGGTGCACAGTAGCTGGCCCTCATGATGTTTTTGTCAAAGCTGGAATTAAATTCTGACTTTTAGCCTCTAAATCCACAGTTTTGACTCTGTAAATTTTGAATTTCTTTTTTGGAGACGCTTGTTAAATCTGCCGTGTGCACTGCTATGGCCACACACACACACACACACACACACACACACACACACACACACACACGTACACAGGAATTGAACACGAGAAACAAACAAATGCCTGTGGGCTGTTCAGCTCCAGCGGGTCAGAAGGGAGGGACTCCACTGCCGCTGGGTTTTTCTGACCAAATTCGGCCTTACAGTACTTCAGCGGAAACATATTGTATGCTTGAAGACCATGACAGAAAAGAAAAAAGGGCCGCTTAATGGGTTGATGATCACAGAAAGGTAACAGATTACAAATTTGGACCTTTGTTTCTACCAGAAACAAGCACAAAACAACAAAAATGTAGCCACAAAGTCGAGTTTGATGAAAAAACACTTTAAGCCATTTTAAAGACTCTAACTGACAAGATTCCAAAGGAGCCAACATCTAAATTAACAAGTCTGCTGCCAAATTAAAAGTTAAGGTTTTCCCTGCTTTGATCGGTTTATTTGAGTTTGTGTCACCAAACTCCATGTGATCGGGCTGTTGAAAGTGCCTGCCTGCTAAAAGTAAATATGTGTTACTGACAACTTTCTTGTGGCACAGCCAGTGTGTAAAGAAATCTCACAGCACATATACTGTATATTGACAGTCTTCCTGGCTTGGTTTGACCAACTTTTAAAGAAAACCAAACAAACCAGGAGAGTTCATTGGGAACCTCCCCAGACTCTGGGAACAGAGACCGACTGTGCCCCTGTGGTTTTAAGCGTTGATGTAAAAGTGTGTGGATGCGCTCTGCCTTACTACTCTCTGTAAAATTGTGTTCTCTTCCAATGCAGCAAGTTAAACGCAGTCAATGGTGGTTCTGTATTACTCTTTTTAGGCCTATCTTCCAATGTGGAGGCCACCTGGTCACAGACACAGGCATCGTGGCCAGTGAAGGATTCCCCAGTCACTACAAACCCAACAGTAAATGCACCTGGTACATCACTGTGAGTCATTTTTGAATAACTACACCATTACATTGGACACAAACTCAACAAAGTGGCTGGTAATTGTCATCTGACCGAGGTGTGTATCAAAAATAAAATCCAATTCATTCACAATAAGTGTATGAAATTAAGGGGAACAAAGGACAAAAATGCCCCATCAAACCTGGAAATGCCCCCATAAAAATGTATCTAAAGGGCAAGCATTGCCACCAAGATTTCAATTAAAATATATATGTATTATATTTAGAAACAAACAAACAGTGCTGTTACATATAAATGCACTGATAAAAGTATGCTTTGTATTTATTCATGTTGGAGGTGCTGAACACTGAATGCTTTTAATCTGTGTTCATTTTATCAGCCCAAATAAGAGAAAACACCTCCATTGGTGTACAACTAAGGATAATGGTAAACATATTGTAACAGTAGCACAAGAATACCACATTCATAAAGTCAGCAAACTAAATAAATCCCATTAGTTATACAAGCAGCAGCTAAATTACTCATGCTAGCATTAGCCACCATTAGCAACTGGTCATATCAGGCTAAGTGAGGCTGTAGCGACAAAATGCTCTGAATTTATTAAACTGAGCAAGGTAGCATTTTTTACTGTTGGTGAGTTGATCTACTCGTGTAAATGTCTTTGTGCTTATGTAACTGTATTGTTGTTTAAGTTGTCCAAATTTGTCTAGTCCATATCGACGTCCAGTAGCCTACAAGTAGTCCCGACGTGCTGTAACCATGTTTTACGTTTCCGCAGAACAGGAACCTGCTGAAAACCAGTTCTTTAACCGAGTCAGGCCCGTTTATATTGTAATGTAACTTTCATTTTTCCTGTACAATAAACATTAATGAATGAGTGTGAACTAATAATATCGCTTCAAGGGGCTCCTTATACATTTATGTATTCATTGACAACAGCTTGGGGGACTTTTGTGAGCTGTGTTGAGTTCCAGTTTTAATTATCAGTTTCCAACATTTAATGCTAATCTTTAAACGTACAGAAATGTGGACTAGAAATGTTCCCCTTTAGATTTGAAAGAGCAAGCATAAAACACACAAAGATTCCAGCCTCACAGCAGCTGCCTCCAAGACTTCTGCTGATGTGATTGTCCTTATACGTTCTCAGCTTGATCTGGAACATACCATCTGCTCAGGTAAACACAGGGTGAGCTAGACTAATACAAAGCTCATAAGGAGTACTGAATAACAAACAAAACCTTAATTTAAGATTCCTTTGTTGACTGCAGACAATCACATTTTATCTTTGGGCACACAGACACTTCAACAGACACGCTCAACTTTTAAAGAAAGTAAATCACTGCAGAACAGTTTTACTGCTTCTTTCACAACTTGGCAGAGCCCAATCACTGCCTGCATAGAGGACCGAATGATAAACACCTGTTGTTACTTTAACTAATTAAGCCGATGATCATCACTAACGTGACAAGCAGGACACCAACGAAACTATCCTCTTTTACACTTTTTATAAGCTTTATGTGGTTTCTTTTAAAACAAAAATGACTGATAAATTATTAGATTATTTCAAACGTTGAATCTAAAATTAATTATTGAGAAATATGGGCTGGTAAGGCAGCCTTTTTAAAAACTCATAACTCCATCCATGTATTTTAAGACTGTGCCCATTACACTACATTTAACAATCTAAATATTTGTTGTGCATCATTTTATACACCTTTCCCCAAAAATTTGAGATATTGACTGGAATTTAAACAGAAGTTCTGCTGCTTTTATGAAATAGGGGCAGGACCAAATACGCTTAAAGCATCACCTGTCGCCCCCTCCAGGTTCCAGAGGGCCACGTGGTCATGCTGGCTTTCCGCCTCTTCGACATGGAGGCCGACCCCACCTGTCGGTACGACTACCTGGATGTCTACAATGGTCACACCCGCTTGGTGCAGAAGCTGGGTCGTTTCTGTGGGACGTTCCGGCCTGGAGCCCTCATCTCCACCTCCAACACCATGATGTTAGACATGGTGTCAGACGATGCTACTGGAGGAAGAGGCTTTCTCGCTTCCTTTAGTGCAGGGAAGCCACATGTGGAAGGTGTGGACATGTAGTCCCACAGAAACACACAATGAGCTTCTGAAGATGAGGCTAGGCAGTTTTGTGCAGTGATTTTCTAATAATAGATGGCAGCACTGTGGTTATATTGGCTGATGTTCCTACATATTTTTATTGTCTTTGAAAAAGGGTAACAATCATCTCTGGAATTAACAAAACACTACTATCTGTCAGATATATGAAAGCTCATCAGCACACCCCTAAAAAGCATGTGTTTCTTTCTGCCTTGAATACGGTACCACAGGCTAAAAATATCCTTCTCTTATTTGAAAAAAGGTGCATTAGCATTTCCTATTATTTTCTATTCCCATAGAGAATCAGTTCTGTGGAGGACGTCTGACCAAATCGCAGGGCTCTGTGAAGACGCCCAACTGGCCCAACTCTAATTACCCAGCAGGCATCAGCTGCTCCTGGCACATCTCTGTAGAACCAAGCAATGTGAGCTATTGCACTTTTTATTTCTTACTTTTTTATTATTCATTTTATTTTTTACGGACCATGTAAAAAATGTTACATAAACTTTACCATTTGATGCATTGTACCAGAGTTAGCCTTAGGCTAATTTACAGTTACTAGTGTATCTAAAATGTCCCCTTTCAAAGACTCAGACAGTGACATCTCAGAATATCCTTATAAACGTAAGGATTTTAAGTTAGTTGTCAACAGACTGATGATATCAAGGTAGGCTAAGTAGCTAGTCTAGTTACTAGTCCACCTCAAATGAAATACAAACTTAACAGCAGGTCGACACAAAAGCTGAGAAAACATCTAAAATGAACATGTTGCTAGGTTAGCTAGCTAGTTTTTTCTAGCTTGCTAGCTTTGAATAGAAAAAAATGTTGACTGTGGAACAGAAGGCTGAAATCTGTTCAATAGAAAGCACTGTACAGGCTTGTCGTAATAGGGTAAGAAACCATTCATCCGTTGACAGGTTGAAAGATTTCCACAATATTAATATTATAGATTTTAGATTATCTAGGTGTGTTGAATAAGTTTAGTTGTTGCAGGAGAAGAATACATTAAAATAGAAGTGAAGAGGCCCGTCACAAGGAAATGTTCAACCTCAGTTCCCTGATCTAGTGTGTGTGCAAGTTTGTGACAGTGGCCTTTAGACGAAGTTCAAATGAAAGACTTCATTGAGTGCCTGAAGGTGTGTTCATGTGTACCAAGAGATTGAACGCAAGGAAAGAGGGAAGGAAGCACGAGTGAGGGAGAGAGTAAATGCCCTTCTGTATTTCAGAAGTCTTGCCCTTCTCCTCCACCACTAGTAGCTATTCTACTGCACTGTGCTGGATTCATGAAAACCAGTCAGGATTAAACATGTACCAGCTTTTATCATTCATTCCCCGTTATACATTTCATAGTTTGTGCTGGCATGTTTGTGTGTTCATTGCCACCTCTTCCCCAGGTGATCGAGGTGAAGTTTGTGAAGCTGGACTTGGAGGCTGACATGTACTGTCGCTACGACTATGTGGCATTGTTCAATGGGGGCGAGAGGGATAACTCGCGGCGGATTGGTAAATTCTGCGGAGATAGTTCACCAGGGTGAGATTACTGATCAGGAATGGGTGGAAAAAGAAGCCAAACACTAAAGGTTCTTTGCATTTCCACATGTGTCTCTCCCCTTTGCTAATCTTCCTCCTTCACACCTTTTTTTTCTGGCTATTTTCCCTTTCCTTCACATAGAACAATAGTGACAAACGGGAACGAGCTCCTTGTCCAGTTCATCTCTGACCTCAGCGTAACGTCAGATGGCTTCATGGCCCACTATTCCAGCGTGCCCCGTGGGTCTCGGACGCCCACCGTCGGGGGAGACTTCATCTTTCGACCTGAGACAACCTCAGCGCCACAAAGAACAGTTGTGAAGCCAAGCAAACCAACCAAACCAACCAAACCAACCCCCAAACCTAGGCCTGGCCTCCAGCCTAAACCCACCCCAAAACCGTCCAAAAGGCCACCGGTCAAGAAACCGCTGAAACCTCCACCACGCAAACCTATTGTCAAGCCTACAGTCAAGCCCACGGCTAAACCCAAACCAGCTAAACCTACACCTAAAGCACCTGTGAAAAAACCTATGCCTAAACCGGGAACTAAACCTACACTCAAACCTAAGATTAATAAGCTCAAACCATTCTTTAAGCCTAAACCCACACGTAAGCCTGCACTAAAGATCAAGCCCACCTTAAAACCTGGTGTCAAGCAGGTAAAGCCAACCTCCAAGAGTGGCGTTAAACCAACAGCCAAACCCAAGATTAAGCCTAAAGTGACACCTAAATCTGGAGTTAGCAAGACAGTAACAAAGAAGCCTTTTGTGAGCAAGAAACGTAAGTGGAAGTAATTGATTTCTAAGTTAACAATCTGCACTTAGCTTTCATGTACTGAACATGTGCACCCCCGTATCGAGAAGCAAGTTAATGTGCTCATCATGTGTTTGTTGATGTTTGTGTGTCTGTGTGTTGTCTTCAGCTTTACAACTAAACCCACTGTGTATACAAGCCTGTAAGAGGACAGGAACTCTCCAATCCAGCTTCTGCCTTCATGACTTTGGTGAGCAACATCAGCTGCACATCTAGTCTGTAGAAAACATAAACATAACTTGAATATTTATGTTAAAATGATTTAGTTTCACAATAATTGGTGTATAATTTGTAAAAGAAATACCATTCAACTACTTTCTCTTTCTTGACATTTTTTCAAATTTGTATCTATTGTACTTCTTTCTATCTCTTTCAGTGGTTACGGGTAAGGTTACATCTGTGACCACTGGTCCGAGGGGCTCAGCAACAGTTGAGGTATCCATAATTAAGGCCTATAAGGCAGGACAACTGAACATCACCAAATCAGGGCTGATCATGTCAGTCACACTGACCTCCACCTGCAAGAGATGTCCTGGGCTGCTCAAAGGTACAGTGGAATTAGCTGTATTTACAGCCTTTCTCTGCATATCACACACATCTTTTGTAGTGACTGTCAGGTAGTGAGAGTTGAAATCAAATGCTAGATCAGGAAACTTTGCTACAGACAGTACACAACTACTTTGCATTGATATAGCAATTTACCGTCTGATGCATAAGGAAGGTAAAGACTGTGCTTCATACCATGGAATATATTAAAATATTTTAAAAAAATCAGTTCTTGCAAATACACAAAATATATAAACTCAGGTCAGTTTCCCCTCCTTTTCAAATGTATTACTATAAAGACATTGTATGCAGATGATAGGATTCTTTATTTAACCGACATACCCCTATCATAAAAGTCAGTCAATGTTGGAAATAAAACTGTCTGATTACAGATGGAATATGCAATGCAATGTTGTTGTTGTTTGGTTCTTTTTGGAAGTAATTAGGGTAATAAATAATAAATAATTACCATTATCGAGAGTATAACAAAGAAAAGAGTATTTCAGTATTACTTGTTAATTGATTTGCTACAGTTTATGCATTTTCAAATTATATTTTTCCATAATTTAACCCACCCAGCTCCTCTGATGTGGGTGAGCTGATATTTAATATATTTTGAAACATTTTTTTCTTGTTTAGGCCGGAATTACGTGTTGATGGGAAATGTCGACGCACAGGGCAACGGCCTTCTCAGCCCCTCCAGCTTCACTCTCCTCTATAAGCCCGTCCACGCCAAAGCACTGGCCAACCTCTCAAGCAAATCATGTTAACAGTACAGGCCAGCCCACCAAAGATGGACAGCCCTGACTATCTGTCTGAAAACATGAAACTTATAACACATCTAGAGTGGAAATATTATCCAAACCTAATTTTTCACTGTCTTGAAAATTATTTAATAGAATAAGCATACATCATTAAGTATAATATTTTGTATGTAAATTGTAATATTTCTTTGATAAAACATTCACATTAATAACCATGATTTTAATATTTCCTTCCTGGTATTTTCTATTACGTTTAACATGAAAAACAAATGTATATCAGACACAGATCAAAACACAGATGAAGTACAGTATATTCTCATGAAATCCACCAACCACCCTGAATTACTGTGTAGGTTTGTTGTCTTTCAGTTCAATCCAACTGTATTTTGGGCGTGGCATAATCATCATCATCATCGTCATCATTATCATTACCATGATCAGTCTTGCTTTGAATCATATCCTAAATGTTTAGAAAGAGAAACCCAACTCATGAATCAGGTTGTATTTTTTATTTTTTCTGCTGGAAAAATATACGCACCTTGCAGATATGAGTTCCCCTTCCCCCTGTTTCTAGTCTTTGTGCTAAGCTAAGCTAGGCTAAGCTAACCAACTGCTAGTTATAGTTTCATTTTAACAGTACAGACATGTGAATAGTGTCATTCTTCTCATCAAACTCTTGGCAATATAACAATTGGCATTGCCCTTCAAGAGTTAACAGGATTCTATCTCTTTTGCAATTTCCCATGCATATCATTTCGCAGCTTTTTTGCTTTGCCTATTTTTGTTGATTTTGTATCAAGTTTTTGTTCTTTTGCTGCAACTGTTTTGCTTTGTCTGTTTGTATTACTGCTTGTGTATGCTATCTTGTTTATGATATGATTCTTGTGTGCTAGCATGTCATGTAGCCTATGTAGGTGGTGGATGTGTTGGAACTGTTTAGATATGTCTTTCTAATTTTTGACATTTCTGTTTTAACCCCCACCCCACTCCTTCAAGACGGTTTGTCTTTTGTCAGGCTGCCACTGTAAATAAGAATGATTTCTTCAATTTGTTAGTAAATAAAAAATAAAAGGCAAACCGGTGGCGTGTCTTGTTGCAGTAGTCTGTTATGGCTTTATTGTACTGATTGAGTAGATTCACACTTTACCTACAGTAGAGAAAAAGAAGCCTGTGTTCACTTTTTCACATTTTTTGTTACAGCCTCCTGCTAAAATTGTTTAAAAAAACCTTCACCCCTAATCAATACCTCATAATGACAAATCAAAAACTGAAATTTAATGGTGTAGTGTTATTTTTAAAATGTATTAAAAAGAAAAAACTAAAATATCACATTAACATTTAGACACATTTCGGACACTTGAAATGTAGCTCAGCTGCTTCTAATCTGATGTTTCTACACCTTGATAGAATCCACCTGTGGTAAATTCAGTTGATTGGACATGATTAGGAAAGGCACACACCTAGGTCTGACTGACAATTAAGTACTTTGTCATGATCTTTCTTCTAAGCTTTGCATTTTTATTTTGAAAGTTTATGCACCTCAAAACAATTTAAATAACTAAAAACTATTACTCTATATAAACTATATCATACAGTGAGGAGTGTGTGACTCTGTATTGAGACAAAACAGATAGTTTTGATTTCAGTAATTTATTACTCAAAACTGCAACATCACTGACAATGTGTGTATGTGTGTGTTAGGAGTGTCACAATTCTCCAAAGGGCAACTGGACTTGGTCAAAGGTGCTTTAAAGATGAGTTTTCAATCATCCGAGAGATTTCTTTAGTTCTGACTGAACGGTAGGAAAACCCAGCTATTTAACCTCTGTCAGGTCGTTGTCACCCTGGCAACAAGGCCACATCAAGAGACACTAGATGGCAGAAGAGTTCTTTGCAACAACAGTTGAGTTTCTCAGAGTTTACAAGGTACAATTTAACGAGGTGCATCTACAGGCACATAAAGGCACCATTGTTCCAGTTTCTTCCTGCTCCGAGCTGACAAAGCCAAGCCCTTGGACACCTTCTTTACACAAACCCGTTTTTATATTTCACTCAATCTGTCACATACACACACACATACAGCATGTTGCTGCAGCTATTGTTGGAGGAGGTACTGTACATCTTGGTTCTTATGGTGTGTAAGCGAAGGTTAGCGTCTAATGAACATTCTTGGTCTCCAACCCTGCAAAGTTTGAGACCAGCAAGAGGCAGATACCAGCTGAACCAGTACTGGTCCTGCTTCCTGGAAGAATACATGCAGTGTTACAAACTGCTGGAGTCACGTGATCGGCTTGACAGAGATGATGGCTTAAGGTTTAGCTCTTGGACCAATTTTGCCAAATAGTTGTTTTATATGGTTCCAACTCCGGTATTCTATCACTTTTGTGCTCGTTTGGTATTTAAAGCACAATGGCAAACAAGAACAAAACCCAACACTATAATACGGACGTCATTGCAGAGGCATTACTGGAGAAATAGAAAAGCTACCTCAAACACGTTTTTCTCACATTCAACAGATGGGGATTGACAATGACAAGAAGCTAACTGCCATTCCTGCCCAGCTAGCATCTCTGACTGCAAGCCTTGGCTCTATCAGATCTGATGTGGACAATCTAAAAACTGCCTTGGAAAGCAACTCAGGTACTCTTACCAGGCATGGCCATGCTTTTCAAGAGCTGGAGGGGAAGCTAGCAAATATGAAAGACAGAAACATGATGCAACATCCTCATTGTCGGGCTCAAAGAGGGTCTAGAAAGTGCTAAGGCTCCTGAAGCTGGCAGATAAACAGATCGAGATTATGTGAGCCAACCAACTCCAAAGTAATAGCCAAAAGAAGAACACTAGCCGCACATTGATTTTTCAAAGTGCTTTGCTACACAATCAGGCAGGTGGTCCTGGTGCGCGTAAATCTCCGCCCATGGTTGGGGCAGAAAGATTTGCTTTTCCCCGGACTACAGCAACTTCACGGTCAAGCAGCACCAAGCCTACTATCAAACCATGGATTCAGCACAAGTCAAGGGTCTGGATTTTTTCCTGCTTTTTCATCATTAGTCAAGAAAGAACACAACATTCTGAAACAGAAATCTGAATTCTAATTCACAGAGCAAGACAGCGCTAACACTTTCAGGGTGCTAGGCCTAGTCACCTTCTCACTATGAGATTAGGGTCCAGTGATTATTTTGCAGATATTCCCGCCATTAAATCTTCGATGGTAATATAAGAACTGACCCTGTCAATCCTTTCAGACGTTTTATTTCACTCTGTATGACTGAATCTGAGGTTACTTTGGATAAATCTCACGGTGACAGCTGATTGACTTGATCAGCTTGACTTGCTTCAGTTTTAAACAGAGGAATCAGCTAGCTTGGACAGATTGATTCCTATTGAAGAATTAAAGTTGTCAGTACAGAATATGCCACAAGGAAAATCACCGGGCTTGTATGGGATTCCCCCTGAATTCTAAGTAACTTTTTGGGAACAGTTGGGCCCTTTCCTTCTTGACACGATTAACTTCTCTATTGAAAAGGGTGAATTATCAAGGAGTGTTAACACAGCTTTAATTTCCTTACTCCTGAAAAAAGATAAGGAACCTACAGAGTGTTCTAGCTATCAACCTCTGAGCCTGCTTAACACTGACATAAAATTCTTTGCAAAGCTCCTAGTCCGTTGTTTGGAGTCTCATGTGGCAAAATTAGTGAACCCTGACCAAACAGGATTCATAAAAATGAGACTAGCAGCAGACACCTTCTCCACATTGTTGATGCGGAAGAGGACCGTAAGACTCCAATGTCACTTCTGTCTATTGATGCAATGAGTGGATGCAGTGGTCATTTCTATGGTCAGTCTTAGAGGTGATGGGCTTTGGTAACACTTTCATTGGTATAATATAAAATTTTGTATTCTAATCCCTCAGCCCGAGTCTTTGACGGATGCGCCTCCTCTTTATTTCCAGTTTCTTACCCCTTGAGTCCTGCATTATTTGTCATTTCTATAGAGCCGCTGGCGCAAGCCATTTACCAATCGATTATGGTGTCACTGGTATGCATTCCTAGTACACAGCATCATCTATTATTTGCGGACGATGTTTTGTTTTTTTAGAAAACCCACCTCAGTCTTGTCCTGACCTTCTATAATTAAGTGAGGATTATGGAAGCTTATCATACGGTGTCCCTTGGCAGAGGCCTTTGCCCATCCATCCTATCTGGATTTTTTTTTTTTACTGTGCTGCCTAAAATCTGTTGTATGTTATTTAGGCTTTATCAGTTCTTACTGATATCTGGCCACTCTGCCCTTCCTATTAAGAGGATCTGGGCACGCGATTGCCCAGGCATGAGTATCGATACTCTCCCTCCCTCCCAGCTTTCCTCTTTTTGGTTTTTGGCTTTTTTTTCACAAAAAAGTGTTGTAAACTGTCTCTTAAAATGTAGACCACAAATCCCACAAGCCCCCACAAGTGCTTTCTCTGGCTGCACTCACCCTCTGGTTGCCGGTTTGAATCTGGTGCACAGCAGAAGGTCTGTGTAAAGGAAGAGATGACACAAGCTGTCTTCCCCTTCGCTCCAACCAGGAGGTCCCAAAAGATCACAGAGGTTGCTTTAAAAAAAAAAAAAGAACCCAAGTAGGAAGAAAAAAGTAGCAAAAGATCCAACTCCAGGCTAAGTCCTGGTACTGTGCGCCACTTACACTCCCTGAGATGTATATATCACACACAGCACAAGTGTGGTCTTGGTTACTCTGTCCAAAAGGTTGTAGGGTTATTTTAGGCTGAAGCTGATTCTTCAGATTAAATATCTCTAAATGTGACAGTTTTTAGGCGACGATGACATCCCTGACATTTGCTTGAAAAATAAATAGGGAGTATTGGTGCTAGGTTGAAGATTTCTTAGGGTGATCTGGACTCATGGCACTGTTCAGATCATGAACGTTATGGATGTTATCATACTTCATTTATATTTATTCATTTACTGCCTTCATCTGGACTACCGTGGCGCTGCTACTACATGCACTTTAGCAAATAGGGGTTTAGCTAGCTGGAACAAGGAGATATTTTATGTACCTGGAGTATGAAAATGTGTCTAAAAATGCAACAAGTAAGGCACTCACTATGCTCCTGTGATGCCAACAAATCTGGCATGGTGATCCAGACATGTACACAGGATTGCATCCTTCTCAAGTACACAGTGTACCTGGCACCCTCTAGTGTTAAACTGTGGTCCGTGTGCTTCTGGATGGACAGCTCTGAAATTTGTAGCTGGTTTGAGATGGCACTTCCCCTCTTAAAATACAGTGGCTTGAATAAGTTTACACAGCCATGCTAAAGTTTATTAAAAAGAGGAATAAAAAAAAACATCTTTTGGAAATTGATCTTAATGCCTTAATTCAAAAAATGTACCTTCAGCAAACATACCAATAGGGATGGGGGAACTTTCCATAAGATCACCTCTCAATGCAAATCAAACCGGTCATTAAGCAAACTGAAATAACACCATGTGTTATCTCTAGGTATGGTGAAGGGTATGTGATGGTATTGGCTATTTTAATTCCAAAGGCCAAGGGAACTTTATCAAGATGCATCGTAACCCGGATCCATGAAATAACTGGCCTTTAAAAATTAAAATGTGCCTGCCTCTTTGGGAATTTAACATAGGGGGGTGTTTACTTATGCCCCCTATATTTTAAGGAAGAACATTTGTTTATTTACAATACATTATTCAGTCACTAAGACAATTGGTGTCCCTAAAAGGATGGATTTCCCTAAATGTTATTGAATTAAGGCGTTAAGATCAATTTGCAAAGATTTTTTAGTCCTCTTTTTAATCAACTGTAGTATGAGTGTGTAAACCTATGCAAGCCACTGTATTATATTTCATGTTGAAGATTGCAGAAACTGGACTCCCCTTTCTTTTTGAGAAATACAAGCTCACTACAGAGATAACCAGACTTTGAAGACATAAAGTCAGACCAAATCCCACATTGTGTTTTTATATTGCCTTATTTTCTTTGTTGCTGTTATACCCTGTTGTCACCAAATTTGTAACAAGTGCCCTCAATCCAATAGGCCCTCAAAAAGCTCAAAAAGCTATCACCTGATCCTGATCAGTACAAGTGGAAACCGTACACTATGTTCACATGAATGGTCACACCTAGACAGACAAACTACATGAACTACATGAAACCACAAAAGGACTCCATGGCCAGGTGGAACGACTGGGGGTACGGCGCCTAGGTCACAGGTTGGCGGGGCTCCTGGAGGCCCCCCTGAAGTGGAGGAGGGGGGCAGGGCGGGGCTAGAGCCGGGTGCATGACTGCTGTGGCCATCTGCTGGTTGCCATGGCCGGGTGTGGGTGCTGGGGTGCAATCGTCACCATCTTGGGGTTGTAAGGCATGATATCTGGTGGGTACAGAGACATGTGGGGGGGGCTGTGAAATGCGGTGATGTGAGGACTGGGAGGAGGCGTGACCGTGCTCACCTGGGGGCAGCTGAACCGTGGCCACGATGCAAGCTGCTGCGGGTAGAGTATTCCGATTCACTTCCACTGCCGGAGCGTGAGTCGGCCCCACCACCTTCTCCACTGCTCCGGCTCCCTGAGGGCAGAAAGAAATTGCTGTTAGAGAAGATGTTCACTAGTATCCTGGTCAGTCAAACAAACAAGGACACCTAAAGGAGCCTGTAGGACACCTGTATGATGGGGAGATTTCCATATCATTGGTTTGTATCATTTATCTCAATGGCTACAAACAGGGTCGTAGCACAAAATCCTGGGCCCAGTAGAAAGGCATTTTCTAAGGGCCCCTTCCCGCATCCACAGCTATTCATTCTAGTATCTTTTTGGGCCCTTCTTACATGAGGCCCCTGATACTCAGTCCCATTTTCCCCCAGTCCGACGCCCCTGGCTACAAATCATTTGTTCTGTCAGCAGTTGCGAGCGATGATCTTAAATATACAGGATTTCATAGTTTGTGGGCAGATGCATGCAATTTAACAAGTATGGTCAACTGGACACTCATTTAACTCATTTAGTACCTTCAAGTGGCACATGCTCCTCAGCAGGGTGACATCTAGTTGCAGTCTGTGCTCACCTTAGCTGTGCTTGCTGCCGGTGCGGCTGGGGGCGTAGGTGTAGCTGGTGAGCTCGTGGTACGGGGGTGGCTGGCTGGAGAAGGCATGTGTCGGGTAGGGCTGATAGGGGAAGGTGTCTGTTTAACGACCCTCGCTGCTGCTGAGCTTAATAACATTAGTCCCACAATCACATGCCGTAGCAGGAATTCCACAGATATACTGACACAGGGAGAGGTTTAATGAAGCGATTTATCATTTTGTGCTATTTCATTCTTAATGCCTTAACAAGAGGGAATCTGCACTAATATTCATGGTTCTCGTATGCAAGTCTATGTAAAATGGAAAGTGACGTCACCAGTAAAAATAGCTGTACCACCCGAAGCTCACGGTATAATTCGAACACTGGGTGAGACCATGGCCTTGGCAACTGACGCCATGTCAGAGTGCAGTGATAAGATGAAGTCATCAAAACCTGGAGACAGAGAAAAATCCTTTTTAAGAAAGTTAACACGGAAGTACAGACATGCAAGGATAAATGAAAGATTACTATAGGTGACATCTAGGTCAAAACAAGAAGGCCAGGATTGTAACTTGGAGGCAATAAAAAGGCAGGAGTGCTGCAGACATCATTTATCACATAACATAACAGCAGCGACAAAGGCAGAAAAACAGATGTGAAAGATGATTCTTGCGCCAATGCTGTTAGAAGAGAAAGAGAGAAGGAGACGGTAACAGGAAAAAGATACTTAGAATATGAGTAACGATCATCCAGGCTCTGAACATTGACACTGACACATAATCTGGGTTTAAAAGTTAAAGATATACTTTAGTTTTTTTTTTAAAGATTATTTTTTGGGCATTTTTAGAGCTGTATTTGACAAGACAGCTAAAGACATGAAAGGGGAGGGAGAGCATGAACAGACACGGCAGTGCTGAACTTACAGAGTGAAGTAGCCCTGGGGAGGAGGGTCCCAGCACTTAGCCACTGTGGCACCAAAAGAATAAGTCAGTATCATCATTGTTGACCACTTGTGTAAAGAAAGAACTTAAAAATGTGTGTCTGATAAAATCTAAAATAAGAAAAGCACCAACTCACCCTGGCTCGAGTACAATGTCCCTCCGTAACCGCACTGAATCATCATTACTCATATTCTCAAAGTGGATGTCATTCACCTTGGAGGGTATTCTACAATAGGAAAAAGATTTTAGTTAGACTGACATTGGTACAGCTGAAATTAGATTCTGTAATATTCATTTCAGTAAACATAGAAAAGAGCTGTGTTCATATGTCCCAGGCACACCAGAGGGAATTCATTATAAAGGAAACTAACTTCTTTCTAAGTTCCCAAAAAGATCCCGCAATGTGCAACACAATGTCTAAAAACAAGAAAAACGTATTCAGCAAGATTCATATTAACAGTCATTGAAAGTAAAAAAAAGAAATCCCTTTGCTGTAGGATTAACCCTTTATTCTCCCTCACCTGCAACGTGTCACCCTGTTCGATGCGTATGTCTGCAGCCACGGCTCCTCCTTAGATGCCTCCATCCCCCCGCTCGCTGCTGTGGCCCACAATGCTGATGCCCAAGAAATTGCGGGAAGCTGAGCAGTTCCCCCCGCGACTGATGTGCACACACACAAACACTCATGGTGGATGCAGAAAAAAAATCTGATGATACATACATACACAACTACGCTCGTCATTGTTAGTGCAATAAGTTAAAGTCCAATAAGTACTTTTGCAAAACCGTATGATTGTGCGTCCCAGCCAAGGATAGGAAATTAATAATCAACAAGTCACTAACAGATGTTTTCATATTTGATTCAATGTTATTATTTTTGTCTTAAATCCACCAGCCATTTTCATACAGTAATACCATCTGCAGCATTCTGAGCCTTTTCGCTAAGGTTCCTAGGAAATCTCAGCCTAGAGTATATTCTCTCCGAAACAAGTTTCCTTTTTGTTTAAAAAAATATGCAAAAAAATTGTAACGTACCGCAGACCTTGCAGCTCATACCTCCCGATATTTGCTGACGTTTGCCTCCCCACTTTTACGCTTTGGGTCGCGATTTCGCACACTCCCTGGGTCGTCAGGGGCAACTGGCACCGGGAGGCTTGGACCCCGTCCTAACTGCTTGCAGTTCTAGTTTACTTTATCTTTCTTGTCTTGTCAAATTTTTTTCCCTTGAGAATGCATTTTCACTCGTACAGATGTGAGAACTGGACCCTTATATAAGCTGAAGCTTCTGACCCTACCCTTTGGTTACTACCAATAAAATAAATTCATTAATTCATTCATTCAATTTCCCATTGACACATTATCTGAGATGCAGTAGCTCATTCATATGTTTGTGCCTTTTAAACACACGCACAGGCAGTCCTCACATATTTGAGCATATATTTCAATTAATTATTGTTAAAGTTGGAATGAAAAAAGACCAAATAAAATATATGTGATGATAGTTTTGTTAAAAATACTTTATGTAACAATTCAAAAGTCATAACACAGACATTCAAATAAACATGAGCGATTGAGGTGTGTCCTGTAAGTCCCAAGCAGTCATCAACTCCTCCACCATGTAAACAGTGTTAAAAAGAAGCTGCTGTGTGATTGGCTCTTCTTCCTGTCGATAGGCCACAGTATCTCCAGATTTGTATTTTAGACATTCCTCATTCATTACAATAAATTATAAAAACCTAAAAATATGGAGGAGTTGACTTGCTGTAAACTTAACGTGACATAAGAAGATTTTCAAACCTTCAGGACACACCCCAGGTATGAAGAGACCTCTTTGGCACATAACATAAATCATAAAACAAGACATAAAACAAATTGTAAACAAAACAAGAGTCATTACAAAAAATGTTTACTTTTTTATACACAGACAGCATTAACAGATTAAAAAACAAACTAATCATAAAAAAATTTGGCAAATGTGACTGACACCCAGCGATAACACTTGTCTCAGTCTGCAAGGCCGCCGTGCAAAACCGCGTCGTGGTGGTTCATGTGAGCTCGCTGGGAGGAGGTGGGGCGGAGGGGGTCAAAACTGAGAAGGGGGGGGGGGGGGGGGGGGGGGGGGGGGGGGGGTTCATTTTAAAGTCTGAACTGTTAAGAGTCCTGTTTGTTCTTTCGTGTCTCAGGTTTTTACTTTGTGTTCGTCCTGCTCTGGAATGGTCGACAGCTCTGTGGTTTACAAGTCAAGTCTCTTTAGTGCAAAGGCTGTCAGCTGCGGCGTCCTCTGAGGGGGGAGGAGAAGGTCATTTTCGTGGCGGCGGCGAGGCTGTGTTTGGTTTGGCACCTGGGACCGGTCTGGAAGAAGGACAACAAAAAATAGTCTAGCTTAAAGTTAAACAGCATATGAGAACAGTGTTGTGTGTGAATAAAACGTTGATACATCTTCTTCTTTTGTGCCATATAACTCTATTGTTGTCTAAACTATTAAAGACACTGATGCAGTGGGTGACATGTTCCTTTACCAGGAAAAAACACACACAGAGAGAGAGAGAGAGAGAGAGAGAGAGAGAGAGAGAGAGAGAGAGAGAGAGAGAGAGAGAGAGAGAGAGAGAGAGAGAGAGAGAGAGAGAGAGAGAGAGAGAGAGAGTGTGTCAAATCAGATCTTTGTGTGGCCAGAGAGAACCAGATATAGAGTCACTTTGATCGATCTGCTCGATTACACGAGCAGAACCATAAACCCTGAAGAACAATCATCACCTTGCGCTTTCCTGCCTGACTTTTAATACATTCACAGATAAACTCCATGGAACAAAAAACACGACTGCTGCATCTAAAGAAACCAAGTTACAAGCCTTTAGACGGAAGGCCTGTCACTTAAAAAAAAATCTAAATTGATTGCTGATGAAGATCTGAGTGGATGCATTTCATGGTTTGTAAGCTCGGAGTGTTTATGTGCACACACCACCCCGAACGGAAGAAAAAAAAGAAAAAAGAAAAGAAGGGAATGTCCTGAGGCAGTATTTCTCACAGCCCACACCTCTTGGAAAAATTGGCGGATTCCTTCTGATCAAATTATGTGTTTAAATTGTAAAATCACATTACATTTAATTGTGATGAAAGGGAGTAGGTTGATACCAAAAATCAATTCATTAAAATAAATGTATGTCATTTTGAATTATGGTTGTAGTTTGTCTACCTTTCGCTACCTCTAGTAACACTCGGTTGTTTGAATCGATTGTGCGAGTGGCAGTTACTATCTGCTCATGTGGAAAAATATAATTTGCCTGTATCCTCGGTTTTGCACATACAGTGGGTACGGAAAGTATTCAGACCCCTTTAAATTTTTCACTCTTTGTTTCATTGCAGCCATTTTCCA